>NC_054856.1:2179992-2491419 GCF_016861625.1 Aspergillus luchuensis | reverse complement strand
CAAACGCGCCAAACCACGCGTGAGACACAGCATACCAAACCCATGATCCAACCTTTGATATCGCTTCCACATCATCAGCTAAACATGCTTTGTATAGAAGCGGCTGCTCTGTTAGTACGCCAACTTCATCATATTTCTGTTCCTCCAGAAGCCCATACGCGCAGAGAACGGGCAAAATCGCGTGCGTCGCAATTGCTTCAACGACGATTGGCTCCACGAGCTGTCCAGTTGGCAGGTCTGGTAGTGTCTGATCATAGAATCTGGAAATGAATGCCTGCGTGATCTCTGCCACGATATTCGGATTCTTGCCATGTAGCCAATTGTCAGAAACATAGTTACGAACAGCATCTACAAGCTCGCAACATGCTTTGCTATTGGGGCCTTGCCTCGAGGGTTGTACCACGGTCAAGCTGGCCGCACCACTTAGCTGCTTGGAAGCTTCAATGTAGGAGCGTAGAGCATCGGTGAGGCGCTTTCTGTAATTGTGGCGTTCATCCACAATAGAGTACATGTAATTTGCGACGATAAGCCCGGGGTAGCGTATATCACCAGCCTGAGTAGCTGCGGCAACCTGGGCAGAGATCCGCCTGCATATGGCGCGTCTATTATGCGGTCCTAGGTCGTAGGAGAACACCCCCAGCTCATGCAGATCAACCTCCTGGCCCATATCAGTGATAGAATTCATGAAGACACCGTCAGCCAGGTCGATAATCCATGGGACGTAAATCGCATTGCGAAGGCCAGCAGTTGTTCCTGCTCCATGCTCGGTTACACCCACAAGCTCGACTAGTCTTAAAGTTGCATCGTCACCGAAGAATGTATATGCAGGTATATCACCGATCGACCTGACGGTGTCTGCAGTAAGTTTCTGGATGTGGCTTCTCCACAGGCTAATCTCGACGAACGCATGGTGGTAGTCAATAAGCGCCCCGTATTCGCGGCGCCCCGTATCATCGCGAAGTGGTGCCGCATAGTCGACCATCATGCGGTCAGAAAGCGAGTCGAGATGAACGTCGATTATGCTCGACATCGTTATGCCCAGAGCCAAAGAGTCGCTTACATAGCCACCAAAACATGCATTCACGCGCCAACCAACGAGTGTATTAACGGATGTACTAGCCGCTTCCCAAGCATCTTGACCCCCAAGATATGAGATGAATGGCTTCACAGAAGCGGGCTGCTTTGGGACTTTGTTGTTGATCTTAGCTGCGGCATCCGCAACGGGGTCCACCCCATGGTCACAGCGGCACCGTGCGAGAATTCGTCCCAGCTCAATCACGTTCGCCGCAGTGGCGCACCCAACATATGGGGCCTTCAGGGCGCTGATCATCGTTTCAGAGCGTTTGGCAGCGGCCTTCACGATATCCCCGCAATCTATGCAGATGCCATGGGTGCGGGCTGTAACCATTCCTTCCTCGAAAAGTATACCCGTTTGCTTTAGTCCATTATCAAGCCATTGGGGTACAAGTTTACCTGGAGTTGACTCTTCCATATTGCAACCGTCAACGAACCACCCGCGACTCTTCTTACAGGCGTCCAGTGTCTTAAGTGAGAGAATAAGGCTGGATAGAGTTGCTCCAGCCACACACACTGTACCGACTTCCGATCGCGGCCGAAGCTTGTGGGTAAAGGGCCCTGGCTGGTCCTTCGTTGATGTGATAATTGAATTTTTGACCCTGGTAGCCGGTACGGGGTTCGAGGGTATGTTTTTTGTACTAGTTGATGTTGGAAATCCACATTCAGAACAAACGCTAGGAAGCACACAACCACATGTGTACGTGACTGATAAGTTGCTCGTCATGACCTTCTTGTCCTGGCAATGGCCCGGAGGTGCTGAATTATATTCCATTTCCTCTTGTCGGTCGATCCGTGAGCTTTCTTCTTGAAAGATTATGTGAGAATATTCATGTAGCTGGCATAGGCTATAATAAACTGCTTTCCTTTATCTGAGGAGATGGTCCCAGTGATGTAGCTGGGATTAAGAGGATAAGCAACCCAGTGATATTACTTAATCAATCGGACTAAGAGCGCCTAGGCCCTTGCTATCAAACCACCTCCTCACATATAGTGTGACTACATGCCCTTAAAGTCTGTGCAGTTACGTGGCTCAACCAGCTACTACCAGAGTTGAAAAATTATCGACCCCAGCTCTGGTATCTCCGCCTGTCACATAAAATGGAGGATTCCTTACCGATAAGCTACTGATTCCTCAAGGATCTGTCTACCAATTTTGTAGAAATGGGCTAACTGTGTCACTTCTATAGTGTTTTATAATTTATCACATACATGGTGAATGGGCTTTCTACTCTGACAAGTTAGTAGAGCCTATGATGCTTACACTTTCTACTACTGTAAGCTGTGAGAGCCTGTAAGCTACTAATACTGACCACGTCTATTTCGAGCAGGGATTGAATACCGGTACCATCCAATAATGCAAAAGAAGTAAAGAATGCAAGAGACAAAGAATACTATACCGTGCCGTCTTTCCAATTCGGGAAAGAGCAGGTCCTGCCCACAGCAGGTCACATATAACGATATGAAATGATTCAGTACAGAGTCCTAGCACCTGAACAATAACACCACTATCCCACAGCTTGAACTCAATATCAGCAGATAACCTTATCCAAAAATCTCTTCAACTCTTCTGCCACAAACCCCGGATTTCCCAGTTGCACTACATGGCCAGCACCCTCAGCAACAAGTGGTCCCCTCCCTCTCTCTTCATCTGTAATACCCAGCAATCCCCGATGATACCTCTCCCAAAACGGCGTGACATACACTTCAAACACCCTTCCAGACACCTTCCCACCCGTCATCCTCACACTCTCCTCCGCAAATGTCTTCCCATCATGTCCAATGACCGTAACCCAAGGCCCCCTTCCAGCATCAGTCCCCACCAGCCTCGGTCCATCACTCCCAGGCAACAACTCCGCCAGATTCCGTCTCGACAAGCCCTCCTTACTCCCCACAGACGGATGAAAGACCTTCCCCGCAATAGCTCGCGCCATGGCCAGATCCTGAACGGAGATGCCATCCTCTCTCGGCGGTGGAACAAAGCCCGGTGCAGTAGGATCCGGAATCACAGACACGAAATCCGAGTTGGCGAGGATGCTGTCGAGCAGGAGGAGGGCGGACACAGTGCCTGGGTACGTTTGGGCGTAAAGACGGGCGAGAGCGCAGCCCAGGGAGTTGCCTACTAGGATTAGGTTTAGGTCTGAGGGGGTTGTTGATGTGTGGAGATGGAGTCTGGCAATCTGCTGGATGAGTTGGTGGAGGTCGTCCAGGGCAGAGAGGATGTCGTGCCCGTGACTTGGGTCTGTGGCATCCTGGTCGGCTGGATCCCTGGAGGGAGTCTGTCCTTGGCCGTAGCGGTCGTAGGTGAGGATGGCTGGGAGGTTGTGTGGGTGGGTGGATTGGAGGAGGTGGAGGATGGGGACCCACGAGGTTTGGGGGGCTGTGAGGCCGTTGAGGAAGATGAGTAGGGTTTTGTTGGAGAATTGAGAGGCCGGAGGGTAAAAGGTATAGCTTAGTTGGGCAGTGGGTTTGGTGGGGAGGGTTATGAAGCTGGATTCTGTAGTTGTTGTCATTGTGTCTTGGTGGTTGGTGGGATGTATATGGGGAGAGCTATGAATTATGAGATTCGAAGAAAAAAAAGAAGGATAACAGAATGGCTGGACTATAGAGAAAGATACTCAAAGAATTGAGTAGCTGAGAGAAAAATTGAGAGGAAGGTTGAGGTTTATATATCTGGCTGATGCCATTCAGCTACTGTATACTAGACGTGATATCTATACTAAGAGCGACAGAGGATGGCTCAGCCTGAGGCAGGGCCCGCCCGGAACGAGTGGGCCAATCAGGGTGCTTGTACGCGGGAAAGTATGACAGCCCTAAGGCTGAGCTGCTGGACAGCTTCACATCAGCTAATTGGTGGAGTTTCTTGATCTCGTATAAATTCTTTTGATCTTTTGAAGTAATAGTAAGGCTACTATTATTGCATTTGATCATACGAAACACTAGCAATTAATACGATGATCGAAGTACTGAGAGACTTCTAGGAAGTACGGAGTAGTACTGGTAAGACTGGGCCTCGGTAACATCCTGCAACACGATGTTACTTTGGCGCGCACTAGTACTTACCTAACGGTAATGATCATTTGGTTGGAAGGATGACTGCATTCCTCGGCTGATACCCGTCTTTCAAAGCATAGTTGGGTATATATGAGCCATAAATGTAACTTGATCAAGGATGTCCCTGATGACGCGATAAGCTCGTGTGCAAGAAACAGCCAGGATTAAGGTTCCGTGGAAACCAATTGCGTCTCTAATACCTAAGAGTTACGATTATGTTCGGAAAACAAACAAACAAAAAGTTAACTTAGCTTCGATAGCTGCATGTGAATCACACCTTTTATTTTGCTTTTCCTTCCTCCATCTTGCATGAGGCAAGTCAATCGTGTAGTAATAATTCTCCGTGATGAACTGGCAACTTCTTGTATGCTACAAAGTGGTATCTATCGAGTGCTGATAAGCTAAACCAACGATCTGCAGGCCCCGGGCGGATCACGGGACCATCAGGTGGTGAGGAACGCGGGGCAACGTTCTTCCCGGACCCACGGCATTCCGTCATGATCGATGGGAAAAGTAGTAGTACTGTAGTAGTAGTTCCCAAGTACTCCGCTGGTCACTAACGGGTGTGTTGCCTACCAGCTAGCGACCTTTTAGTGACTTGTGAAAGAACACCCGGAAACCGCGGAGTTCCAAGGACTTGTCTGCTGCCCCAACTAGGAAAGGTGCTACTGTCACTCTGCAACAATCCACCTCCAACTTACAACATCATCTAAACTTGGTTGTTCCCTTCCTTCATCTCCCCCTTGCCCTTCCTCCCTCCCTAATTTATCTCCTTCACCCATACTCTCCAGGTATACTATACACTTGTCCTTTCGCTTCCCCTTCTCCCCCACCCCTCTCTCCCTTTTATACATTCGAGCTGGTCCTCATTTATCTTCCCTTCCCCTCCAGGTTCGAACACCTTCGCTGCCTGCCGCCTGCCTGCCAGCCTGCCACTTGGTCTTTCGTTTTCTGAGCCTCATGATGATGGAGGTGCTGTTAACGCTGGCCATTTGAACGTCCGGCTCCCCACCCCAATGGGTTCCTACGCCAGCTTTCTCTTCATATACGTCCTCGGCGGACTTACCTTCCTCCCGCTAGTCCTGTCGCTGGTCGCTCTCTTCGTCTATCTGACCCTCCCGACTGCCGCTCCGTCCCCGCCGCTCTCCTCCGATCAGAAATCATGCCATCCCCAATCTTCTTCGACAACTCTGCGCCGTCCGACCGATGATCATTACAGTCTTAAGTCTGGAACGGATGAGTTGGCCGAGAAGTTTCATCGTACCCATGACTCCGATGTCGCCGCTGGTTATTTCGCCGTTTGTCGTGAATATGTCCCCGGTGGTGTTAATGGGCGACCGCCTGAGAGGACCACCCCGGCTGGGGAGGTGATCGCCGCGGAGAGTCCGAGCGTGTATCAGGCTATGTATAGGAGTTTGTTCGATCGGAAACAGGCTCCGACGATCGAGCCGGCTAAGAATACTCCCAAGAATGGGAAGCGGGCGCGTAATGTCTTCTATATTGTTCTTCGGTATTTTCGACCCTTCTCCGCCTCCGCTAGATTCCTCTTGTTCCGCGAGTAGGAAACACGGCTGATGCTAATGATCGACACAAATTAGACATGGCCATTTGATGCTCTACGATAATGCGAACCAGGTGGAAGTCCGATATGTTATTTCGCTTGCCCACCATGATGTCAGTATTCATGGTGGAGAGGGCCCGATCCCAGAAGGAGAACTGTGGCTAAAGAGAAACGCCATCTGCCTCTCGCGACGACTGGAGTCGCTGGGTGATCTTGGAGGACCTACGCCGCCTTTCTTCCTCTTCTCCGAAAACCTGTCCGAAAAGGAGGACTTCTATTTCGCCATGCTCCAGAATCAGGCTCGCATGTGGAACTCTCCAGATGCTCCTCCCAAGCATCAGACGTTTGATGTCAAACACATCGTCACCCTGGTTCAGCGCTTGCATTCGTCCGAGGAGCAACTGCAAACGCGATGGATCAACGCGGTGCTGGGCAGGTTGTTCCTTGCCATGTACAAGACACCCGAAATGGAGGAGTTCATTCGGAAGAAGGTCACCAAGAAGATCTCCCGCGTCAACAAGCCCAACTTCATCAGCAAGATTGGTCTCCAAAAAATTGACATGGGGGAAGGTGCGCCCTTTATCATCAACCCTAGGCTCAAGGACTTGACAGTCGACGGCAACTGTTGCGTAGAGACGGATGTCCAGTATACGGGCAACTTCCGCCTGGAGATCTCGGCAACCGTGCGTATCGACTTGGGCCAGCGCTTCAAGGCCAGGGAAGTCGACATCGTCCTGGCGGTTGTGCTGAAGAAGCTGGAGGGTCATTTGCTGATCCGCTTCAAGCCTCCTCCGAGCAACAGAATCTGGATATCCTTTGAATCCATGCCCGATATGGATATGGATATTGAACCAATTGTCAGCTCCAAGCAGATCACTTACGGCATAATTCTGCGTACCATTGAGAGTCGCATCCGGGAAACTGTTGCGGAGAGTCTGGTGCAGCCGTTTTGGGACGACATCCCCTTCATGGACACTGAATCACAGCGATTCCGCGGTGGTATCTGGGAGCGAGAGATACCGAAACCTGATACAAAAGCAGATATTCCCGATGAGTCCGGTGCTCAGGATCAGCCCTCAGGTAGCACCAAAGAGGAGTCGATTGAAGTACTGAAGATCAAGGACGATCGCACCATGAGCGCCCCTGCGCTTGCCGAATCTGGCAATGGCACCTTAAAAGCCCGCAAGAATTCCAAGGCCTCCATAGGAGATTTGGAGAATATCAGTCCAAGCGCTCTATCTTCTGCGGTGGACAAATTCGGCACATCGCCCCCACGGGTAATTCGGTCTCAGACCTTCTCTAATGCCGCCGATCCCGTCCTGACAGCTGACCATGGGAAGATGGACCGGGTTCTGTCCGAAACCAAGAGTGAAGAAAAGAGCTATGCGACCAGTGCTATGATCGAAATATCTAACCGGTCAGCTCCTGGATCGCCGGAAAAGACTCCTGCAAGCTCTCCTCCGGTTGCTAGTCATATGGTCCCGGATAGTGTATCCCAGAGTCGGGATCCGTCCATCATCGAATCATCTGGGAGCTTCGATGAGTCTGCAAGCGAGTTTCGTACCCGGCCGCCCTCTATTCACCGTGGAAGCGATTCATCGAACAACCTCCGGGGTATGGAGAGTGGTTCTACTGCATCCCTGGCGAGCAACAAGTCGCGACGTCGCAGCACACTCGAAACATTGACCCGGTCGATTACCTCTGCCACTCCCTCGGAGAGTAAATCCCCCGGCCCGCTAAATACGGCCACCTCCGTGGCCAAGAAGTGGGGATGGAACATGTTCGGCAGAGGCGAGTCTAGCTCCGCTCACGATATGTCTCGTCCTGCGGGCACTCCGGAGCAGCCGATAGGGCGTGGACACCCACTCCCACCCCCGGGGACTCCATTGCCGCGTCCTGACAAGGTGGGATATAAGAGGAACACCGTAGCGGTTCCCAAGCGTAAACCGGTGGCGTTGTCGAATGTTCCCGAGCAGAAGTCGGATAGGGAGAACAAGAGGCCTGTTCCCAAGCCACCTCTACCCAGACGGAAGCCAATCTATCAACCCCAGGCGGAGGGGGCTAGGTCGGATGAGTTACTTGTGGTCGAAGCTCCATACGATTCGGGACCAAACAGCCCTGTGGTGGACCTATCTCCTGAAGGAGCATCAGCAACTGAGTCGAACACCAAAGGCTACAGCTCATCAACGAAATTAGGAGAGTCGGCTGCCAGTCGCGATAGTGGGGATGGTGAAGGCGAGCTTGAGCCGGTAGAGCAAGGGCCTGCGGTTCCTGATTCGAAGCCCAGACTTGACACGGAGAAACATGGCATGGAAATACTCTCCGCTACGGACGGGATTATTCCATGAGGAAGAACACATTAGTGACATACAGCAGAAAGATACGGGGATCATAATAACGGAGTGATGTCGCATTTACCCTTGGCAATGCATAACGGAAGCTCTGCAGTGCAGGGCGGTCTCTACAGGAACGGGCGTTTTCAAATGGACAGGGAGGCGTGAACTGAATCCGATGCCGTGGTGCAGGATGATGGTTTCCTTGGCTTCTCACCCATGGTATACCCTCTCAGCTGGTTCTTGAGCGTGCTTGACAGTGTCTGGCGTCGATTGCGATCTGGTGTCAAACTCCCCATTCTAGTCGTATATTTATTTGGTTTTTGATTGCTTGATAGATGGATGGTTTCTTAGTAATTCAGAGCAGAACATTTTCTTCAATCATCTTTTATTGTAGGCAGTGGCAGTGGCAGTGGCAGTAGCAGTAGCCGTACAGTGTAGCCTGTTGGTGGCCAATTGGGCAGGGTTGAACTATTGGGCGACAAAATCGCTGCCTAGGTGAGATCCGGTGGATAGCGAACCCTTTCTTTTATTTGCAGTAGATCCAGAAGGGTGACGAGTCCCTGTGAGGAACGGGCGGCGGTGCCAAGAACCGGCCGCGGTGGCAGTTTCCCTTTCGGACGTCATCTCGCCTTTGCTTCTCTCTGCCTGTTGCTATTTCAGTCCACCTGCCTTTTATTCCCCTCACTCACTCTCTCCCTCTAGTTCTCTTGCTCCCTTTTTTTTTTCTGCTGTGACGGACCCTGCTGGACGATCGCGTGGGTGGCCATTGCTCTTTCCAATCCTTGCCCTGACCACTTATCGCACTTCTCCCTCCTCCCCTCTCCTTTCTTGAGGATAGCGCATTCCCCGTGCAACTAACTGGCTGATTGCGCTGTCCGCATTACGGGCCCACCGGCTCCCGCCGCATCTCTCCGTCTTCTGTTCCCCTGATCTAAGCCCATCCAGAGCTTCGCAACCATCACCATGAGTCGGTACGTGATATTTTTTGGAGGTGCCCGTGCGCTTGTTGTGCTTTTTGATGGAATTGCTGACATGATCCATTGGACTTCAGCACGGAGACTGATTTGGCGATTAACATTCGCAAAGCCACGAGCATCGGTAAGTCACAGCTGCAGTGCTCCCCTGATACTTACTAGTGACTGATCATATCGCAATCACAGAGGAAACCGCCCCGAAACGTACGAATTACCCCTCCCAAGCTTGTTGCTATATCGACGGAGCTCTCCTCCGGTCACACCCACCGATTAATCACTAATCCACACCCAGGGAAACATGTTCGGAGCTGCATCGTGTACACATGGGATCATAAATCATCCAGCGCCTTCTGGGCTGGCATGAAAGTGTATGCTTGCCTATTTGTGTCTTTAATCGCTTTCATGCATAAGCTGACTCTATCGCGTCTCCGTTTAGCCAACCTGTCCTTGCCGACGAAGTCCAGACGTTCAAGGCGCTCATCACGATACACAAGGTGCTTCAGGAAGGTCACCCGATCGTGGTCCGTGAAGCACAGCAGCATGTCAATTGGATCGATAGTCTAATGCGTGGTGTTGGTGGAGATGGTATCCGAGGTGCGTACAATCCCTATTGGGGGGAAGATGGAAGACAGCTGACGTGGAGCTGGGATAATAGGATACGGCCCCCTTATTCGCGAATACGTCTTCTACCTCGAGTCGAAGCTGGCGTTTCACCGGAACCATCCCGAATTCAACGGTTAGGACACCAATACGACGCCCCCCCCCCCCTCGCATGGATACTGATCGATTTAGGCCTGTTCGAATATGAAGAGTACATCAGCTTGAAGACAACTAATGACCCCAATGAAGGGTACGTCGGATATGCAGTTGAGATCCATGTGCATAGCTGACAACCGTCTAGGTATGAGGCAATTACAGATCTCATGACATTGCAAGATCAGATCGATGCTTTCCAGAAGTTGATCTTCTCTCATTTCCAATCCGGCACCAACAACGAATGTCGCATCTCCGCTTTGGTCCCTCTGGTACAGGAGAGCTACGGCATCTACAAGTTTATCACCAGCATGCTGAGGGCTATGCACACGAGTACGTCTGTTTCCCATGTGATGGTTCAATAATTACTGATATGGTCTGGTTTAGCAACGGGTGATACGGAAGCGCTTGAACCCCTCCGCGGTCGATACGACGCCCAGCACTACCGCCTCGTCCGCTTCTACTATGAATGTTCGAATCTGCGGTATCTTACTAGCCTGATCACTGTCCCCAAACTGCCACAGGATCCTCCAAACTTGCTGTCGGAAGACGACGAACGTCCCGCTTTGCCGAAGCGACCAGTCAAGGAACCCGAGCCCCAGCCGTCTCCCCCGCCCAAGATGACTGCAGCAGAGCCGGAGCCTATCAGCGATTTCTGGACCACCGAAGCCAAGCGTCAGCAAGAAGAGTATGAAGCCGAGCAACGCCGCTTGCAGCAGCAATGGGAGGATCAGCAGCGGCAACAACTTCTCGCGCAGCAGCAGGCTCAGCGCGACTTCGAGGAACAACAGCGCCTCCAGGCCGAGCAGCAGCGCCTCGCTCAGGAACAGCTTTTGCGCGATCAGTACCAGACACAGACCCAAGGTCGCTTGGCCGAGCTTGAGCAGGAGAACTTGAATGCCCGCGCCCAGTACGAGCGTGACCAGTTGATGCTGCAGCAGTACGACCGTCGAGTCAAGGACCTGGAGGAACAAATGAACCACTTGAACTCCAACCTGAACCTGCAGAATGCGTCGAAGGACGAGCAGATTCGGTCGCTGCAGGAGCAGGTTAACACGTGGCGGTCCAAGTACGAAGCCTTGGCCAAGCTTTACTCCCAACTCCGCCAGGAGCACCTCGACCTATTGCAGACGACGAAGAGCCTTAAGCTGAAGGCAGCATCGGCACAGGAGGCTATTGAGCGCCGTGAGAAGCTTGAGCGTGAGCTCAAGACCAAGAACCTGGAGCTGGCCGACATGATCCGCGAGCGAGACCGCGCACTGCACGACAGAGACCGTCTGACCGGAAACAACAAAGAAGAGCTGGAGAAGGTTAAGCGCGAGCTGCGCTTCGCCCTCGAGCGAGCTGAGAATGCGGAACGCTCCAAGGGCACGGAGATCTCGACACTGTTGTCGAAATACAACAGAGAAATGGCAGACTTGGAGGAAGCTCTCCGGGTACGATTGCCCTCCCGGGCTCAGTTACGAACATTGCTAATTTTGGACATAGAACAAGTCTCGTGCCTTAGAGGAAGTCTCCACCAAGACCTCGGAGCGTGCAGGCGACCACGACCTTGCCCTGCGCGAAAAGGACGAGGAAATCGAAGTGTACAAGTCGGGAATGGAGCAGGCTTTGATGGAATTGGAGGAGCTGAAATTGGTATGTGATCAGCGCGAAACGTATGGTGGTATGTCGAGCTAATGGATGGCGCAAATAGAGCCAAGGTGATGTCGACAACGCGCTGGACTCGCAGATTGACACTGTTCTGCACGGCACCGTCTCTAAGATCAACGATATCATCGATTCGGTTCTCCAGACGGGTGTCCAGCGTGTGGATGATGCTCTGTATGAGCTTGACTCCTCCATGCAGGCTGGTAACCAGAACGCCTCTCCGCCGTATGTGCTGTCGCAGATCGAGAAGGCTTCGGCCTCGGCCACCGAATTCTCTACGGCCTTCAACAACTTCATTGCGGACGGGCCCAACAGCACGCATGCGGAAATCATTCGGACTGTATCCATCTTCGCTGGCTCCGTCGCCGACGTGCTGAGCAACACCAAGGGATTGACGCGTTTCGCCAACGACGACAAGAGCGCGGATCAGCTGGTCAACGCAGCCCGCAAATCCGCCCAGGCGACAGTGCGGTTCTTCCGAGGCTTGCAGTCTTTCCGTCTTGAGGGACTTGAGGCGCTGCAGAAGACCGATGTTGTGATCAACAACAACCTCGAAGTGCAGAGGGACTTGCAGACTCTCTCGAAGCTGGTTGATGCATTCGCGCCGAAGAGTGCCAAGATTGCCACCAATGGCGATCTGGGCGACTTGGTTGACCAAGAACTTACCAGGGCGGCTGATGCTATCGATGCTGCAGCCCAGCGACTGGCCAAGCTTAAGAACAAGCCTCGTGATGGCTTCAGCACCTATGAGCTTCGGATCAACGATGTCATTCTGGCGGCTGCTATTGCAGTGACCAACGCCATCGCCGAACTCATCAAGGCGGCTACCGCGTCGCAGCAAGAGATTGTCCGGGAGGGTCGTGGTAGCTCTTCGCGGACGGCTTTCTACAAGAAGAACAACCGCTGGACCGAGGGTCTGATTTCAGCAGCCAAGGCAGTCGCCAGCTCGACCAACACCTTGATTGAGACCGCCGATGGTGTCATTTCGGGTCGCAATTCCCCTGAGCAATTGATTGTCGCTTCCAACGATGTGGCGGCCAGTACGGCGCAGCTGGTGGCAGCCAGCCGTGTCAAGGCTACCTTCATGAGCAAGTCGCAGGATCGTCTCGAGACTGCTAGCAAGGCTGTTGGTGCGGCCTGCCGGGCCTTGGTGCGCCAGGTGCAGGATATCATCAAGGAGAAGAACCAGGACGATTCCGAAGCGGTGGATTACTCGAAGCTCAGCTCCCACGAGTTCAAGGTGCGGGAGATGGAGCAACAGGTACGTCCAACAATCCGATCTTTTTATCGATTAATGCTAATGACTTCTTCAGGTCGAGATCCTCCAACTGGAGAACAACCTCTCTCGGGCTCGTCAACGCCTGGGAGAGATGCGGAAGATTTCTTATCAAGAGGACTAAGTGGCTGCCAGCATGTTGGTCATGGTTTAGTGGATGGAAGCAGACTGGGAGATCTGGCTCTTCTGGCTTTGCTGCAATTCTATTCGGGTTGTGTTTTCTGTGACATTGCTTGTTTGTTGGATATACCAAGAGTAGCAGCCATGCGTGTGTTTGGGCGATTATGCTCCGAGCTATCGTTGTACTGTATATAATCAGACCGCAAGGATTCCTCAGTTACTGTATTCCCATCTTTTAGCTTCACAGCGTATTTTACCCGATTTCGTTACTACTGGGGTCCACTCATATCATAAATCATTCAATTCATACTACCATGATAATCAAAACCTAAACACACGACAAACCCCCAACACCCAAATGAACAACCAAATACCTCCTGAGAACCACTCTCAACACCAAGCATACCATCTCCTCCTCGACCCCCCAATCCCACAACTCGACCTCCCAGACGACGACGACGATGACCCCTCCCTTTCTCTATCCCCCCTCTCCCTCATCCATTCCCAAAACGCCCTCCCCGTCTCATCCACCAACCCAACCCCACCACCCAACACCCCCTCCTGACGCGCCGACACAACCTTCCACCACCCATCCGTATCTCTCGTTATCCCCGCTCCGCTGAGCACCCAGTCCCGCGCTTGCTGGGCGAGTCCGTTCTCGAGTTGGAATGTGCGGAGGGTGGAGAGTGCAGATTGTATCTTGGAGGTGGTGATGGGGGCGCGGAGATTTGTGTGTAGGGTTAGGAGGGAGGGGAGGTGCGAGTGGGATTGGGATTGGGGTTTGAGTTGCGGGTGGAAGTGCAGGTGGGTGTGTTGGTTGTAGAGGCTGAGGAGGGTGCCGAGGGTGAGGGCGTCTTCGATGGCTGTGGATGTTGTTTGGAAGAGGTAGGGTGGGATTGTTTGGGTGGGGAGGTGGGTTAGGAGGGACTGTGGAGGGGTGTTCTGGGTTGGGGTTTGGTGGTGATGGTTGTGGGTGTGGTAGGAGAGGGTGGTGGGTGTGAGGGTGAGGATGGTTTGGAGGCTGTATTCGTTTATTGTTAGTTAGGTTCTGGTCTGGGGTAGAGGGGCCAGGGGAGAGGGTTGACCAACCGGGTGTCCCAGCCTGTGCATATTTCCTGGGCGGTTGGGGTGGTGCTGGGATTGCTGTCAGTGTTGGTATGGTCTATGTTCAAGATGAATGTTTGGCCGTGTCGGATGGGATAGAAGACGGCGTGTTGGTTGGGTCCGAGCCAGACGGTGGTGCTGTGGCGGCCTTGCCAGAGTTCATCGATTTTAGGGTTGTTGAGGGCTTCGAGGTGTTTTCGTGAGATAGTTGTTTGGTAGATGGTTTCTGTGTCGTTTGGTGTGCTTGGTGAGGGGGATTCGTTGGTTATGTTGTCTGGTATCGTGGGTTAGAAGGGGTTTGTGTAGAACGAGTAGAGTGATTACCGTCTGCTTTGATCACAACATCTCCTTGTAGTCTCTCTCCGTCTTCCAGGATTACTTCTGCAGTCGCACTGTTTACTTCTCGCACTGCGGCAGGTCGGATCTCAGTACCCAATTTCCGTGCCCTGTCTCGGAGGATCTGGAGCAGATCTGTGCGATGGATTGATCTCCATACAGTCAGCACATCTCTAGTACCTGAACGAAAGAGCATGAGTATAGCTTACATCCATGGCCCTCCATATACTCGACACGTCTCCTCCCCGCATGGCATTGATCTAATCACTCCACCGTCGGCATATCGTCGGAAATCAATTGTCTGGAGGATATCACCCTTCTCGAGTACTGCATCGAGCAAACCCAATCGGCGGAGGAGATGTGTTCCGTTAGGAGGAATCTGGACGCCCGGGGGAGTCTAAAGTAAGAATATCTGGGTAAGCTGGTCTATCTTTGATAATTGGTGGTCGGGCGCATTTGGAGATAGGAGGTTCGTGGTACCTCAGTATCTTGACCAGACTCGAGCACGATCACGTCCAGATTGTCGCGACGACAAGTAATTGCGCACACAAGGGCTGAAACGTCCCCTCCTATGATAATGACTTTCATGGTGTCTTGATCCGCGCTCTCAGCTTTTCTGTTTCCCAGGCGGATACTACAGTAAACAGCAGGTGGGTTGCTGAATATATTGGGTGGGAAAACCGGCGTCAGTTGCACAGAATCCCTCGAATAGCCCTGGGAGCCATTGTGCTATTTAACCTTTGCCAATGGTTGTGTATCCATCCATTTCTTTTTCCTACGGAGCGTCTATTCGGCCTCGGGCGTGACCGGATCACAGGGCAGTGGCCGCTTCTGCAGGGAGCCAAAGCAAACTTGACCCATTTCTGTCAGCCGTGCAGCTGGCCTGGGCCTCAGCCTTGGGAACTGGGCTGTCGTGGTGGAGTACTATTGGGTAGCATGATTACTTTGTTTGGATGCACACGCCACGGAACCAGTGCTTTTTCTTTGTGTCGTCACTTTCTGCATTCTCGGTGATGCGGGGTAGAAAATATCCTAGAAGGCATTCCATTATTGCAATGGCTCCAGCCACCGCTTTTCGTCAGAGCCGAGTGGTTTGGGCATAACTTCGCAGCCGATCTCAACCCCTTCAATGTTCGCAGCGTGACGAATGGCGGTCATTTCCCCAAACCCCGTGCTCCGGGTTTCGAAATACTCGGTCGGAACATTTTGGGGGCGAGTATAATCTGGTGATCCTTGAAATCCTGTTTTCCCTTCGTATTGGCCTAATGAGCGCAGGTATTTCATCACCCCTGCTAGCGAGACATCCACCTGCCAGGATCCCCCTTCCGTTGCTTGCTTGTACAGCGCGGCCATGATCCCGGACGCGAGGAAGAAGCCACCGGCATGATCGAGCGCCTGACAGGGAAGTGGACGTGCGGCTTCCCCAGCACCGAAGTGCTCGGCCTCCGAAACGTTCATGCCGGAGCAGGTTTGAACCAGGGAGTCAAAGCCTCGACGCGCTGACCAGGGGCCATCGGGGCCGTATGCAGACATGTTTGCGTAGATGATACCACGATTGGGACGTCTATTCATGATCGACTCTGGCGAGAGTCCACGGGCAGCTAGACTGCCCGGTCTATACCCCTGGATGAAGACATCTGTATCGTCGAGCAAAGCGAAGAACTCCTCTGTGTCTTGCTCGTCTTGCAGATCGAATTGGACGGTTCTCTTTCCGCGGCCGAATTCCCGATCGAGTCCTGGCAGGTCGGGTAGATGAGGACTTGTCACCCAAAGCACATCGGCACCGTGTGCGGCCAGTGTCTTCCCACACAACGGGGCCGCAATGACCCGCGAGAGTTCAAGAACACGGAGCCCCCGCAGGCATTTATCGGCATGTGGGCCGATCCGGGCGGGAAGACCAGCCGGGGCGTCGCCGATTTTGCGAAGCAGGATGGGAAAGTCTGCGATGGCTTTGGCTTGCGGCAACACATCCCATTGTTCGTAACTGCGGAGAGCAGTAATGGCCAGCTTGGCATCAACGGCAGTGGTTTCGAGGTCCACGGAGCGCCATGCCGAGATCTTGGAAGCTACATCGTCTCTGGTTGCGGTTGGAGAGCAGCCAAGAAGGGATTTTGTTCCCTCACGGTGGTTGGGGAACGAATCATGAACGCGGACGTAGCCGTCAGATGATCGATAAAGACCGCCAATGAGCCCCCAATCTGAAGAGGGAGGCTGGCCGTTCAGAGTGTACAGGCGTGCGGAGTTGAACTCAATACAGGCATGATCATAGGGGACGGTAACTTTGGGAGGGGCGATGTTATTCCTGAGGCTATGGATTTGAGATGCCAGCAGAGCAGAGAGGGCAATTGAGGCTTGGGCGATATGGCCGATTTTGAAGGAGGAGGGAAAGCCGGGATTGGGAGGTTCGCTGATACAGAGAGAGTCTAGAGTGTCTGGGGGAAGACGGAAACCCTGCCAAAGATACGTGATGGTATCGCGAGATGTAAATGTAGACCTGACTTTGAAAGACATGGTGGATAATGTATGATGCCAAGTAGGTTGCAATGATGGGTTTATATGCTGCTGAACTTGAGTAGATAATGATCGGGTGGAGACACGGATGGAAGAGTGAGTCACTCGGCTACCTTGAAGCCGTCTAAATTAAGACAATCATCAGCCTTCATTCCAATTGTTGGGAAGTCTTAAAAAATTCTTCAATGGGGAGTTCCTCCATACCTAAGTGTTTATTGATCTCGCCGAAGTGGAGGGGAACCCCGATTGAAGGTCAAGGGAGTATTCGCTCGAACGGAAAGCAAAGTAACATGTGATCCTATCCAAAAGAATATCTCGAGAGCCACCTCAGATAGAAGATTACTGCCCCACTGGTATCTCTGGATCAATACTATCGTGATAGTGGTATCACTGAGGAGGAAGAGGAAGAGGAAAAAGAAGATATGGAAAAGATGCGGCGATAAGTCCGGCTTATCAGGCACGCGTGCGGGGTAGCCCCGATACTATATCATCCATATATTCCATCCAACTTCACAACATCCACTTTACCCTACACTACTCCGTATCTCTAACTCTCCAACATGACAGCCATGATACCTCACGTCTCCAACTGGGTCAATGGCACCCACACCACCGCAACCACACCCCGTATCCCCGTCATCAACCCAGCCACCGAGCTCCCTATCGCAACCATCGACTCGACCTCCAAAGAGACCGTTAATCAAATCATCACCTTATCCCTGAAAACCTTCAACGATGGCTCCTGGTCCCACGCTGATCAATCCACACGCTTCACGGTCCTCTCGACCGCAGCCCGTCTCCTCCGCTCCCGTCTCCCAGAATTCATCGAACTGGAAACTCGCCAAACCGGCCGTCCCATCCGCGAGATGCGCGCCCAGCTCGCTCGCATCCCTGAATGGCTCGAATACTTTGCCTCCGTAGTACGCGTGCACGAAGGCCGAGTAACTCCCTTCAAGGGACCAGTTGTGAACACCCTGACACGGCTACCGCTCGGCGTGGTGGCACTGATCACACCATACAACCACCCGCTTCTCATCGCCATGAAGAAGATCGGGGCTGCACTGGCAGGTGGGAACGTGGTCATCGTGAAAGCATCAGAACTAGCACCTCTATCTGTCCTGAGGCTGGGTGCCTTGTTCAAAGAGGCGGGGCTACCTGATGGCGTGTTGCAGATTATCAGCGGATACGGGTACGAAACGGGGAAGTATCTGTGTGAGAGTCCGTTGCTGGCGAAGATAGACTTGACTGGTGGACTAGCAACATACAGGGCTATTGCACCGTCTGCATCGGCGAATCTCATCCCCATAACGGCTGAACTAGGCGGGAAGGCACCTGTGTGCTTGTTCCCGGGCGTTGGGATCGAGGATGCGGTTAAGGCGGCACTGTTTGCGAGCTTCATTGCTAGTGGACAGACATGCGTTACGGGGAGTAGGCTGCTCGTTCATACGGATATCTATGACGAGTTCACGGCGTTGCTGAAGAAACGGGTTGAGAAGTTACGACTGGGCAATCCCCTTGACGACACGACACAGATCGGAACGGTTATATCTAAGGCAGCGGTGGAAAGATGCGCTGCGTTTGTGGAGAGAGCTGTGCGGGAGGGTGGAAAGGTCCTCTGTGGTGGACATGCGACTACCAATCCTTCCTCTGGAAAAGGGTACTACTTCGAGCCGACGGTCATTGAGACGCGGCCACAGACGGATCTGGAATGCAACGAGGTGTTTGGACCGGTCATTGCGCTGATCAGGTGCCAGTCGGAAGAGGATGTCATTCGCATTGCCAATGCGTCTTCGTTGGCGCTGGGAGCTTCAATCTGGACGACTGATTTCTACCAGGCACATCGAGTGGCGGACAAGATTGAGGCAGGGATTGTGTGGATTAATGGACACCATCTGAATGATCCGTCGTCACCGTGGGGTGGCTTTAAGCAGAGTGGAATGGGGAAGGAGAATGGGTTGGAGGCATATGAAAGCTATACAAAGGTTAAGAGTACGATTATCAACTATGGGGTGCCCCCGGTTTGGTTTGACGATGAGCCTGTGAATGCTCGCTATGGATAGTATAGGTACGCGGAAACTAGATTGGTTTGTTAGACAAGAAGTGGATGTTGGATTACTTTCTGTCCCTAACGACTCTTATTACTCTGGTAGTTCTAGAAATTGATACACCCGTTATTGCATGTTACGTGCAGACTCAAATTACACGGTAGGCTGTGCAAAGCATTAGTGAACCCTGTGCCATTTCCTACCCCAAGCCCCGTTACCTCCCTACTCTGTTCCCAGAGAGATCAGTACAGAGAATAGTGCCAACCAACAGTAGTTAACCACAACCATTCAGACAGCACACAACCATACCCCCAATCCAGCTTCCACTGCCTCAAATTCTAATCAATATGAGCCTCAAAGTCGAACCAATATGAGCTTCGAACCCAAGATATCCAGAGCAGTCCACCGGTCCTCTAACACGCTCCGCACACCCGATATTAATTTGTGTTTCACGTTTTACCAAATCGTAGAACATAGTTGTCACACCACTCCATTCAAAGACGAGCTTCTTTCCACCATCGCAGAACCGTATGTCAGAAGCCAAGAAGGAATCCGGATCATCTTCCACCCCATATCGATCTGTAACCTGCTTTATTCTTTCTAGCCCGTTTGTAACGTCCCAAATACTGAAATCACCGAAGTAGCCCGCAGTAGCCAGTAGATTGCCGTTGGGGCTCCAAGCAATAGATTCAATATTGTATTCCGGACACTTCCACCGGGATGTCCTGGATCCTGTAGTGATATCAAAGATTTGTATCTCTGATGGGCAACAAATAACACCGAAATTTAGGGCAATATATTTGGAATCCGGGGAGAATGCACCATTCATTGCCTCAGCATTGCGAGGGAACGCAAATGAATTCTTGCAGATACCACTATCAGCGAGCCAAATCCGGACTGTGTTGTTCATCTCAATGGCTCCTATGAGTTTCGAGTCTGGGCTTATTCCTGCCCACAGAATACCGTCCGAGTGATCTAGTGGATCGTATCGAGGCTGTTTGGTTACGTTATCCCAGACTTTAATCCTTGAAGGATTTCTTTTTGTGGTCTCACCAAATTCAGCCTGAGTGAAGCATATCAAGAATCTCCCATCCGGACTGAATATTGCAGTATTTCCTTCTAGTTTGGTCTGACGCTCGCTCGTATGGATATCCAGAGCTTTGGTCAATGTGTCTTTGAATCCCTGTTGGATTGACAAGATTGCTGTTTCATTCTGCTTGCACCAATGGGCGCCCATAAGCTTCGCAGTTATTCCGCTAGCTGCTTCGGTCGATAGCTGGGAAATGTCGACTTTCCGACCATCAGAGGGATCTAGAAATTTCCCTTGGTTGTTGAGATACCAAAGCTTGACGTGGTCTGATATCGAAGCCAGAATGTATCCTCCTGCCCTTGTCGCATTTGGTGCCAAGGAAAGTTGTAAGATATTCGATGGCTCTTCTCCTGATTCATCAACCAGCTCGAAAAAGCGGCCCACTCGCGTATAGGTGTTGATGCGTTTCTCAAGTGCGATGGCAACCAACTTGCCATCTGAGCTCAAAGCTAGAGCAGTTATCGATTTCGAAACCTTCACATTGGAACTCTCTTGGCCCATACGGTGAGCTGGTGCAGATGGCTCTAGTCTTCCTTGACGAGTCTCAGGAGTACTTTCTTCTGGGTCTTTGTGAGGGACGTCCTGCGCTGAAACCTTTCTCTTTTTCCGAGACTGAGGCATTTTGTTGACATGCGATGATCCTTTCAAGGCAATTCAAGCAGATTGAGCACCAGTTTTGAATTTTTTCAAGGTGATCACTAAGAGGTTGAAGTATGATTTCACAGATTAAGAGTAAACAGAATGGCGCGTCAGTGAAGTGTGTTATAAACAAAGGCCACATAGACGAGATTTTCGGTGGAGCAGAGGCAGCACCAGAACATCCAGATCATCATTCACTGCGGATACCATAGAGGCCTTGGGCTCCAACTGCCTCGTTTGCCCCGGCCTGAGGCTCCCGTTGCACTCTATATGACAGACTTGTTTTATGTCGTGATGCAGAAATGGAAAACAAAGATCATTCTTATTCATTTGTATGTGTTCTTCCGAGTTGTTAGACACTTGAATAGCATCATCACTGGAGCAGATGTTATGAAAGCTGTTGATAAAATTAATTCTACCCTACGAGCCTACTAGAGCCCTCTGGATCTATAAGATAAGATCAATTATATTATCTACTCAAAACTCGTGATAAGATGCGTAAGTGAATCAAATCATTCCAATACATTCAAAACAATGATAAAAGCGTACTTTCAAGTGCGAATAATATCTGGAATTATTTGCAACAGCGATCGCAAAGGAGCCCGTGTCTAGACACAAGGCAGGAGCGCTTGCTGGTCCGCGAAGCTGCACTCCATCCGTCTCCTGTAACAAGTGATTAATAACTTTGGCTAAACATACTGATGCGTGAATTTATTGAGTATCGTGTACACGGAAGGCATAACCCGGGGCCCAGGGAGCCAATAGCTTGTGCCTGATTCCCAGGATTGTATACAGATTCTCAGGATTGTATACAGATGTTATAGTATAGGAGGGAATCCACAGCCGTCGAGTTTCAAGCCAATCAGGATCAGAACCCAGTATTACACAATACTAAGACCAATCAGCAGCATGACTCAAGTGCTAAGGAAGGTCATGCTATACAATGCGGCGGAGGGGGCTTGGCTTACCTACCTCTCCGGTGACCATCGTGTGCTCGAACAACGGGATGTAGACGTCAAGGCTATCACGGTCTCTCACGAGAAATACAACATGTTGATACCACTTCGAATGTAATAAATACATCAAGGTAGTGTAGGAATGATGGTCGAAAACTTTCAAGTCCGGGGCTTTCACAGATAGAATTGACAAGTGTTCTGCATACTGGCTGAAGCATACCGGACGGTAATACGTGAGCACTGTCAAATCCAAATTTCCGCGCGTTGACATAAAAATCTAGACCGACTCATAATCAAAATGGAGGCGACAGGTCATATCGACTGGTAAAACCTGAGACAGTCATTGGCGTCGCTGTAATGGTGGCCGACGAGGAAGTTGAACGAAGACTTTGGAAAACCGCGGTTTAGACTTTGAACAAAAGTACTGCAGAAGAGTGGATCTTTGATGCTGCAGGACTAAGTTCAGTTCACGGGCCCAGAGGTATGGAAAGCAACAGCACTGGGCAAATAATAGCCACCCGGAAAGCTCAGCAGCAAGCCCCTGGGGTCCCCAGCCTATGATGGAAGCATAACAGCACTCGTGGATCCACAGATTCTCACCTGGTCGCTGATCGCTAGACTTGAAGCAGTGGGATTTCCGGCGCCTCTAGACCTGGAACAGTGGACACGGACTCCCTCATTGCTGCTCCGGTCCGCATCCGTCGGTCACAATGGCGGGACTTGGCCTCTTTGTCCGCGAGGAAGTCAGTCGCGCGTGCAGAAAGTCGGCTGGTTGGCGATGGAGGCAGACGAACTGAGGGGTCATGTCCATTTCCGTCCCGGTGGCGCCGCGTCGTGCCTTCTCGCCCGTGGCTCGTCCGCCTTATTTCTTTGTTGTCGCTCGCAACCGTGCAGCGAGGTGGAAAGTCATCTGTTCAACCTGTGGCTTCATAGCTATATCTGCATCGCCAGTTACCGAGATAAATGTGTCGGACTCTTGGGCGGACACGGAGGAGTTCGGAGGGTCGGATATCGTCACGCTGAATAGCTAATAGTTGCACCGCGCCTCCGTGCCATTTGCGGAGGGTGGAATACAGAGTTCAAAACACCGACCTGGTCCAGGTGCCCCTGTCTTGGATGCATCCTCGTCTACTATGTTGCGGAGACCCTATTAGCTGCATCGTGTGGCTGTGTGGAAGTTTATTTTGTATTGGTGTATCTATCTCCTAACATGAACATTTATGTACCGTCCAGATTATAGAGTTTTCCCCTTTTAACCATATTTCCCAGCGACACGGTCTGGGTATAGAAATATAATCAGGTAATCTTTGTAAAATCACGGTAACATAATACCGTGATGGGAATTTCGACTCTAAGATGCGTGAAGTTGTGTGGACTGAGGCGCCGTCCAGATAGCCATCTCTTGGGGACTTCGGTCTGGGGTGCGGTGAAAAGACGACAAGCTGCTAATTCACCAGAGCGTCGATAAACCCTAACAGTCGCTTGATGTGACGTCAGATATATCTTCGGACCACTGAGTTGTTCGCTGTAGTGGCGTTGAGGTCCTTATTTGGCCCGAATACTCCAGGATTATTCCGCGGTTGTTTTGGCGTGTGTCATACTGTGTATCGAAGAATGCCGGGAACCAATAACCAGGAATCAGAGGTCTGCTTCTTGATACAATTTTACTTAGCACTATTCAGGACAAAGGGTCGGATACTTACTACCCTCAACTTTATTCAGTAGGGAAATACAGGCGTTCATCGCGTTGTAGGCAACACGGTTGCACTCCAACCACGCCCCTAATTTGTTAGCATAGCCTATAGCAGCAAACGATTGATACTTGCAGAATCTGTGTGCATCACTTGGCTGGCAATCAACGGAATGCAAAACGAGCTCTTTCTCAGTGGCACTCAGATTGACACGCTTCTCCATTGCATTGTACAAGCAAGTCTGGACAACAATTGGACAAGAGTTACCACGAGAATCTGATCTGAAGAAATTGATTTTTTCGACAACAGTTTTGCTGCATCATTAGCACTTTTCTTTCAAGACGCTGTGTACATCAACATTTAACTCACGTCATGTAATATTGCATAAGACCAATTCTGAAGATATAATGGTAACCATAGTCTTTTGCCAACCGAGCGAGATCTTCGTTTGCCATCTGCTCAGCACGGACAAGGGCATAGTGGAACTGAAACAGGTCTTCCCCTTGGAGCAACTTTTCAATTGTTGGGTCAAGGATGCTAATAAGCTGGATGGGATGACCTTCGATGTCGGCAACGGATGCATTAACACAATAGTCGGCCATGATGGCCTTCAGAGGTTTCCAGTGACGACGGACAGGTACATCAACAGATTTGCTTCGGCCATATATCTGATGGAAATGGAGATTCAAGTCTTCGCCGTTCGCTAATGCGGTAACATGCGCCATGAGTCTAGCAACACTCTGGTGGACAAGGAAAGAAGCTGAGATGAATGCTGCACTCTCGCGAAGTTCAGCAGCAAGCAGAGTATTGCCAGCTATACCATTAAGATAGTGCAGTAGGGCATGGATCTTAACCTCCATCGTGAAGAACAAAGAGGAACTGTTAGATTCTGGAACCGAATGTGTTCAGAGGTTCAAGGAGGAGGAAGATGAACGGTACTGAAAAGTGATAGGACAGAAATGTAGAAAGGATGTCAAGAAAGAAGACTAACATAGAAAGTTTGACTGGTGGTGTGTATGTATTAGCGCAAACAAACAATCAACAAGCGCCTTCGAAGCCAAACACAGAACTCGTATAGCTTCGTTATTAAATTCACGTCAACAAAGAATAGTACCCGCTGGCGCCACCGCCTAGACACAGCTCCATCTGTCAAGTCTAACACAAGTGGGCACCTTTTAATACAGAGAGAATTTTATAATTCAAGACTGTCTCTGAGTTACTTCTATGCTTGAAATCTCTGATGCTTTCCCATAGTTGCTCCCATGACTCTATAACCGCTGCTCAAGATCATGATTAATCTGTCCATACCTTGAGTCTTCATTTGCCTTTATATCAAATGCCAAGATGACTTCTATACCTCAAGCATTGAAGCCAACTACTGAGTCCAGCGACAAGCTTACAGAGCTACTTTGGCAGGATGCTTTGCGCCATCTTGGATCCACGAATAATGAAGTTCTACTTCCAATAAATGTCATCGACATGATCGGCCAGACCAATGTTAACAAGATCAAGACTCGTCTTGGGTAAGACAGCTATAGCCACAATTGAACAATTATGTGCTCATATATGGTATTAGTGCTCTCATAGGTGCTTCAGTTGTGGCTTTTGCCGATGAGTCAATCAACGCTGTTCGTGTCATGCGTACTCCAGCGTTTTCAGGCACAGCAATATCTGTAGCATCCCATGAGGTGTCATGCGAATCAATCACAGCTCATATGAAGAAGCATGAGCGGCCTTCTGTGACTGTTAAGGCTGCTAAGGTTCCTCGTCCGCCAAATGCATTTATCCTGTACCGCCAACATCATCATCCTAAGCTCAAGGAGGCTCACCCGAATCTTTCAAATAACGAGATTTGTGAGTTTCCACTACTGTGCATACGTTGGATAATCGACTAATTTCCCCAGCTGTTATTCTAGGGAAACAGTGGAAGGCAGAATCCGAGAATATCAGGGTCGAGTTCAGAGCCCTGGCCGATGAGTTGAAGCGGAAGCATGCAGAAGCTCATCCCGACTACCAATACACACCACGTAAACCATCGGAAAAGAAACGTCGAACATCATCTCGCCGAAATTCCAAACAGACTGTAGAGAACAAGTCTCCAGATCTCACGACGGCCAGCACCATATCAACAAGTCCGTCAATCGACACATATGGGCCGATAAACGATATGGGAATTGAAGGGACGATGAATATCTTTACAGAATACAATATGCCAGATATTTACCCCAGCGAATTGATATGCGGCGACATAATGCCAAGCGAACTACCACTGTTATCAGCCGATCACTTCCAGTTAGACACGGAGACATTGGGTTCGTTGATCGGGCAGGTTCATACAGACATCGGAAAAGGAACAGGAGTGTATGCCTCTCCATCGGCCCATGTCAACTTAACAGACCGACATCTTGGCGAAACTGTCAACTTCTCAGAATTTATTTCCGATCTTTATTGAAAGGGGAAAGCATATTTTCACTTTCCACCTTTGTTTCTCCCATTTTCTATGTCTATTATACGGTCTTCAACAGCCAGCTCGAAAATTAGAGGACACGACAGGTCCTTTATATGAAATTGTCGCGTCCACACTATACCCCTATGTACCTGGCCTAGAATCATGTCACCAAACTCTACTAGCTACCTTATTTTCGGTTATTTCATCCTCTGATAAAATAAAAGCAGGCGGCGATGGAACCATATTTATATTTAGTTAAGGAGCATGTACGTTTCGCAATGACAATATATTTAGACAAGTCTACCAGATAGTACAGGTTTATCCAAGAAGCCGAATAATATATGCATCTTTGATAGTGTGCGTAGCACTAGCACACACTGTCAACTTACAATAGAGAGCGAACATGAGCATTAGGGCCAACAATTAAGCACCCACCCCCTGCATTTCTGTAACTCACCACTTAAGGCCCGTATTATGGCAATATTCTAGTAGTATTGAAAATTGGGCAAGATCTGCAGCACCTGTGAATTGACGTGTAAGCTGTCAGGCTGGAGAGACATAGAAATGCCGGGGGCTGGTTGAGTGTTACTTCATCGAGAAATGTCTGGACCCACAAATAAACGGTATTTTGGGAGACTTGATCTAAACCTGTCTCTCGATGGGACCAGAAATGTTTTGAGCAGCATTATTCACTGGCCAGACTAAAGGCAAGAGGTATTCAGTTGCCATATTGATACGAAGCAGGCAAGAAGACAGGAATCCATCTTAGAAAGTCTCTTACTGCAGTTGTGGGTAGACGAAGAGGTCCTATGGGTTGGCGAGGCTTGTTGCTACGAGGCACGAGATATTCAGCCGAGACTTATTGTCATTACTCATTAAGTAGCTATGGGTGCAATGTGAGTATGTTATTAGCCAAGGAACCAACAGAGTGTGGGCTGTAAGCTGAAGTTCTAACTACGTAACTTGCTCGGCGTCTGTTACATCAGGCGCGCGTTGTGTTGGTACAGACAGCAATGACTACCTTACGATGAAATACAAAACATAACCTGTTAGGGTGTTTCATTTGTTGCTGTAGCTACCTATGACACCGAAGAATTCCTATCACTTGCCCAAATAAATGTCGGGCAGCGCCATTGTGTTCCTTTCTCCTTGTTGCCACTGGGCCCAAGAGGCCGAGGACAAATCCAAAAGGATCGCCCACAGTTGACGCCAGGCTTTTTGGTTGTCAAACTAATGCATGGCTCCTGGTGACCTTCGCATAGGGGTGCGCGCTTTTTGGTAAATAGCTTCGACCAATCTTCCTTGCTCGCAATTGGGTCGACGAATGTGTCATCATCTGTCGGGGTGTCTGATGTCGTTGACACCGGTGGATTGGTCTCCTTTGTGGAGTCTGTGGTCACGACCGCCGCAACTTGCTCCTTGTCTATTGCTTGTGACTCTGCCGAAGAAATCATCTTGGATGGGGATGCAGGCTGTGGCATGGCACATGTTTCAAGGTCGGTCGTTGGTTGATCACGGCTCTGTATGGCTGGGGAACTCTTCGGCTTGAAGAATCCCTTGAGCGTTCTCTGTCCAGCAACCGCCGGCGTGGGTGCTAAGCCAGCTACTGATTTGGAACGTTTAACAGGGGAGTCGCCCTTCTCGGACCGTTTACGGACAATTCCCTTTGGCTGGGGATCGTTCTTGGGAACGGCGTGGTTGGCGACTGACTCCGTTGAGAGCTTTCCGATGACAGCTTTCGATTCTCCATGATCCGAATTCGCACGGGAAAGCGTGGGGGTACTAGTTGGGGAGCTCTGGGGGGCGTTATTGGGTCTGCGCGTGAACATGTCTTTGATGCTCCTTCGTTTGTCAAATTCCGGTATCAAGCGACCCGAAGTCGGTAGTAAACACTTCGCCGTATACTCTTGTCGACGCTCGCCATTTTCGAACATTCCAGGAGGGTTCATGATGTCCCGGATGTTAACTTGCTTCCCCCCAAGATGTACGGTTTCTTTGAACGTCGCATACACAGGACAATGATCAGAGCCCTGCGAAGTCATGTTAGCAAGCTTTCTTCTGGGTCAGGGAAGACTAGACTACCATAAGTCCTTCTTGTATGTTTGAATCGCAGAACCAGTCTTGCATATCCAAGCTGCACAAGACATAGTCAATTCTTGAGCCATAATTTCCCGGGCGAGCATTGATTCGCTGCTCCCAGCAGGTGTACATTCCCTTGCGGTCCGGATGAAAAGAGCGACAGATGTCATGCAGAACAGGCTGTTCTCTTCCTTCTTCCCGTTCCCCAATCACCTTCCCATCGGATAGCAACTGATTGAACACACGCCGTGCATGAGTGGATACGAACTCGTCTTCTGTCAATGTCCCTTTTCGGATAGCCTCCCCGGCATGAGCTGCATCGATCTCTCCTCGCGAGATATTCAAGTCCCCCGTCACAAACACCCTCTTTCCCATAGCTACTAGGTTACGGATCCGCGCGTCCATCAGGTCGATAAAATTGCGGCGGAATGAGTCGCGGCTCTCATCCCTATTGGCCGGTGAATAGATGCCCAGCAGGACAAAGGCGGGAAACTCGAGAATGACGCAACGTCCCTCGGAGTCTAGCGTGGCTGCATCAACATCAAACTGCGACAATTGCTCGATGGTTGGATAGCCACCGATCTGCTGATTCTCAGGAAGTTCCCGAAAGGGCACCGATGAGTTCGGGGGGCATAACATCCCCGAGAGACCTTCCTCAGCGCGAATGGGGGCACATGTAGAATTGCGTGTGTAGATTACGACACCAGAGTAACCTATGGTGGTTGGTCAGACAAGCATTCAATCACAGACATATCGTACATACCTTTCTTGACTCTAGGCAGACTAAAATAACAATCCCAACCAGGCACTAGGACCATGTCATCGCGCAAGTCTTTGCGCTGGATTTTGGTTTCCTGGAAGACGACAATATCGGCCTCGAGGATGTCAAACATGGCCTTATTGAAGTCAGTCTTCTGTTTGTAGAAGGAATGATGGAAAGCACACATCGAACGTCCGCTTGCCTCTCCATGGCTCGTAAGAGAACGGATTTCTGCATTAGTAGATCAGCAATGCTATTCCAGCCTGCACCAGACAGCATCACATACCGAATCCCGTTGACTGATCACTGTTAGCATCCTTATAGCAGGGATTAGGGCCCGAAAATCATACCGTTCCATGTTGTAATTCGAAACCCCATTCCGGCACTATGGATGCCAATCACACATGTCCGCCCAGGAGTTACGAGAGTATCCCATTCAACGAATATTGATAGATAAAAGCCCACCACTCATATAAAGCTACCAACTTGATAATTGATACCGACACCGATGATTCACATCAACAGAGGTGTAGTAGTAGTTACAAAGCAGTGATCTACCTCGCCAATGCAAGCAGGAAAAGAAGGGAGGCGACGAGGCAACGCTGAACCGAAGGCAGCAATAATATGTGCCTCAGGCAGTCTACATCCAGAGAGACAGAAATCTGCCAGAGGCACATATAGTCACGGGACAAAGGTTAACGAGTTGGTGCATACGACACGTGACCATGACTAGCCACTCCGTCCCCGTGACCGTGACATCACGCGATCTGAGCCAGTTGCTGACATAAGCCTGATGGGGAGCCAGCGAATCACGGGGACGCTAAACGGCTTTTGTTTCGTTAAGCCGGAAGGGCCGACGTCCGGGATAATCCCACCGTCAAAGACGTCGTCCCATCTCTCCAACGTCACTCCTCCACTCCATCCACCTCCAGCCATGTTCCCTCAGCGTAACGCCCTGCGTCTGTCCCAGCGCGCTGCCCAGCAGCTGCGTGCTGCTCCGGTCCGCTCCACCGTCCAGCGCCGTCTCAACAGCTCCGACTCCAAGCTTCCCTCTTGGGCCGCCGACAACGAATTCAACCGCGAGAGAGAGGCCGTCAAGCACCATGCTGCTGCTACCAGTGGTGCGTATTTAGATCAATTGATGCCATGGTTTTTCAAGGGTGTGGTTGTGCTAACTCAATGGCTGGTCTTCCTACTTCAGACCTGTGGCGCAAGCTCTCCATCTAGTATGTGGAACTAGCTATTACTACCTCAATTGACTCTCTAGTAACATTTTACTTCCTCGCAGCGCCGTCATTCCTATCCTGATTGCCGGAGGAATCAACTCTTACAACCTCTGGAACGAGCACTGGGAGCACTGGGCGCACATGCCCCCGCTCGAGGAGCGTACTGAGTACCCCTACCAGAACATCCGTGTGAAGAACTTCCCCTGGGGAGACGGTGACAAGGTGCGTACCAGAACTTGTACTTTTATCAATGTTATTTTAGGTGCTGACGTTGTTATCTTTTTTACAGACCATCTTGTAAGTTCCTTACGCCCGAATCGTCCAGTGTCGCGTACAACTCGATAGTCATTTATAACCATGTCTTCTAACAAATTCACAGCTGGAACTCCGAGGTCAACTACCACAACAAGGACAAGGCTACCTAAGTGCCCGCTGTCGATTATAGGAGTACAGCGTCTTTCTTGATTGATTCTGACTGTTGACGGGAGGGCAAATCAAAAGACATGTATATTTACTGACAAAATATGCGGAAGTGAGAATAACGAGGCCAAGGCTCTCGTCGGTGGATTTGAGATAGCGCACCATACAATACTGCTAAGCCATTTTTCTTTTGTTGTGCTGCCTCGTTGTTTCTAATGACCAGTAACGGTCGTATTGGCTTTCTTGGGTATTTCTTCTACCCGTATTACAGGAGTAAACTGGCGCAGAGGCCGACGCCAAAGACTTTGTTGGTAGATTTGTTGTTTCCCCTGTCACCTTGCAATTATCTAAAACATACAATTGACATCAGTGCGTGATTCAAAGTCAAGCCTCCCCAAAGTCTATCCTTGCTTGTCTCTTCAAGTCCAAGTACTTGGCCGCATAGTCATTTGCGAGGACCGGATCGCCCGTTAAATGCATAACAGTGGCTTTCTTGGCCACCATTTCACATTGGCCCTTGATATCTTCAATCTCCTCATATTGCTCATATGCACAGTCGAGGTACCCCAAAGCGCGAGTGACATGTTCCTTCCGCAGAACCGAGTTCGTCTGTCCCTCACTCCAGAGAGACCCCGCGATTCCCATATTCGCGTCCACAAGAAGCGAGTAGGCCTGTGCAGCCAAGCTACAGTCACCCGTTTCGAGAATTTGCGGCATGATGCTCTCAATCAGCTCAGACACGGCATCGAACTCGCGCATGCTCAGAAGGACGCCCGCCAGCACGCATATGGATTCCCAGAGGCTGGGAAGGAGACGCGAGCGGTGCGCGATACTGGCGGCTCTCATGGCAAGGGAGAAGCCGCGTTGCGGATGGCCTGTCTTCTGGAGGATGGAAGCCTTGAGACAGAGGAGCTTGACTTGCGTGAAAATGTCAAAGTTGTCTTGCTGGATAGCCTGCGCGGCTTTTTCAACCAGTTCGAGCGCGCCGCCGTAGTGGCCTTGTCGAATACGGAGGTCGATCGTGAGGATGGAAAGAAGAAGGGTAATGTCGTTGTCAGGGAGTTGGATGGCTTGCAGTTGAGCGAGGAGGTGTTCGGCTGCAACTCGGTTGTCGCTAGATGCTGTGAGTCGGTTGTCATGCAATCGAGTGCCGGGAACCTACCGGTATACCTGCTGTTGCAGCTGGAGGATACCAGAGAAGAATGTCCAATATTGATATGTTTTGAGCGATCGAAGCTTGTCTGGGGAGATCTGGTTCATTCGGGCTGATACCTCTGTGTAGCGGCCCTGCTGTGCTAGCTTTGGAGGGTCAGTGATGTTGTTCGCTGAAATGGACGTTTGACATACTAGTTGACAGCTACGAAACGTGCTTTTGAGATGGTCTTCAAAGGGTGCTTTGTTTGCGTAGCATTCGCGAAAGGTCTCGCTGCTCAGCCATGCTAGATGTGTGATGCCTGCAATAAGGGTCTTAGTGGGGGTTCATACAATGGCATGATAACGGATGCATACCAATTCTAGAATATAGGGCGGCCTGTAGCAGAAGCTGCGGGCCTACCGAGTTGGCCAAATCCTTTGTAACGTTGAGGTGTGAGGCTCGAATTATGTTCTCAATAGACGAGGCCAGACTTTCTCCCTGGAAGATGTTAGGTTTAGTGATACATGATGTTCGTCGACGTGGGGAGACTTACATTACGCATCTCCAGCTTGGCTTCGCTCAATAACGTTGTACTCAGAAGACTCCACATCTCTGTCTCTTTTGCTTTGGCCTTAAGAAATGCAAGGCCTTCTTTCTCGTTGCCCAACATTCCTGTGTTTTGAACATCTCTCATGTGCTCTGGAAAAGCCTTCCCGAAGTGATACAACCAACTCATACAAAAATTTAAGCAGTTCATATCGTGGGATTCTCGAGCAATGGAAACAGCCTCCTGCATGGCAGAGACGGCCTCGCCATAGCATCCGAAATCAGCCTGCAAGATGGCAAGATTAAGCAACGCGTATTGATAGGAGCTTCGATCGCGACTGTGCATAGTGCAGTCGAAGTAACGGTGCAGGTTGTCAAATGATGACGGATAATCCCCTGCCCTCCAGGCATCAAGGAACCTAGAGAGTCAGCCAGCATCCCGAGGTGTCGCAGATCAATTAGCCAACGGCATACCTCAGATAGTGCACTAGATTAGGAACAGTCACACCGGACGTGATGATGCGTTCTAATTGTGCTTTCATGCCATCCGGCACTCTTCCCCCCAGACCTGAAAAATAGTCAGTATTCATTATGCGGGCATGTAGAGGGGGCTCATTACTCTGTAGCTCGCTTATTTGGAATTCTAGCAGCCGCTCGACATCCTTTGTGCTAACGTACTGCTCATCCTCCGAGTCATCCTCGATACTGCCGTAGGCGACCTGCGCAAGGGAATCCGTTGTATCCAATCCAAGGTTTAGCAGATTGATATCCACAGGTGCCTGCTCGAGAGATGGATTCTTCCGCGCCCATACATGGTACGTTGGCAGTCGATACTTGACAAACCCCCTCCAGAGCTTGACGGAGTCATGGAATTGCAGTCTGGTGAATTCTAGCTGGGAACGTCTGACAAACACACCCAAGGGAGAGCACCGAGACAAGCGCATACAGCCCGTCTCCGGTGCAAGGCCCGCATCACGATCGCGGATTTGTTCTTCTCGAGTCTTGGCTAGAATAGCCGAGATATCAGCGAAGAAAACTTCCAACGCATCGCAGCAATCGAGGGACCAGATCTTTTTCAGAAAAAGGTCCCAGATTGTACGGCCAGGGACGGAGGACGGGTGGCCCGTTAGTTTATCCTTCAGATCAGTGATGGAGACGGAGCATTGCGTTGTGTGATCTCCCGATGAGGAAATGGATTGTTCTCTTTCCAAGGGGCTGAGACAGGTTACCAGATATGAGAGGACATGGATGGCGGAGGAGTTGGGAACAACACCTTCAGTATAGATGGAGATGAGACAAAGGAGGGCAACCTTGGAAGGGGTGAGATAGCGACTCATGGTGGTTAGAGGTCGTATACATAGCCTGGCCCCACCAGGAGGAGGCTATGATAGTTGCAGCCACCACGCGGGCTGCAGTTCGCAAAGGCCAAGCAGCCAGGTGGAACCCAGTGGGAATGGATTGTGTTGGGAGTGTACAACACGAGTGATTCAGGAGCAATGGGCAGAGTGGTTGATACTGGCTGTTTTGATTTTTTGGGATGCAGTTGGCCAGACCAATCCTCGCGCAGACGGCAGGCATAAACAGAACCGCGGAGGAAAAGCGTGAAGGGAAAGAGGGAAAAGAATAGTGAAGGGTAGGATATAGACAAGGAAAACAAGATAATTAGTACATACGACCACAGGGTGTGGAAAACAGGGCTTCCCGTCCGCTCAGCCGTACTTAAGCCACACGCCGGGAGGTTAGTAGTTGGGTGGGTGACCACCAGCGAATCCCTTCTGTTGTATGTTTTTGTTTTTTATTTGTCTCCATCTACTTTCTTTTCTATTCTACCCGATTTCATAAATAACAGGGCTACTAGTACCGTTTATCTACATCACTTTCAGGCAAAGGCGCTCAGTTAGTGTTGAACCTAGTGTCAATATACACACGCAGCTTACCCCTTGGTTACGGGCCGCTCATTGTAGTCGAGTATTGCTCATCGTTACATTAGCAAGATGACACGAATTATCAATGCTTCTCAACCTACGATCCTCAAGTCGAAAGGCAACAAGAAGCACGGCATCATTTAGTGTGTCGTGAACAAACTTCTCCAACTCGGGCTTCATTTTCTACTTATTGTTGCTTCCAAGATATCTCGAAAACGCATCAAGCTTGTAACCTTGTCGCCATAACGGTGTGGAGTGCCAAAGAATATGACGCCAGCTATAGTGTTGACAATCGACCCGTACCGAGTAATCTGCTTATTAGCAACACACAAAGCCTGCTTGCCTATAAGGCCGCCTAAGCTGTGACAGACCAATAATAATGGCTTGTTTGTGGTCTGTTGAAAGTACTTGTTGCTCCGTTCTGGAGCGAACGAATCTAGTTCTAAACAGATAAGGGGAAGAAGACGTCAAGCAAGGTAGATAGTTATTCGATCCATTCTTTTCTACTACTAAAGATGCTAAGAAAGAGGAAGAGGGTACTACCCAATAGGGTAGGTACGTTCCAACCTGCCGGTCCTGAGAAGCCGTTGTCCTCAACGGGTGGTAGTGCGAGTAAGCATTATTGACAGGAAAATATGACGCAGACGACGCGAGTAGGCGAGTAAAATGAGTAAAACATGCATTACAATGCGTAAAAGACGCGAGCCGTTGACAACGAGGGCACAGAGCAGATGTCAGCCCCGTTTGGCGGCGCGTAAGGCGTCTTAGATGACCTTCTTTCCGGTAATCTTATCGGGATACAGCGCCATAGCCTCTTTAACCACTTCTTCTGCAATCAAGAATACATTCAGGTTTCAAAGTTCATCGGTGAAAGCCACTAAGCACATGGCTAGATTGTCTATCTTTCATTGTATTTCTGCGGCGCCCTGGGTGGTCTTGAGTACAGAATAGGTCCACGCGATATTAGCATCATCTCCGAGCACCAAAGGGTTGGCGCTGGTTGTCCCGGAGGGGCCCATAACCAGGTTACAGAAGTCATGCAGAGTCTTACTGGCCACAAAAATTATTCTAGTCTTCAAGGCAGTCAGGATAATAGAACAGTCAATGACCATGGAATGCTTGGCCTTAATAAAGAAGTCCATGGTAGCATTCAGGGTATTAAAATTACTCCATTTGGCTTGATCAATGTTAGAAACATTTGCCGGTTGCTCGGCGACAGCTCCAGCACTGACTGTGACTGTCCCATACACAATTGTCTGTTCCACGGGGTGCTTATACTCGATAAGCCAATTCTTGCTCCTACTATATTAGCACACATTTATACCGCGCCAAGCAAACAAAACCACGACTTACTTGACCTACCGAATCTAGGTTTGAGCCTGATCTAAAACCGCTTATATTCTAGAAGAGGTCATAGCCTAGCATTCAAATCGACTCCCTTGAGAGCTTTCTGCTTGCAACCGGCGAGGAATATTCGCACGAGAAAACGCGTGCCTTAGCACCGGAGACTGGTAGGGATGCGAGCCAATCTGTGTTGGCAAACGGCCAATTCTTAGGTGGGATGGTCCCAATTCCTGGAATGAGAATAATGCCAGGTCTAAAAGTAAGTGAATTCCCTGAACTGACCTTAATGTGCTTCTTCTTACTCCACACTATCCTGTGAAGTAATAGCCGGATCCAGCAGCACCTGTAGGTGGCCAGCAGTTGTAATATTGGTGTCTGTTTTCATGGGTGAGAATTACCGAGAGGTTAGCTATCCAGATAAATTGAGTAGAAAACCCGGCTTGGGTAGTTTCCTTGGGAAAGGTAATAGCTGCTTGTCTTCCATCTAAGTTTCGCCCCATAAGGCTCAGGTGCGGGGGTGGGCGCTTAGTACTAGTAATCACATCACAGGCAGGTGTGCAAATGATTGGAACACCTCCTTAGGTACACATAAATACTACTACTTAATAGCAGCCGTGCACGCCGTGTCCACTTCATTGGTGGATACTAGGCACACCGTCAATATACTAAATATCAGAAGCGCTTTCTCCACCTAAAGGGAATTCTTACACAACTCTAACAGCTACTCAGGGACAAAAGCCCAATGATTCTACTGAAAGGGCCAATTTGGCAGAGCGGCATAGCCCGTACTACTAGTAGCCTTACGACTCATCCCCTCATGAAGTCACATCCCCATAGTATTATGTGCTATTATTAGCACACCTGTGCTGTAGGGCTTCATGATCTGTCGAGTACATCATAGTCCAGAGAAGCGGAGAATATATGATTAATATCTATCTATCTATCACTACAGTGTCGACTGTAGAATTTGCTGTCGTACTTGGGCAGTAATTTTGACATAATGTGTCTTACTAAATTGACAGACTTTACAATAGTTAAGAAGAGCTATTATGTACCCTGTCGGATGATTCCAGTCGGCACGGGATAATGAAATTATTGGACTACCACTGGTTGTAGGCTTGGCAGATTATACTCAATGGGTCTATCGAAATACTTGAAGTCATAGAAGATGATAGTTACTCGTAAATACTGGCATATATATGTAAAAGGGCCACAAATGCTGCGATCAAGAAATTTACCTAAGACATTGGTTTTGTGGAGACTCGAAGGCAAGTGAGAATAAAAATATACATGGGTATATAGCTTTATGAATCGACAGGTTGAGCAGACATTTCGGGAAATCCTTGGGGTATATTAGGTTTAGAACGAGAACTTCCGGCTTTCAACAATAGAAGTCATTCTCTCGATCCTTGCTGTCTTGAAGCGGACTGATTGAAAGGGCGACCCATTACGGAGAACCGTCATGATAAAGCAACGCCACATATATTCTGTCCATGATTAATTCTTCCACAAACTGACAAACTGGAGCGTGAAGGTAAACATAACTTACCTGTCGCCTGGACCTAAATTCTTCGTACATCCCGAGCCAAAGCTGTCGGGCGTGGCAATCATCTTGTTGACCGGTGGCAAGTTGTACTTCGCAAGGTGGCTGCGTCTCTTCGAGCACGTGCTGAGTGGCTGTGATCCATGGCTATCGCAAAATCGATTAGCTTAGCCGAGTTTGAGTCCGTCGGACGCCAATATTATGAATCAAATACCTTGGGAACAGGCCAGTCCGAGAAATGGAGGTACTTGGCAGCTTCTAGGACCCTATCGGCATCCCACGTTTCGTCTGCATTGCCTAGATAGGCTTCATGATCCTTGGAGCGAAATTCCCCCGTCAGAAGCATATAAGGACGGTGCGGGATAATAAGCGCCGTATCGCCATATAACCTGTTCACAATGTCCATGTCATATCCGCCAGAAACACCCTCCCATATCTCATTCGTTAAACGGCTGAACTCTGCTGTGGACGGCTCAATGAGCATTAGAGCGGAAGTAAAAACTTTGTCCTCTTGGTGGAACCAGTATGCCAGTGGCATAGCGACTGGAGCCGATGGGAGCAGAAATAGCTCGTCCATTGTCTTCATATATCATGTTAGTTGTTACAGTAGAAACCACGCTTTGCAGACAAACCTGTAGGAGTGTCGCGTCAGAGTCTAAGTGAATGACTCTGTCGTATTCTGTTTGATTGAAAGTGAGAAGCTTCGTGTAGCTCCTTGACCACGTTTCTGCGCCCACTTTTAGTTCGACGTATTGCAGCAGTGACATCAAGCGACTTACCACCTCCCCCGCCCTTGTATATCACCTCCATTGGCTTGAGTTTAACCGCATATTTATCTCTTGCAAAACGTAGTAAACGAGCTTCTGGTGAATCATCTTCCTCAGACACGAGAAAATGAGATGGGTACATCAACACGAGATCAGCTTTGCTTCCAAGCCGATGGAGGGCCTCGAATATCATGACTGAGTTACACAAGTACGATCTGTCCGTTGCGTATTGTGTGTATGCGAATCGTGACCAATTTATCTGCTTCTCGGGCAGATGATCAAGTTGACTTTCTTGCAGAGAAATTGAGGCGCTTAGATGTCGCAATGATATCGCGAGCATGGCTAGCATTAGCACCGCTATCAACAGGGCGCGAACAAATTTGGGATATTTCGAGGTCATTTTCATGGATGTCGTCGAGAAAATCGGAAAGCTTGTGATCTGATGGCTGTAATCTGTAGATTTGCGCCAACTCGCTGCAGCTATGGGGATAGAAGTATGTATAGCAAAAAGTCCAGTTGTCTAAAAGAGGACCTTTCACACCGGACATGATCCCACCCTCGGCTGTTCATACTAGCAGCTTTAGGGCAGCGCGAAATGTAAGACATTGCAGGGGTAGTCATGGACTCCGAACTGGGCGGCTAAACGTCGGCCAGCCATATCTGACCCACGCTATAATAGTTAATGACCACAGCGTCTAGTATGTTTGCTATAATCTCTTGAATGGCTGAAAGTAGTCCTGCTTTTAGTCTAGTGGTTAGCACTTCGACACTAAATTCGGCGGGTAATTTTGTCGTTGCCATCCCGAGGACCAGTATATCTCACCAAGCATAATTCTTTCTGTAGGTAAAGCTGCAGACCTGACTTAGTACTTTCTCCTGCGATCATTTTCATCAATCTGTATCATTCAAATAATAAACATTGTCATATGGTATGGGAGAGCTGTCAAAGACATTCTTTATCATTGGGCTCTTCTTTGAAAAGGTGGAGAACGGGTTCAAACGTCCGGTCTCCTTCATTTCCGGGATGGTTCTGTAGCACTCCCACCCAGGGCGCTTAGCGTATCTCCGCAAGAATACCATTGGCGCTCGGCAGGTGTCATTTGCTTTCGAGATGATTTGAACACATCTCACACATCCCATTGTGATTGATCCCACCTCACGTACATATTTCAGGGTCTGAAGCGCTGTACAGATCAATCGACCTATAATATGCTGTCGATCTTTGTTCAATACAGTGACACTCCCGGCCGTCGAATATCGCGAAGTCATTGCTGCTAAAATTCGCAAACTCTGGAGTGAGATCATTGGCCGTAGCCATAAGTAATCGTTCAGTGCCCCAAATGTCGTCTTCCAAGATGTCATGGTGAAACAGACACGCTTTGTGCGTTAGTTGGCATCCAGGTATGCAGTCAGTTTCGTTCAAAAATCAGAGTGTGTCAGTAGCCCGGAGACAGAAATATCAGAGTCGTCTGGTCTACCTTGGCCAATGTGACTTGAAGCCTGGTACTACCCTCTTGGGAAAGCCCGACCAGCTTGCTGCATAGCTGAGAGGACCAGGTACCGTCTGTCATTTGTAAAGACAGGCACATCACGGTCCCGGTTCCTAACAAGATACTTTTCTGATCCTGATTGTTGCAGAACAAAGTTCTAGCGTCGTTCCATGATTGCCCAGACTTGGGAATGGGAACGCTTGTTTATCACCAAGATTGGTCCCACCACCGCATAATGCACGATTGGAGACGCTGGCTCTTAGTGCACGATGGTAGTTATCCGGCTGTCCATACAGAATTGGCAAATAGGTCGGCAGTTTGGTTCAGTTCTTATGGGTGGAAACTGCTAAATTGTGGTTGACAGGGACGACGCCCTAGGCCTCGAGAGAACAAACCTCTGGTCGCTATAATGGGAAGTTTGGTCGGGAAGCTCAATGAAAGAAAATAGAAGCCATGACATATGTCGCAAACATGTCAGCTTCTAGGGCGACAAGAAACGACAGGAACTGTTATTGCCTTTTAGTAGCTGAGTGGGACGGTTGACAGTATTTACATCCTGCTGTACACCGCAGGGGTGGCGCCCGGCCTTAAAAAGCATCTTACGTTGCTGTTTCGTCCAAGCGCTTGTCCTATATCTGAGAGCAGAATTTTGAGGCTTGAATGGCGCGGATTTTCGCAGGATTGATCCTAGCACAGTCCTTTTAGGCTGCATTTCCATCTCATGGTCCTGGTTTGTCCATGTCACGGCCGCTCGTGCTGCTGGTGCTGCACAGTCAGTGCTGGGAACCTTCTCCATTTCACATTATACGGTGTACAGAGTGTGGACATCCAATTATATCATGCCTATGGCGCTTACAAAGGATTAGAGTTTTGGTGTGCCGTGGTCTGTGCCCTCCTTATCTTCTTGTTTGCGCTAACTTTGGGTGGCTCGGCGCATCTTAATCCCTGCAATGTTCTCTGTGAAACGCGCTGACTCTACATAGTTCTCCTTCCCAAATACTACCACGAATTTTTTGTCTTTCGAAGGAAATGTAAAGCGGAGAAAAAGGAAAAGACACGTACACTTCAATATGTTGGATAAAAGAAGCTTACCAATCTTGGTCGACTTCTATTATTGCGCCTTGGACATGATATACATGCGCAGTGAAATATACCTCAAGCCGCAATCAATGGCCTGTGGCGATAAGAAGTTCAACGCACGAGTGCAATCGGAGATCCACAACTAACAAAGTCTTATCTGATGGTAGAAGAAGTATTAACAAAAGTATAATCTTCCACGCCTCTGTCCTTGAACACACCTCTTACAGTGAATAATTACCACAGATATTATATATCTGACAACTCATTTGTGCTCATCAGACTGCAAAGGAGTTGTGGAAACAATCAACAATGATGTATCTTCCCACAGTAGATAGTCTCAGAACTGTAGTATAGCATTAAAATATGATACTGGGAATAAATCAAAGTAAACGACTAGGGATTTAAATCAGCTGATCAGCTGCACGTTGCCCTGATCTCAACGATTGCATAGCCGACATAAGTTGCTCTTCCTTGCATCGAGACTCTATGCCTCATGATCATGACGCAGGAAGAAGCGTCTTACGAGCGATCGATATAGCAAGATGGAACTTCCCATCGCCGAAATAAATAAAAGCAAGTCAGTCGGGATCATCAGCTGCCGGCCATGTGACCGGGAGAGATGAAATTCACTGGTACTTTTCCCGGTCATTGTTTCCCCTCAGCTTCCCGTAAACAAACGCGCTGCAACGGTTTCTCCTCCCAGAAATAGACAGCAATACAAGCGCAAGCGCAAGCACAAGGTCAAGCTCAGCATCTACATAGCTTTATCGAAGCATCATTACCCAAATCGAACCCCTTGACTATCAGCGGAGGCACCGACAACAAATGGCCCCCGCACTAAAGGCGGGGCACTTCCAGACTCACGAGTCCCCCGCATCCGGCACCATCATCATCCGCGACTCTCTCTATGGCGACCACTCCATTACCGAGCCCATCTTGGTCGACCTGCTTCAATCTCCCGATCTCCGTCGACTGATTGGAATCTGTCAACATGGTGTAACCGGACACCTCGGCCTCCTACCCAAGCAAGTCAAGATCACGCGCTTCGAGCATTCCGTCGGGGCATTCCTGCTCGTCCGCATTGCCGGGGGAAGCGTCGAAGAACAGGTAACCGCTCTTTTGCACGACATTAGCCACACCGTGCTCAGCCATGTGGTCGACTGGGCGCTTTCAAAACCGGGCGAGGAGAGTTACCACGAAGTCCATAAAGCACGGTATATTCGTACGACGCAGATTCCCAAGATCCTGACCAAACATGGTGTTCCGCAGACTGTCTTGGATGAAGAGCAGTACCCGCTTGTCGAGATGGCGGCACCACATCTCTGCGCAGACCGACTGGATTACGCCCTGCGGGATATGGTTGCGTTTGGGATACTCCAGCTGAGTGATGCGCACCGGGTCGTCGCAAGCTTGAAAGCGTTCCCTGATGCAGTTTCTCCGAATCGGATGCTTGTGCTCGGGGATCAGAAGGCGGCACTAGACCTTGCGAGGGCGTATCTAGTTGCGGATCGGGAGGTGTGGTCTAACCCGACACATGTTGAGATGTACAGAGGGACTGGGCAGTTGATTGGGAATCTTGTTCACGAAGAACGGATTCACGAGAAGGTGCTGTGGAGCACGACGGATGATCAGTTCTGGCAGTTATTGAAGGATATCGCGGATCCGGAGGAATCGGAGATGTTAGAAAGGTTTGAGACTGAAGGACTGGTGGAGGAGGATGGCTTGCGCCTACATAAGAATGCCAAGGTTCGTACTATTGACCCCGATGTGTATGTGTCTGGCACAGAAGCAGTTGCGCTGTCGGTGGTGGATCCGGACTGGGCTGCTGAGCGCGAGAGCTATATCCGGGGACGAGAGGCTACACGAGAGGTGTAATTGTAACATTACAGCTGGTTTAATGAGGATAAGTAGATGAGAACGAAATTGCTATGAACAAGATAATCATTCTCGATACATCTACTTTCCATGACTCTATTTACAACTGCAACTATATCATAAGTATTCCTGCCTCAGGCACATAACCCCGCTGGCTCTTATCAACCCACCAATTGCGGGCGTCCAAAGTATGACTCCCCCACGAACCCCTCCATTGCGTCCCCAAACTAACCCTCCAAACTACTAACTTTCTCTAGCCTTCATTCCTTTCAAACTTCTTCTGTATCCACGCCCCTCTCATACACCCATTGTCTCCAATCCACCCCAAACAATGGCCACCGCATACACCCAAACCGACCTCCAGGGCGCCCTGCCCCTCATCGCGCGCGGCAAAGTGCGCGATCTGTACGAGATCGACGACAAAACCCTCCTCTTCATCGCGACCGACCGCATCTCCGCCTACGATGTGATTATGGAAAATGTACCCTACCCTATACCAGCTATATATACCCAGTTCCCTACCCCCCAATACATATGAACCAATGCTAATTAAGAGTCAAACAGGGCATCCCCAACAAAGGCGTCCTCCTTACCCTCTGCACCCGCAAATGGTTCGAAGTGCTCACCACCGCCCTCCCCACCCTCCGCACGCACTTCCTGACCCTCGACCTGCCCCCGCAAATCCCCGAGTCGCTGCGTCCCGTCCTCCAGAACCGCAGCATGCAGGTCCGCAAGCTCCGCATCCTGCCCATTGAGGCTATCGTGCGCGGTTACATCACCGGCTCCGCGTGGAAGGAGTACCAGACTCACGGCACGGTGCATGGTCTCCCCGTCAAGGCCGGGTTGAGGGAGAGTGAGGCGTTCCCCGATGGACCTATCTATACCCCGAGCACGAAGGCCGAGTTGGGCGAGCATGATGAGAATATTCATCCGGATAAGGGTATACCCACCCCACATTCATTCACTATTGTTTGGTGGGAGAGATGAAGGCTAATTGTTGGTATAGCTGTTGAGATCATCGGAGAGAAATACGCCGCTATTGTCGCTTCTTTGTCCGTTCAGCTGTACAAGATCGCCCACGAGTATGCGCTCTCTCGCGGCGTCATCATCGCTGACACCAAGTTCGAGTTCGGCGTTGATGAGGAGACTGGTGAGGTGGTGCTTGCTGATGAGGTGTTGACGCCGGATTCGTCCCGGTTCTGGCCGAAGGATACCTATGAGATTGGACGGGGACAGGCCAGTTTCGATAAGCAATTCCTCCGCGATTGGTTGGTCAAGGAGGGGTTGAAGGGTAAGGAGGGTGTCCGGATGAGTGATGAGATTGCGGAAAAGACTAGTGAGAAGTACAAGGAGGCGTGGGAGAAGATTACCGGTGGTAACTAAACTAATTATCAGTCCTGATATGGACTTTGTATGAATTTTAACAAAATGTCATGAAAAGGGAAAAGGTAGATTAAGTTAGGCACTGGAAAGGTCATATTACTGTTTTGTACAATCTAGATATGGTATCAAGTTAGTTACTACACTGCATCCGCACCTACGCCTCCCACTCATCCTTCAACCCCTTCAATCCCTTCGCCTTAGGCTCTCCTCCCTCTTTCACACTCTCCCTCTGACCCTGAACCTCCTTCTGACCCTTCCCCCCAACCTCACCCATCCACCCCGTCATCACCCCCTCATCAACCGGCAACGCATCGGCCCCACAAATCCTCCTCTCCTCCTCAATCTCCGCCTCACTCATGCCATTCGTCGCCCAAACCTTCTGAATCCTCAAATCATACGGGCCCTCCACCCGATCCGTCAACCCAATCCCCACACTCTTGATCCGCTGCCGAATAATCGACGTCTGCGGCTCAACCACCATACCATGATTCGTGCGCACAAACGAGTTAAACGGCAACAGGATCGTCTCCCATCCCGTCCCACCCGAGGTCGTAGCACTCGAACTACCACTCCCCATGACAATACTCTCCGGCGGAACATCAGACAAAGCAGCGGGAATGCTACCATTAGGGTACAACCGGTCCGCTAGATCAGAGGAGTCCGCATCGGAGGTAGAGAAGGAAGGCTGGACGCGGTGATGCCGCGTGTAGAGACGGTGTTGGTGGATATCGGTCTCGACGATGGAATCGGTCTGGATGTTGACGGTGTACCGACGGCCGTCGGATTTTACTCTCAGTGCGAGGTAGGTGTACGGATCGACGTCCCAGAAGAGTCGGCCGAAGAGCCAGAAGCCGCGGTCGTGGTTGCGGAAGGCGGCGTAGCCTATACATTTCATACCATAGTCAGCAAAAAGTTACTTTAGTATGGGGGGGATAGGTGGTGAGGGGATGTACCTGTCCGCTCCACCCGCCAGTTCTTGGGAAGCTTGGTCGAGATACTTCCATGGAAACGCGCATGTGCTGGACTGTTCGTGGCTGGGTCCGCAGGGACGTAGTCTAGACTGGCGGTGCTGTAACCTCCGACGACGCGGTCGGCCATGGTCTTGCAGCTGGCGACGGACGACTCATCTTCGAAGTCGAGGAGGACGTAGGGCTTGGTTGGGGTGTGGAGAGCTTCGTTGTTCCAGGCTGGATGTTTGTTTTTTTATCAATCAGTTTATCGGTCTCGATCTGTTAGGTTTGCCTAGTGGAGATGGGGAGAAGCGCACCGATTCGGGAGAGACGGCCGAATTCCTCAACGCTGCGTTTGAGGAAGCCGGATGGCTTTGCAGCTAGGCATCGGGCCGTGGGAAACATGTTGGCTTGGGTAGATAGAAATCAAGCCGATTGGGGGGATGTTGGTGCAGGAGTAAAAGTGCCGCGGCGATGCGTCGAGGAGATTCTCGGACCTGCGCATGACGTCGGAATTTCGCTGGCCGTGGGGGCCTGAGGCAGAAGCTGTCCGGTTTGGTCGTCCGGTCTCGGTGGTTGGAGGGTCACCGCCTAAGGAGATATAAATGTGTCTTCGGTGGTTTATGGTAGCCTGGTGTACAAGAAGTTATGACTTGACGATGCAAATATGAAGGTAAGTATGTAAGTAGTGTTTAGTGTGTTCTGTTGTTTTGTCGTATATCGCTAACTTTTGTTCATATAGGGGACTCCTTTAAGAGCAGCTAATATTGCTAGGGCATGGCTTGCCAGTATATCCACTCTAATAGGCTCTAGTCTATGAAATAGCCACTGAATATAGGGGATATCTTTGACGCGGAATTCTTGAGCAGCAGAATTGCTGTTGGCCTACACAGAACTAAGTACTAGTCATGTGTAGGCCAACAACTATCCTTCCTATCAGCATAGATTCGCCAGTTGTCTGATTCTGCTGGCAGAATCCAATGCGGTGAGAGTATCAGCTGTCATGATATGCGTGTATCCCACCAATCATATTGCGAGCGCATACATCGGTTGGTGGCCAATGATATTAAAGTGCACCCTGAGTCAGACGACGAGAGAAATGCAATAATGAGATTTATCGGAGTGGAACTAAACAGCAAATGTGTCTCTAGGAGTTATACAAGCTATCAGACAGAGATGTATATCATGGCTTCATTGTGGGCCTGTTTTCAAGCGGAAACCACCCCCGAGTGAACAGCCTGCTGCTCTCTTGATATGCTGGCATCTTCTGGTGTGTGGCAATCATCACGAAAGATTCCATTTTGCTGTATTTGGCAGACTACAAACATGTCCACGATCAAATAGCAAGCCCAGAGCGTCAGGAAACCTTCTGTCAGGTAGATATGCTCTTTATTCGAATACATACATATCCTCAAGCCGTTTTGACTTCACATCTGTTGAGCCCAAAGGATTCTACAATCTTGCATCAGTAGATTCTGTGCTTCTCAGATGGTCCATAACCTCGTCTCGACGTCACAGCCAGGAAGATGCCCATTTCCTACCGTTGCGAGGAAACGGCAATTTCCTCAGCCTTCCCTCTTCCCTTTCCTTCCTCACCACTCTCTCCATCCAACCTCCATCAAAATACCCTTCTATCGCACTGGTTATTCCCCAACAATCTATTCTCTGCTTGTTCTACAATAAGCCAGATATACTCGCCTCTTTATTGATCCTTAGCCCATATACTACCTTAATAATAGTCTCAAGGTGTAGTACAACAGTCGTCATGGCTGCGCTGTTCTTCGCCCCCCATCCCTCCACTCCCCAGCCTCAGCTGTTTCATCCATCCTCCTCTTCTCCTGGACATCAGCCACAGTCGCCTTGGATTACCAGAGGAAACGCCCAGTTAAGGCTCCCCACGGATGCCTGTGTGCATGTGGGAAAGTAAGAACAGCTCTTCATGACGCATACCTCATTCCTAGAATCCTAACGCTGTCTAGTCTCTCCAGCGGCGTCTGTCCGAATATCCTCCAGCACGAACTGGAGCAACTCTTCTCCCAGTTTGGAGTGTGCTGGGCGCAGGTTCGCGCAGGAAGGACAGGTCTTCATAGCGGTTGGGTGCAGTTTACAGTAATCCAACCTTTGCACTAGCGACCGATTTGTATACTATAAAGTAAGATCAGAGCTAACCAACTTCGCTTACAGGATAGGTCCCACGCTCAAGCAGCTATCGGGCAGCACCAGAATATCTTCCTCAGAGATCGTCCTCTGAGAATAGAGGCTGCAAATGGCCTCAGTATGTCTTCCTTGCTGACTCTACAAATACCATCATGTCTGACAGTATCGCAGGAAACCGTGGAGAGTCGGTGGTGAATCACGATGAAAGGGCTGGGCTAAACACCTCGCCACTATATATGCCCCCCATGGCCATACCGCCCAGCCAGCCTGCCGCGTATGGGCCTCCCTTATTGTATAGCTGGTTGCCGGCTGTACCAGTACACGGTAGTCTTCACGTACCTCCCCATGTCTCTGGTGCTTTACCTCCCGCACCATCGTACCCTAGTCATCACACATTATCATCGCAAGCCGCCAACGCACATACACCACAATCACCTTCCTCCTCTTCTTCTTCGTCAAGCAACAATATTGACACACAGCCCACGACACCCGGCTGTGATGAAGTACTAGAATGCGAGGCCAATCAAGAACGGGAAGGCATCGAGACCAGCCGGTCTAACCTTCCCTGTGACATGCTACTATCCACTGGCCGCACAGTTAGGGACTACGTTAACGAAATGAAGAGCGTACGAGGTATCGTTCTCAATGAAGAGGCCACCCTTGAACTCATCCTGGAGGTGGAGGAAGAGGCACGGGATCAAGGTCTGTTGCCTGTGTTGACGTCCAAGCCAGACTGAGCGATATTAGTTGGGATGAAAACGATAGGTTTCTTGTGAACACAAGCGCCTCTCTCTTTTCTTTCTCCTCTTGCTGTTTTTCCCTTTCTTTATTTCTCTCTCTCTCTCTCTCTTTCTCTCTCTCGTTCTTTTTTCTCCCCACCTTTTTCTTTCTGGAATATATAGACCATTGGCGTTTTGAATATACTGGGCTTTCTTTAGTCATACCAGCAAAAAATGACCAAATACTCATATCTGCAATCATTGTCTAACCCTGAGAAAGATATCACACATTGTACTTCATATAACTTGTATGGTTTTATATTCATGTATCCAGAATCAAAAAAGCAAAAGCAATAATTGCTGACAAGTAGTAGTAGTCACATATGTATGATACTAATACAGCAAGCAGCCAACTTACGTTCTACACAGCCCGAAGGAAATAGGCCCGAGGGATCGACAGTGCAGCACTTAGGGGTGTTATTCAAAGGACAGAGGGATGAAGCGACGGCGAGGCTGGAAGCCGTGGCGATTAGGAGGGGGATGGCGAAGGTCTTCATATTGAGATAGGGTTGATGGACTGAGCGGAAGAATTGAAGAAATTGGAGGTAATGGTAGTGGTTAGGATATTAGGTTGATTTGATGAATGGGATCAATTGATTAGTTGCAGGAATAGATCGGGAAAATATGTCCGGATTTAAACAAGCTCCTTTTCGTTAATCTTATGCCGCATGGAGCAGCATACTAGATAGCCCCCAGAGCTGAAAAGGGTCTTCGACGGGATAAATGGGCGTTTCTTGGGGAAAATCTAAACTTACTTTAGTAGTGTATCCGGATTAGTATATACTACGTACTGGGAATGATCTTGATGACTAGCTCAGAGATACATACACACATGAGTCAGCTACTTAGTACCGGTAGTGTTGATCAGTTAGTAGGATATTAACGTGCGATGTTGAAAGACTTTGTGCATTTACTGGCTACTGTACACATTTTTTAAACCAAACACAGTACTAATGTGCCATCATCTTCGATGTTCTCAGGACAAATATTTCCGAACTCATCTCCTACTCGACGGAATGGGGAAAACCCAATCTCAAGACCTCAAAGCTAGTTTCCATTACTTTCAATATCATCATATTGATTGACAACTAGCTGCATGAAGAACCCACTATCACGAATCGCGAGGAGTGCACATGATCGATTTGGGGTAATATTTTTATCACTTGAAAAGCGTCCTACTGTAAAGCGTTACTACTAGAAGACCACCTGCCATTCTTGAGTCATTACTTTAGTAGTATGTAGGAATCAAGCCCAAGTAATCTCAAATGCCGCCCAAGAGATACACAGTACATGCTTATGCGCAAAATCATGCCCTGATCGAAATATTCAAATGCCAGTTTCAAATACTGATGCCAATCGTAAATGCTATATAAGTATGAGCCACCCAACCCACCAAAACGCCCGTCTCTATCTTATATACAACCCCCAGATGCCCTCGAAGAAAGTAACCAAAAGCAAAATCCCAAAAACGGCAATAACCAGTGCACCCTTGCTCGCCAACATCGATACCCGCAATCAGAATGATGACAAATGAACGAAAGAAAGTAACCAAAAGAGTGATGGAGGAAGGACGTAACAGATCCTATAGGTATAGCAACATGAAATTGACAATATATGCAAAAATATGGGTATGGTATCGAGCAAAAAGGCAAGCACAGCACATGAAGGCTCAAATGATAGAGAGAAAACAGTGAATTATATACGGGGTGAGTTGCGAATTGCCTAGGCTCTGACGCGTCGGGCGTCAAAGTATTTTAGGCTCACGGCAGTGTCGTTCATTCCGACAATTGGAGCAGCGTCCTCGAGAAGTTCCCAGGGGCGGACCGGATACGCGCCGAGAACACGACCACGGTACTGCAACCGAAGGTGGCTTGCAATGCAATTGACACCTTCAGATAGCCCAGCGGGTAGGCCCGACGCTGAAGAGAGGCTCTGTGAATTAGGAGGCCCGCCAGCAAGATTGCCAGTGGGTGTTGGGGTTGAACCACCGGCCGCAGGAGATGGTAGAGACGCGGGCTGGGATGAGTTAAGCGTTGGTGCATCCATCACGGGCCCGAGAAGATAGAGGAACCGGGAATCGTTTTGGAACTGAAGAAAAGGAGGGCATTTCTCCTTGAGGAAACGGGCACATTGTTGTCGTGCTTCGTCCGGGAACGTATCAATCAGGGCTGCTGCAACGTCCAAAGCGTGGGTCTGTAGTAATATCCCGGGACATGGGCGGTAGCTTTCCGACTGCACAGGATGAGGGAAATAATTCGCTGACGGGTAGAGGCGAATAACCCGGTCTGGGAGACGTGCGAGAGTGATGCAAAAGATAGAGACCAGCATGCGAGCTTGTTCTTGAAGACCGATTGGTTTAGGTGTTAGTGCCGCCGTATTGAATGCTGATCTGTGGATGACCACGAGCCTGAGCAGAGCTGAGAACCAAAATGCAAGGCTTCTTTCGAAGTTCGAGCGCGCCTGAGCTATCTGACACGACTCTGCGGGAGTAGACGGGTTTGGCTGCATGGTGATGAATTTCTGGAGAAGCAACTCCATTTTTTCCACCAACATTGGCGCAACAGATGGTACACCCGTTTCGGGAATGCTATATGCTAGCTTTTCAATAATTGCCAGATAAAGCCGAGCGGTTTCAATGGAGTTTGACTTGTCCGCCACTGTAGGATCGCCGATAGGCTCTTCCAGGATAGGAACAGAAAAGAAGCCCTTTTCAGCTCGCTCGCGGATCTGAAACAGTTAGCGAAGATGAAACAAGAGCAAAGGGTTGGCTATTCTCATACCTGTCGCACCGCATCCTGGTTCATCAGACTCACCAAACCGTACCAGTGGGAACGCTTTGAGCGAGCATCAGCCATCGCTGCTTTGAACATCACATCCACGATACCATTGTCGACTCCATTCCCAGCCTCTGCATTAAATAAGAGCTGGAGCTTCAACTGACAGATAGGGAGCGAGAAGTCATTGTTCATGCCAATGACTCTCTCAGCCTCAGACATAGCCTGGGGATCTGGAAGGGTGTTAGCCTAGACCTAACAGGCAGGGAACTGCAAACAAACCTTGTGGATTGAAGCCGAGTAAAGCATCGAGAGCCTTCTGTAGGATCATTGTGGATGCCGGATCTTGACCAACTAACTTTTGCGTACAACATTGTACCATGCGTTCTGGTTTCTGTGTGAGTAAGGTTTGGAGCAGAATCATGGCGCACTTCGTTAGGTCTGCCGCGTTCGCTTCACCCGCATTTTCTGTCTGCCTAGTACTAATCAGTGGTACAGCAGCACGGATGATATTGAGGCACTCCTCGGGATGCTTGTCAATGAACTCTTGTTGCGCTAGATAGTAGCGGTACGTGACCTAGACAGAAGGGTTAGACAACTGCAGGGCATGCTTCAGGACTAGCGGCAGGAAATGAGGGTGCGTAGCTAGAAGCAAAGTGATAATGCATACCATATCTGTGTAACGGCTCCCGCTCGGCTCTTGTGGAACTAGGAGTTCAAGAAGATCCAGCTGCAGATCCGTGACTTTGGGAACTACGGACGCTATCCTTTCCGACTGCAAAAGCTTCTTCACAAGCATCACGAATGCATGTATGGTAACGCAACCAACGCCGATAAGAGGAGGTAGGACACGGACCATTGCGAACCGAGAAGGTGACTTTAGAACACCACATACCCAGCGAACCAGCCTGGCATCGAACCGCTTAGGATGGAAAGATCTCAGGTAAGCCAGGTACCTGCATATGTCATTCGCCGACAGTTTGACGTGACCATTCTCGTTCGCCAATGCCCCAGTCAATGAATTGAATATAGAGTCCATAGTGGATTCATCCATTCCCCCTCCGGAGAATAGGATCTGATCTAGCTTCTCCTGGAACGAAGAGTCGGCGTCATTGAAAGCCATGGAGAGATTGTCCGACAACGGAGATGGTGCAGCTAGGGCGGACTTGTTCTCAATACGAGACAAATCTTGACGCAGAAGAGCAACGGTGTTGAACTCGCTGGGCATCCGTAGCCCCAGCTCGATCAGTGAAAAGATGAGGTCTAAACCGGGCGCTCCAAGCCTCTTGAGGCGAGCATAGGACTCAATAAGTCCTTTGAAGAGATCTGTCGCAGCACCAATAACACTCAAAGAGTCGAAATGATAATTGATGGTATCAGCAACGGAGGCCAGGACAATATTGTCATCGCAGTTTGTCGCCTGCTTGAGCACGTCGGCAAGCATCGAGATATCTCCAAAGCTTTCCAGTACGTCGCGGATATTATAAAACTCGACAGGAGTGAGTGCAGAAACACCCGAATCAGCAAGCATGGGTATATGTGCATATTTCCTAGCAGCTGTTAGGGCTTGGGCATACTTCCAGGGAGTGAAATCAGCGTACCTCACAGGGTCACGACAGTGTCCAGATACACCACGACGGATCCACAGGCCAATCTCGGATTTGACTGCCCATGTCAAACTTGACAATGGCTGGTCGGTCAACATTGCATCACTTGCCTGTGGCCCAAAGATCTTCGGAAGGCGTTGAGCGATAGACGCTTTGACAGTTTCAACAATTGATTCCTCGTGTGAAGCAGTAATTCCGGCGCGACTCAACAGCGTGTTGCGGAGGTTACGGACATATTCTGGCAAACGAGCCAATGGAAGTTGTATAAGAAGGCGTACGTCGTCCGAAATTGCCTACAATTCACTTGGTCAATATAATCGTCAACTAACGCTAGAAGAGGCATCTGACCTTAGTTTGATCGGGTAAAGGATCGTTCGCTACCCCTTTCGCCATCAGCCACTGTAGGTACCTGCCCACAGAGAATGTCTGAGACCGGACAAGTTCGGCGATTATATGATAGACATTGTCCATATTGACGCGACTGGTTATCTGAGTGTCCGCAAGGAAAGCGAGAATATAAGATTCAACATCCATTCCCGACATCTTCCACTTCCGAAGCAGGCGAACACTCGTATACACGCGGCGGGACCCATGACGAAACGGAGTAGCTGCCCACTCAAGTAGCTTCGCGACCAGAGTAGCCTTGTCTTCCACAGCGTTCAAGCAGGCCGAGGACGTGGACAAAACATCGTGTGCAGACCGTATGGAATCGAACAAATGAATGACATGTTGCTGAGGCAATTGTTGACTCGTCCCTTGGCGGTTAGTGGGCAACTGAACTCGTACGTTACGCTCCGCAAGGTTCTGAAGTGTTGTCTTGTCAGGTAGTTCCTTCAGATTCAAGCATGAAGCGATCAAGTCCTTGTATTGATCCCAGGATGCCGGGAGGATGACGGAGGACGTGTGCTCGAGTACCAATCTCCTGATGCATCGAGATAAACGATCAACTAACGGTTCCAGGGCTGTAGGTTGTCCTGGCTGCTTGATCTGTTACGCCAATTAGCTATGAAATATAAGCATGAAATTGAGGAGCGCACCAAACGCAGCTTCTCCAGTAACACCTCAGCCAATCGTCGACCACGCTTTCGATAGCGCATAATATTGTTCCAATATATACCGAGCATTAAGAGCCACACAGGCACGGTGTTTAGTGGCGCAGCCTCTAAGGATACCAAGAACCAACTGAGATATTGGTCGTGGTCTAGCAGTCGCTCGAAGAATAAACGCGATGTTAAGCTGACACTATGAAGGGTAAGTAAATATGTAACGGGAAAAGAAAGGTATGGCGTACGCATATGTCATCTTTATCTTCCAGTCTGATGATCCGCAAGTACCTATTACGCTTTCAAGGAACTGCTGGACAGTTGATGTCCAATCGCGGACCCATTTGGTCTCGAGGCCCAGAGCGAGCGTCCCGCTCGTGCCCTTTCGCTTGAAAGCACGGATTTCGTTAGCCCCGACACATCGGGCCAGCCATATAGCTCGCGGAACCGGGATTCCTTTGCCCAAACATTGATCGAGCAGCACCTTGCCTCGAATACCATGGGGGATAGTCCGGCTCAGTCTGCGCAACGGGACGGACGGATTGGCAAGATCCCGAAGCCAAGCTTCACGTTTGTTATCTGTCAAAGTGACGCGCGGGGGAGGTTTGAAGCTCGACGGAGTAGCGATCGTGCTATGGGATTGGCGCTTCTCGAGAGCAGCGGCGAAAACGGACGACAGCATCTGAAGACCCGATCGATGCTTCAACTGCGCGTACAGAGATGGACGGGCTGTATTAGACTCGTTTTGCGAGACCTGCGTACGATCGTAATGTCCTTGTTTTGCAGTATGGTCATTCAGCGTATCTTCCGGGTGGTTGCCCGTCCAAGGGGAAAAGTCCGCGACTCCTAAGCCAAAAATAATGCAATTAGACGAGTTCTTACATACGGATAATCGCGCGGATCGACTTACTCTCCCCTTTCAGTTTTGGCGCAACAGGGGGTACAACAATACGATAGGGAGTTGTTTGCACTTCCTTTGCAGAGGCGACATCTGCTGGTTTTGCGCTGTTGCTTCCGGAGGCTTCTTGCGGAGCGGGCTTCCAAGGAATGAGAGGTAAAGGTGGCGGCGATGCAGGGGTTTTCCCCTGAGAATTGGTATCATCTTCCTTCGTTTCCACAGCCCCAGTCGTCTCCGAAATCAGAGCCTGGAACGACCATACTGGTCGACCGCGCCAGGCAAGCGGATTTGGTTTCGAACTTGCGGTCCCTGGGGTGCTTCTCGCTTCACCACTTCCCGGAGCTGGACTTCCCTCAGGCGGACATGATCCCGGAGGCGCCTCTAGTTTAAGTCGTTTCGCAGGGGGCTCCCGGTCCTGAGAGTCGCTGGTATTCGCGGTAAGGTCGATGACTGCCGGCTGTCGGGGTAGCGGTTGCGGCATGGACATTGACAGCTTCTCCAGCTGCGGGTCGGACTGAACCAAAGCTTGGGAAGCATCAACGCGTCCTGAGCCGTTATTGAGGGCGCGCAGGGAACGGCCCCATGGCTGGACGCCGGCGGAAGAATGAGGTATCATGTCAGCTTCATGGTGTATCCAAGCGTCGGGATCTGATCATTGGCACCGCGCCGTCACGACGGCTACACGACTATCCTCAGGGATGGTCACCGGACGCTTGTGATGTAGATTGGTGATGTGCCTGATAGAACCAGGACCGGTATACTACACATTCGATCCTTTCAAATTGACTCTGGTGCGGTTAAACGAATCGAGGAGCTGGGTGGAGCGGCTATGGGGTGGAGGAGACGGAGGTTAAACCCCGGTAACCGTCGCGGAACTGAGAGTTTCGGGGGGGGCAAGGCGGAAAAGGTCAATGGATCCGATGGCGGAAGAGATGAAAGCGAAGATGCCCAGCGGAAGGGGGATAGTATAGGAAGAAAGCCGGATAGAAGACCAAGAAGGAAGAAAGCCGGATAGAAGACCAAGAAGGAAGAAAGCAGAAGTAAAGTAGAAGAGAAGGAGAGATAGACCAGGAAAAAGCCGAAGACGGTGGCCGAAGAGAGCGAATCTGGAGATAACGTAAGGAGGACCAACTGGCACCTGTATGACCGACCTACCCAAGAAGGAAGTCGCAGTAGCCCGAGAGGGGGCAAGGATTACCGGCTCGAGACGGTAAATTATCCGGTTGACGGCTGCCAGTCCGTGTGGTGCAATACCGCTGTAATACCGGCTATGGGGGAGGGGGGGTTTCCGTATTTGCATTTGATGGATCCTCTTGAATTGATGATCGGAGCCAGCTTATCCATAGGCTAATCCGAGGGCTGATAACTAAACTACTAGTAGTAAGTATGTACTCCGTAGTTATCCCTGATGGTTGGGGCTAATAATACCCACAGAATACCTACATCGTACATATTCTAGTAGTAGTCAAGGCCCGGAGTATCTACGGTGTTCCTGCTGCTGAATATCTAGACTGAAACCAAACTAATTCCTGACATACTGTACATATTCTTTCTTTTTATTTTTATTTCTGTGCATCTTGCCTGATCTACCCGACTCTCCCTCCCCCAGGCTTCCCTCTCCGCATTCAGCAACTGACGCCGACTGACTCAATCCATGAAGAACTTACTCACTACCCAGAAGATTGTTTGGTCTGTCGGATGGCCTAGTCCACCGCAAGTGATCACGCTATTCGGTAAATCTATCAACCAATCCTGAATCGATCATCTTGGCATCAGATGATGGGGGTCCCCTTCATTCGGATGATTCTGAACCTGCAACTCGACGCGATTACCTGATGATATCGCGGCATATCGCCCCATTCTTCCGCCAGTGGCTAGCAGGCTAGGATCGGATGAAAAATGAAAATTCCCAGGAGCCACTTGAATCAAGAGATAGGGACCATGGCGAGGCGATTCTCCGTGCCTAACCCAACCACAGCCATCTTAACTCCGCAGATCGGCCCGTTTTAAGGGCGATCCCTGCTCGACGGACAGTACTTTGGGATTGAATCCCAACTTGTTTGCCTCGCCTTACAGTAGTGACCCCCCCCCCCGGGGATTAATCTGTGATGCGCAATCTGTGCGGCGTTTGCAAGGTAATAGAATCTTGTCATGTTCCATCAACTCTACCTGTAGCACACACAAGGTGATACGTGTGCGATCTCCCTGGAGAAGGAGGGGCGAGGGGATATTAATTTTCCCTGACTGTCACAATGGAACAAACATACGGTGAACAATTTTCAACTATCCGATTCAGTATCCCGACTAAAACTAACCCTAGATGGGGACTATTCAAACTTTGCCTGAAGCACACTTCCGTCTCTTCCTTCTCCAAGACATTTTTTCCCCTAGTTTTTCGCCTTGAAACCCACTCTCCATCACCCTGTGGGCCGTTGGATCAAGGGGATCCCATTCTCTCGGATTCCTCCAGTCTTCTCCTGCCTAAGCGCCCCGAGCCCCGTCGGGAAGATCCATTGCCGAAGGATGTTAGACATGTGTCATGATATTATTCTTCTTGACCATCCCCGTCGCTGCCATCTGCCATCTGCCATCTTCAAACGTCCGGCTGTGGGATGCACCCCCTCCACAGTGGCATGACACTGCGTGGGAGACTGTGAGGACCGTATGACTATGCCGTCTGATTCCAAGCTTCTCCGCATCTTAAGTGGCACATCGCTGTAGATCTTCCCTGACCTTTTAGCCTGTAGATGGATAGATAGATATAGTGTTTTGATTGCCTTCAGGTCGCCACAATTCCCCCGATCCTTTACGCACTAGAGCACCTACGTCTGCCCTGTGCTACTGGGTGTCTACTCAGCAGAGATCTCCTGTTTTAAATACGGGGAACAGGGATCCATGTGCTGAACGCACTGGATCGTCCCGGAAACTCCGAGCGCACAGACTGGCGCATCACGGGCTGGTACCAGATACTGGCCACGGAGCAGCCTTTCAGTAACACCTATCCTAGCCGCAGGATGCAGTGCAACCCTGACCGTCCCAGCTCGCAAATGGCCACGGTGAGATGAGCGGATAGGTACACAAGCATGGTCCGGATTAAAATCGGGGTTTGCGAAAGGGGCTGCTCGGTTCTGGACAGCCACGGAATGGGTCCTCCGTCGGAAGCCCAGCCCAACGCCCCCTTATGCACATGAAATAATAAATTGAAAAGTAAATAAGTATACGCCTTGTTGTTGGAATAGATAGATTAGTCGTGAGACTCTCCATTTTCTTATCATTTGGTGTATCTTTTTCCAGAAAGCACCGTGCATGCGTGTGTATCTTGTATCGCCCGCCCGGTCAGAAGTGGGAGGGCGGTGGTGTTTACGACACCTGAGCTGATCTTGATTCCAATCGCCGACCGTATCACTGTTGATCGCCCCTATCGCTTAAAGTTAGTTGATCAGAAGTACAGAGCAGGCTGACCTGAGTGTCTGATACGGCTCAACCCGAAGATGAGTGATCTCCGAAGGGATCTCTGTCTGATCCCTCATCTCTACAGCTGTCCTCCGAAGGGACTAAGTACGCTAAACTAAAGGTGCCCGGACTCGGAGCTAAGCAATTACCCTTCTTGAGTGTGGTTTTCGCTAGTCCAATAGTTAATATAATACGTACGTAGCATTCGTTAAGAGATAGCTAGAAGCTAGCTCTGATTGCGATCGTCTTTCGGTCGCCAATGCGTTCGCGAACTCATAATGGGATAATCTAATGAGACAACTTATCATCCGGGGGAGATAAACCTCGGATCCGGGCAGCCTTTCCGCTTTGGTCTTGGCGTCACGCATCGCTTGGTTGGCCTGTTCGCCTGTCTCTCAATCTGAACGAAGGTACCTCTTTCACGACCTGTGCAGTAGCCTCGGAGTATCAAGCGACAAAATGGCATCTAAAAAGGACATGCGGAGGTTGGACCTCGGTAAGTATTACGTCCTACTATCGAAATATTCAGCTTCCGATTTTGAGCGTGTGTTCGCTGACGTCGACGCCGACTGATAGCCATCCCCTACATCGACCCTCCCAAGAGCAAGGATGAGGCCGACATGTCTAGTATGTGACGAATGGATGATGAATTACATTGTGGATAGGATAGCAAGGACAATGTGCTGATTGCCCCGGTTCAGGCGCCATGTCCAGCACCATGCCTATGGCTGCGGTCAGTCGCGAACCCCGATCTGAAGATATCGTGCCTGTTCAAGCTTCAGACGCGCTAACATTTACAGCAGATGTTCACCAGGAATAGGTGAGCGCAAGCTCTATTGCCTCAATTGTCTGTGTGGGTATATTCTAACAAAGCTCGCGCGCGCAGAATGATCGGATGGTAGGTCAATAGCATCTTCAACGTTTCAACGGCTGGCTAACTTGAGTCAACCCAGGGTCTCCTTCGTTTTCTCGCTTCAGTCCTGGCTCGGTGAGACTCCAGACCAGAAGAGAACTGCTTCGACTCCGGCCTACATGTCCGTCTTGATGTCCTGTACGTGCACACATTCTGTCCTCGCTACAAGGGACTCGTGAACTAACTGCTGCATGCGCTTATAGTGATGGCTTTGGTGGTTGTATGTCGCTGGAAAATCCTGACGAACGATAGGATCCTCTCTAATGTGCATTCTATAGACCTACTTCCCCATCTTCCTGCCTCCCCAGAATGCGCGCGCTGCGCCGGGCGCTACTGCTTCCACCACTCCTTCCCCTTAAGCGACAACCGTTTCTGTGATACCATTGCCGACGAGTTTCGATACACTATAATACCACGAAGTTTTTCAGTTCGCATTAAAAAGGGAAGAGTTGAAAAGTTGGGTTTGACGGTAGTAGAACGAGGAAGGACATGAACAGTCCAGAGCCTTTCGGCCACCTGTCATATACTTTTCTGTACAGGGCGAGATTGTGATGCTGTATGAACATCCTAATACCTCAATTGCCATAATATTATCATTATCTCTCTAGAGAGGCCTGAACATAGTTTGATTACCAAAGTTACTGTGGCGAGCGAAATGCCGTACTAGCCGTCCACAACACATTTCAGGGGTCCTGTGTCTCAGGCTTCGGTGCACGTGTATGGCATGAGCTTGGCATGACGGATTTGCCATGTAAATCATATGCTAGACAGCGATAGACAAGCTCAACACTGCGTAGAACCTACGTATGTATGAGGGGAGGCCGGGGAAAACGGAGGGAGGGAGAGGAGAGAGCCCTTGGCGGTTGCCACCGATGTCCAATCAAAGCCCCGATTTGGAAACCCAATTATAACATTTGTCTAGAAGCGCGACGCCTCTTCAGCCCGCCAAAAAGCTAAAGGGTAGCAATCAGAATGAACCTTGAACCTAAGAGACGGGCCAGTCATGGATGGAACGTACCAGATCACCGCGCTGGAAGGGGGGAAAGAGGGCTTAGTCACGGGCACACCGCCTTCCCCCACAAGGGCGCTAAGGCAACGCCGCGCCCCTCAAAAGGCTCTTCTGTTCTTCTTCCTGTTTCCTTCCCGACCACCACCTCATCCACTTTTGAACCTCTAACTCCAAGTCTCCCAAGACTCTACGATCACTTCGATTTCCACAGAGATCTAATTCTCTCCCCTCGCTCACTTCCTATACACCGCTTTTAAGGGCCGTTTACGACGAAAGGCCGAGTTTATGTCCATCGAAAACCTTAAGACCTTCGGTGAGTCGCTTCGCCACCTCCCCCCCCCTTCTGTGGGCATCGTCCCCAGGCGCCCGCAGCACTGCCCGCAGCAGATGTTGGTCTTCCTAGCGATGGTCTTTTGAAAAGGTCATTGTGAAGTAGACTGTGTCTGCTAAGGCTTGGCTGTGTAGCCAGGGTTGTCCTTCTTGTCCAACTGCGTCACAAGTTGGCGGGGTAATATTTGGTCATGAGAGCCTGAGGCTGACACGTGCTCTTCCACAGACCCCTTCGCCGAAGCTGACGAAGACACCGGCGAGACTAAACAGTCTCAAAATTACATCCATATACGGATTCAACGTATGTACTATTGTTGTCCCTTCCACGTGGTGCCTTCACCCCTGTCATCGTCGCTGGTGGCGCCACGCTATCTCACCATCCACCTATGACTAACATGTATATGTCTACAGAGCGCAATGGTCGTAAGACCTTGACTACCGTCCAGGGTCTTCCTAAGAAGTTCGATCAGAAGAAGATCTTGAAGGTCATCAAGAAGAAGTTCGGTATGTTGTCGCCTACTGCCTACGTACATCGCCATGTCACTAACATATTCTTTCAGCCTGCAATGGCACCATCGTCAACGACACTGAGATGGGAGAGGTGATTCAGCTGCAGGGAGATCAGCGTAAAGATGTTCAGGAGTTCTTGACCGACAAGAAGGAGGGTCTCGAGCTGGACGCCAAGACCATCAAGGTCCACGGTTTCTAAGCCAGACGCCACGCCCCCGTTCCGGTCCCTTCTTCCCAGTCTACGTTTCCCTCAGAGCGGTGCGGCAGGGGACTATATGTGTCCACCTGCCCTCCTTCTGATGTGGCATTGCGGTCCCCGCCACTGCCACGAGGGTTGTTCGGTCTAATATATTGTCTGCTGCTATTACCGCTCTTTGCCCGGAATACTGGACTTGGGCCTTTTGTCGAATTGATGCACTATCAAGTTGGTCATCTTTCCATTCGCGACTAGGCAATGGAAAGAGGCCCAGTGGGTCTGGCTTCCCTGACTCGACTGCTACATCTGGAATGGGATAATGACGGAACAAGGCGTTGGTAGATACCCAATATCTTCATAGATGATTTACTTCTTCTGTTTTCTACTTCTTCTGTGTCGTGTCTTTTGCTTGGCTTCGTGTGGCCACCAGTACGTGCAAGGACAAATATCGGCCTGCTTTGTTGCAAGGGTTGATTAAAGGATGGGGAGGCTTGGTCTCGATCACTCGTTATTCTTTAAATGTTCTAATCGTTGGTGTGTTGCATTACCGCCTTCAACTGTCATTACCGTATCCTTGCTCGAGAATGAACTTTCATTCCTGGCGGAATGGTTTTGGTGAAATACTCTTTTTTCCTTCTCGGTTCCAATTTTTCTTCCTACTCTAATCTTCGTAGTTTTCGTAGTTTTAAGCATTTTTACGAATGTGTCTTCCAGGCAAGGGAGTACACAGTCGCTGTGTCGTAGATCTAAGCTATCTACGAATGTTGTTTAGCGTAAGAGGGTACACGATTGAAATAATAGCTAGTCTATGGAAGCACGCATTGCGCCGCGGTACATCTGTCGATAAAACTGGTCCCTTCTAGCTTACAATTCCCCAAGTGGAGCCCGCCCATCCGACACTCGCATACGAAGGAAGATAGCCACAGCCCAATCCCAAAGCTTGCGAGTGATGACGAAGACGGGCACTTCGGGCTCATTCTCTCGCGTCAGATGCAACTGAAGGAGAAGCGATGACATGCTGACGAAGCTGGCCACAGCCACGACGAGAAGTGCAGCTGCGGTTTCACGCTTGATTGTCGCGTGATTCTGGGTAGCATGATAAAGGAAGGTAAGGGTCTGATTTGGAAGAAAGGGGGAGGAGTTAGTTTGACACATTCCGATTATCGAGGGGAATCTATGCAACGAGGGTTAATTTCAGGAAGCTTACAGTGGTAATGGATATCCAGGCGGGTAAAAGACAACGGGGGTCGGACGAAGCTCCAGAGAGGTAGAGGACCCAAGAAGTGATATAAGCAATCAAACCGTTTGTAGTAAGGAGACGAATAACAACAGCTGGTGGGGTATAGTTCAAAAGCCTGGGGAGGTTAGTGGGAAATCACATGAAGGTCAGGATCCGAGGATGCATACCATCGAGACATCATACAATCAGCAAAAAAGTAGGAAAGATACGCGGATGCACTGCACTGTAATCATAGTTAGATCTTCTCTCCCAATACAATGCTCAGAGAAGAGAGGAGAGATTATCACATACCCACATAATAGCCAAGGCCACCTCGGTTACCCGGAATCGTCTTTCAACATCCCAGTCTTGACTAACACTCCCGACAATCGCCGCCGCCCACCCCTCATGTCCTATGCCTGGTCGAATATGCAGCAGTTCGGCCAGGAAGGTGAAAGCACACCGGAGCCCCCACCACGCGGCGGGCACGGTGCTCAGCGCGCGACAGATCAGTAAAGGCAAATACCATTTCCGATCAACTCCTAGAATGACGGCCACTCGGGGATGAAGGGCAGAAGGGACCGAATGACCAGCATCGTTGATACTAGGAGTGGGGGAGGTGGAGGAGGCCGGGGAGGGCGGAACGACGGTCGAGGGGGCGGAGGAGGGGGCCACGGCTTTATCGTTGGAATCCACTTTTGAGAGTATGGAAGCCAGAGTAGTATAGAAGGAGGAGTTGGGGGTCGTGGGAATGGAATCCGACAGCGAAGCAATCAAGTCAGGTTCAGGAGAAGACGACCGGGCATGAGACGTTGAGAAGGATGGAGAAGCAGCATCACGATAAGGAGGAGCCAGCCTTAATACCCCGGCATATGCGGCCGTCACGCAAATATTACCCGAATAAGCGGCAGGCAGATCCGACGAGAAAGAGTTGGTGGTAGTGGTAGGTCCAGAGCTAAATTGTCTCTGATCGGACCCCTAAGCGGTATAGTAGATTCTCTGTTTGGTGCACGGCGAAACTCCACGAAACAATCAGGTAGGCGGTGCTATGTCCGCGGCGGTCGGTAATGCTTGGGAAACGCAACGGAGGGCAAGTCCGAATCAATGAGCACACGCTCCTCCTGTCGTTCGAGAGAGAAGGCCGAGAGATGACGCTGGGGGAGATGCACGACAGGCGGGAAAGTGCATGGGAAGAACTTCAATCAAAGTGAAGCCAAATCAGCCAAAAGGCGAGTCTCGCGGCGGAGAACCACCCGCCACGTGACCCCGGGGCCGCTCGGCGGAATTTCTTTGGCTTCGTTTTCGCGCTTCATCTCTTGCGTTCAGCTCTCCCCCGGTCTCTGCGTCTTGTTCTGTCCCGTCTGTCGAGGTTTTCCCTCTGGCCGCCTACTCTCGTCATGGCGTCCTCGCTGTCCAAGGGCCCCGTTTTCTCGGCCATTCGATCCAGCAACGCTCCCTTCTCTGCCTTCCACTCCGGTCCGGCCATTGCTACACCATGCCAACGCCGATACCTTTCCCAATCCTCTCAGCGCAGTGCTGGCCTCCGCGGAATGCCTCAGAACATCTCCATGCCATCGCCCGCTCAACCTAGTATGCGAACCCGGGGTAGGGGTATGCCTAGGACGGATCTTCCCCAGGATATCGGACTTTTGCCGGGCACCTTCATCCGGCCGCTTTGGAGAGACATGCCCTCTATCTTCCAGCAACCCTCGGAGCGTTTACATATGGAATGGCTGTGGATCAAGTCGGCTTTTCAGAACTTCGTTGGGTGAGTCCCTGTCCCTTCAGGACCGCCGCTCAATGGCTGCCAACGTCCGAGCTGCTAACAATATACCAGAATCCTCGCCTACTGCAAATGGCTCAACAAGGGCCTTGCACTTAGACTGAGAGAGCGTCGACAGATTGCTGCTGAATACCACCAGAAGATGTACAGTGCATTTGCCGCGTAAGTGTTCAGTCCACTCGTCCCACGACATCATCTACTTCATACAATTCATTAACAATCCTCGCGAAACATAGCGGCGATACTTCTACCCTGCGCAAGGTGTGTTGCACCGGTCTTGCCAACCAGCTGAGCGCCCGCATCGCTGCCCGTCCCAAGGGCGAGCGTGTCACTTGGAACCTGGACAGTTACATTCGCTCCCCGGGCACCTATTTCACCGGTGTTCGCGTCATGTCGGATCGTGCGACTCAGATCCCCGAAATCCCCAACTCCGGAGTTCGCCAGGTCGTCCTGCGCATCACCAGCCGTCAGTCGAAGGGCACGACCAAGGCGTCTCCCAACGGTGCCCCCGCTGACAGCACGGCCATGGCCAACAACACCAAGCAGCAGGACTGCACCGAATACCTTGTCATCCAGCAGTTCCGCTGGTCCGGTGAGGAAGACCAATGGCGCGTCTGGGGTCACGCTACCCCCACGACCGTGGAAGACCTGGAGAGTCCCTTCTTCGCCCGTGGCATGAGCCTGGCAGACCGCATGGAGGCCATGAAGGAGACGATGACTGGAAAGAAATAAGCCAGTCAACATCCGATCCTGAAACCCAACCCACCATTTGTAACAAGATCTGAGTGCAACCCAAGCCTCCTCTCCACTTAGGGGCCACTCCTTGAACCAGCAAACAAGGGCCGTGTGTGGTTCGCAAGGCCCGCATTGCATTGTATTGATACGCAGTGACGAAGCACAGCATAAAAGTGTGTTCATCTGTTAGCTTGGTATCTGCTACTATTATTACTTACTACTACACATCATCTCCCCCTCCCCTCCCCCCCAATCCTCTTGCATCTGCCGTTGGCTGCGGAATCATCTTACTGCTTCGCATCCAATTCGATTCTTACTATGTGTTATTGAGAACTACCCGATACCATGCAGTCGATTGATCCTTGCGCGCTTTTGTGTTCGTCGTTTGTTCCTTGTCTTTGACGACAGACGGACTATATCTGGGCTCATAGCATATCATTCTCGCTGCAATTCTGTACTATATCTGATTGGCTATTATCTCACCAATTTGAGTCTTGTAATTATTTACACTTCAATGACAACCTTTTGGGCCTTACAGTAGGGGTTTTAGTGGTTTTAGGAGCTGGTTAGTTGGGTACTGTTTCGTATCCTGGTATCGAAGGCATCGAAAAACCAATAATCACAGCGGCCTACCCATCCCAAGGGAAATACTATGTACACGTTGTAGTAATAGCAGGGATTGGCAAGGACAATGAAAATAAATGAACAACAAGAATGGAGGCGGTTAAATCGTAGCAAAATGGGAAACGTGGTATTCGCGTAAGATTAGGGGCAGCAACAAGAACTGCGAGGTTGGGGTTCGTTCAGTAACTTGCGGGTCAAATGTTAGAGACGATATATCTAGTCGTCGTCAAATATTTGGAAAGTGTTGACTAGGATAGTCTCAATGACTCGGACCTGCCAGCCGGCATCTGCGATGTTGCCGCCAGAATTGGCACCCATGAGGGTAGGTCTGGGGATTGTTAGTCGGCAAGATAGAAAAGTAAAGACTGTCACGACTTACCCGAAGCAGATGGCAATGTTTCCTGCGTTCATCCGATTTTGTGTGTAATGCTCTTGGATTTTGTTGAGATGCTGCAGTGTGTTAATTCACAGGTCTTCAATTAGGGCAGGGCTGAGTTAGTAGACATACCAGTATCAAAGCCCTCAACGTAGCATAATGAGCATCCGGAAGGTTGTTAACTAGCGCATGGAGTGAATCACGGCGCTGGATGTCATCATCGATGCCTAGATAGGAGTGGTTAGTGCAAAGACATACAGTCTTGGTTAAGGTTACTTACGGGCCGCGTTAATGAAGTCGTTGTAGAAATGTGATGTGAACAGCGGGTCCGGCAGGTCCCGGAAGAACTGCTTCAAAAGCCCAGCGACACTGTTAACATCATGATAAAAGTTCTCTGGGTTGGTAAAATCGACTTGCGATGAGTCTGCCGTTCGTTAGTTAGGGCTCATTCCTAGTGACTCGAGAGGCCAACGCACCATTGTCGAACAGCGCCTTCATGTGGCTGATATGAGTGGCACTACCAGAAAGTCGATAAATACCCTCCATGTCCAATCCAAAAAGCTCAATAGCCTGGAAGCATTGGTATACAATCATTGGGACGGCTGTCCCATCCCGGGTATATAGGTCATCCAAAGATACGCCAAACACCGGCTTCAGAGGAGGAAGGTTGGGGCTAGGCTGGAAGCCATTCCCGGTTGGTCCCAGCGGCGTCTTCGCCGGTAGCGCAGGAGCTTGATTCAAGTGATGTTGCTCAGATCTCGATGTGGGATAGGGAGGCTGGAAAGGCGGAGACGAGTATGAATCAGGGTTTTGTGGATATGGCAATGATTCAGTGGCTGGGGGAGAAGCAAGTGCCGGCGCCGGAGCCGGAGCTGGAGCCGGAGCAGACACCGGTGCTGGTGCTGAGGGTTGAGACGATGCCGGAGTAGAAGAAAGGAGGTTTGATTGCGAAAATGATTGAGGCAGGAACATTGACTGGCGCTTATTCTGCGTGGTCGGTTGCGAGGCAGGCACAACGGGCCCGGAAGATGATCCTCCAAGTGTCTGGTATGCAAGACTTAGCTATGAACATATTGGCATCCGTACATGCAGGACTCACCGGATGACGTTTGTATTGAATTTGGTCTGAAGTCACAGCAGCAGGGTTCCGCTCATGGCTGAGAACGTACTCGTTGAAGTCCTTCTCATTGTCAATTTGAGAAACGACTTCATACAAGCTCTTTGGAGCAAGAGCAGGGTTGGCCGAGCCATCTTTCAATGGGCTGATGGCTAAACCTTGTCCAAGAAGCAGCTTCTCGTTAAAGGTTGCTACAAAGTGGTTAGCATGGATCAGGCAACGAAGTGTGGGCTTCGAGCGCACCGAATTTCTGCAACTGCAGTGTGAGACCAGAATCGCATTCCGCAATCAGCTTCTGAATGTTTTCTACCGCCTGAGGTCGCAGGGTCGAAACCAGCTCCTGTCGCGCCGACTGTGCAGCCTGGACCTTGGAAGCATAGTCCGAGTCAGCGTTCTGAACCTTGCGCAGCAGCTCTTCTTCATGCTGCGCAGCCGACTTGTGACCCTTCAAGCCAAACTTTCCACCCTGCTTATCACCAGTCTTGACCCGGTCGTATTGTTCGGCAAGCGATTCGTACTTTGCTTTTGCCTTCTCCGCAGAAGTTTCCGCTTCCAGTACCCTCTTCTCCGCACTCAATCCGGTCTGCTTCCATTGCTTACGGCCCTTTTCAATATTGGACGCGAGTTCGTTGAGATCATCGGCCATCTGCTGCAGAGACACGGAAAACTGAAGTCCGTGGTCCGCCATGCGGTCGTGGAAACGATTGAGTTCATTGTAATTGTGACTGTAAGTACCTTGGCGGTTCTCGTTGCGGTACGCAGAATCGTGAAGGGAACGAGAGAGCTTCCGCAGGCCTTGCGCATGCTCTTCTTCCAGGGATGAGCGTTTCTTGAGGAAAGTAGAGAAGTCCTGGAGCCATTGGCGACATCGATTAGCGTCCGTGTGCTTTCTTTGTTACTTGACAGCGGTGGGGGTGGAACCTGAAACGCACCTTGGCCGAGGAGACACTTTGCTTTAGTCGGGTCAGGAGAGTGGTGACACCGATCTATAAATGAGGGTACCTTCCCATCAGTATGTCATGACCTAACTCATAAACATGCCATAGACATCACGCACATCTGAGTAGACAACTTTGTCCAGACGACCCTTCAATTCTTCCGACATAGGGGCTGGGCCGGGACGGGGCTCTAGAGCTCCGGGGTGGCCGGTAGAGCCGGCACTCGATGGTGGCGCATCGGGGTCATGCGCTGGACTATCGTGTAAAGCGGAGTCTGCCATGGGGGGTTGTGCGGGAAAGGCGTTAAGGCGACTAATGAGCGAGAAGATAGAAGAAGCACAGATGTACTGAAACGGTAAGTTGGAGGGGGAAGGAGTGGGAGTGGGAGTGGGTATATAGTTTGATAGTGGTGGATAGTAAGAAGCTCGGGGGTAATTGCGGAAGCCTACGAACTCCCGACAGCTGGAGGGTTGCTATTCCGGGTAAGGCTGCCGTGGGGGAGGCTGAGGTGGTGTGTGTGGCTGAGTCGTCAGTCACTTGGTTCCTGATTGCGTTTTGTTCCTTACCGTAGGCTACTACTTACTGCATTGATCTACTCCCTAGTTACTACTGCCTTGATTGATAATTATGTCACTTACATCATTATTGCCATCATGATTCTGATGAATTATAACTTATCTCAGTAACTATTGGATTTATTTAAATCAGATGCTCTTCAATATATTCATGCAGGCTCAATATGCACCTACGTCATATGTCTGGAATGTCAGATACCGATGCTCTGTTCTAGATAATACTTTGTATGATTTGCGTATCCAGAGTGGATCATGGGATGTACCATGGGTACTTCAATAACCTTACATTGATCAAAACTAAATTGCTGGATTGAAAGATGCTAACTCGTTCCGTCATCTAGTTACTATCTTTATAGTTACTAGTTAATTGGTGACTTCAAAACCAGGCAGCCACCCAGCTGACTCAGCTGCCATCAACCGCCGAGATTCGCGAGAGATTTCCTCCGTCACCCACCAAAACCCACCCAAAGTTTTCTGCCGATTTCCGGCACCTGCACGCTGGTTTCCTATCTGATTGCGCTCATCATTTTGCATGTGTTAACGGGTCCCGCGGTTCCAAGACCGTCGGATGTTTCTTGATTTATACTGATGGATCTGGAGTTCCGGGGTGTCCTCGCACCGACTGGGTTGGCGACGCATGCCAATCTGATAACTCCCCCGGCCTCCTCTAGCGACCTTCGGAGCACCCCGAGGCTGCCCCGGCCGGTGACTGGCTTCGACTTCGCCTCCAAAAATTTAGACTCTTGCGGCATGGAGAAGATCCCCGCCATCACGGGCAAGCGGAGGGGTGGCTGTAGAAAGGCCTGTAATGAGTGTAAACAGCAAAAGGTAAGCTAATCTCGATCTCCGGCCTGTCGGCATACTTTCTCCCATGTGTCTCGGATGAGAGGATCTATGCATATCACTATTGATGCTTAGCTTCCTTCCTCCACTCGCCCCATCTTATCTCATCTATACGACTGGCTGAACATGGACCTGGTCGATTTCACAGCTTCGATGCGATATTGTGCAGACTCCGGCGGACGCTTGTTCGCGCTGCCGCCGGCTTCAGATAGAATGCAAAGTCGAGCCCACTTTTAAACGCATCTCGAAACGGAGGTAGCTTCTCACCTTCGATCCCCTCTCCCTATTGGACCTCATGATTCCTGACCAGTCATATCTGCAGGCGTAATGCTGAGATGGAACGGGAGATCGCAGAGCTCCGGCGGCGGCTTGCTACTGGTGACCAGTCGCAGTCTGTAGAAGCCAATGGCAGCGATGAGCTCTCCCAGTGTTCCGAGGATGTATTCTGTCCTCCTGATGCGGCAGTTGCGAGCAGGGCGCGGCCGCTGTCGGCGCCGCTGGAGCCTCAGCCTATGGCTACCCCTTTGACCATGCACAGAGATGGGTCTATTCTTTCCCAAGATGATAATCCATGGAGGCTGGAAGATGTCTCACTGTCCAGGATAAGGGTTGCCCGTCTATTTGAACAGTAATATACCTGCTCTACCTATTTATGCTACTGTAGCTTACAGATGTCCAGGTTCTTCAAGTACTATCATCCGTTTCTTCCCTTGTTGAATCCGCAGAAGCCCCCGGATGAGTATCTGCGCCGTTGTCCTTTGCAGGCCTGGTCTATCATCTGCGTCGCTAGCCGACGAGCGCCCTCGGAGCCGGGCCTCCTGAGCGCACTCTCGGGGCCTTTCAGCAGACTGCTTTGGTCTACCATTACCGGAGTTCCCCAAGACTACCGTGTGGTTAAGGCTCTTTGTCTTCTCTGCACCTGGCCATTGCCTACTACCAGTCAAAGGACTGATGCTACCTTTATGCTTAGCGGGTTGATGATGCAGATTTCCATGCAACTTGGATTGCACCGCCCAGTTCAGGCGGAGGAGTTCACCACTTTCCGGATGGAGGTCCAAGGCGAGGCCGTCAAGGATCGTCTGCAGACGTGGGTCATTTGTAACATTGTGGCTCAGAAGTAAGTCTGCCTACCCTTATTGCTAGCGTCTGCTAACTGTAATAGCGTCGCCACCGGATATGGACAACCTCCGTCAACCATCTACGACTGGGCACTCGAGCCCGCATCGCTTCGAGATGCAGACTACCAGCCTTCTGAAGACCTGAAGACTCGACTGCGCATTGAGAAGTTCTGCGACCGTGTAACCAAAGCACTATACAGCAGCAAGCCTGATCCGGTGGAGTTCATTAGCTCAGAGAAATTGCTGATTGTGCAGCTTCTGGAGAATGAGCTTCGGGACATGGAGGTTGAATTCGGCCGCGATATTTCCAGTGAGTTGTCCGGGTGCTTTGATATTGTTTAGCGGACACTAACTTGCTCTACAGACATTAATATGATCCATCTACGAGCAGCTGAGCTGCATCTACGATACTTTGTATTCCTAGGCTCTAGCGCACGAAGTGATGATTTGACGAAATTATTCATCGCTACAACGTCATTCCTCGGTCGTGTGCTCGATCTGGAAACCCTACCTGGCGAGCTTATCGGACACGCCACCAACTACATTCTGCAGATGATTGTGTCCGCCGCATTTGCCCTCATGAAGCTGCTGAAGAGTGACTTCCGACGCCACATCGACTTCGAACATGGGAAGTTGTTGTTTAATGGAGCCATCTCGGCCATTAGGAGAATTAGTGTCATGGACCACGACCGTCCAGTGCGACTGGCAGACATTCTGGCGCAGATGTGGAATGCGGGCAGCCCCGAGGGCCCGGCGGGAGAGGACGCCCTGCAGCTGAAGGTGCGCTGCCGGATGAGCATGAGTCATGTCTATGATACTGTCTGGCGTTGGCGGCAGCGATTCCGCCCAATGAAGAGCATTGAGGATCCGCAAGGTATGTCCATCATAGTCACGATGAGGATCGTATCCACTAACCTGGGATAGCTACCATGGCGAACCCTAGTCTTCCCGCGACGGCCGGTCCCTTGACCCGGCAGCAGCAGGAAGAGGCGCTGGCGGACCCAGGGTTGATTTACCCCCCGAACTTCGATCAAGGGGCCTTCATCAGCGAAGCCGGATTCTCGGAGGTGTTCGATTCGCTTAACTGGGTGTTTGATGGGATTCCGGACACGTTTGTTGCCCCCCCGGTCATGTAGGACCAGATCGCGCATTGCATCTCAGGCGTCGGTGGGAGTTTCTGTTTCATGCGAATTGACAGCAGTGTACTCACAAAAACCAAAAATGGGGGTTAGGATGGACGATGAGGAGAGGAAAAAGGAGGGGGGGCATTTAGATTTCTGTGGATACCTTGTACGCTGTTCTGTACATATGTTCATGCTTATGACATTCCCACTAGATACCATTGAGAATTGATAGCGTTAAAATGAGTTAATATTAGCTTAATAATGACGGATCGGAGTAGTATTTGTGTCACCCAGTGAGTACTATTAGACAGGTCACAACTTTGGGGACACTCCCTCCACAGAGGCCTTGTTTCTTATCTTCAAGGGTTCATACAATCCTGACAGGTCGATAGAGACAAAAGTTGACTATAGTTCAGAAAACATCATTGCAGAGCAAAACTACCATGACTATATTTTATTTCAGATCACAAATTTTGACTTTGCCAGATCGGCACTATGTAACGATGACAATGATGGTAGTTGACAAGTAGATAGATAGTTTAGTTAGTACTACTGTCGGGATAGGCCCGACCCGATCCAGGGTAGTACTTACTTACAGTATAAGCAGTACTTATCGATGTCACCATAACCATCATCACGAGACCAAATCCCAAAGTACCATACAGTAGTAGTACTAGTAGTACTTCCTTCCCAGGAAAAATAATGATCAGGGATAAAAAAAAATAAATATAAAATAATACCCTCATGCCACGCGACAAATCGGGTGATGAAAACCCCCCCAGGGCTTGCATTGCAGATGCCGCCCAGACTTAGGCGCGACCTTCAGGACGGACTGCTATTCGATCGGAAGGGCGACCGGGAACAAGGGCGCTTCATCTTACTGTAAGTAAGTAGGATGCATCTGTAGGTAGTGTATCTAGGCTGGCTGGGGTGATTCTTTCTATTTCTAATATTAGAAAATTTTTACTACTGTACTTACTGTACGGAGTACTCCGTACTTTAGTTTAGTTACTGTCTGTGCTTGGGTTGGTCGGTTGGTTGGTGGTGGTGGTGGTGATGGTGGCGGTCAGACGTTTAACTAGTTGGGATAGAGAAGGTGATGGGATGGGATGGAATATGGTCCGTGGGTTAGGGAGTTAAAACAGTAGACGATTGGATCCCGGATCCAGAGTCATGAAATGCGCGGTTGGTAGTTATCTACCTACTACTTACTACTATAGTTGGTTCTTTCCCCCTGAACCAGCAGGTCTGCAAGCGCCGTCCCTTGGCTCCCAGCGGTCGATCACCCAACCCTCTCTCTCTCTCTCTCTCTTTGCCTTCTTCCCTGGGAGATCTATTCTCTGGTTTTCTCGCTGGGATGGAGGGGGGGAAGATCGAGATAAATGGTTGGTGATGGTTATAATTAGTATATCTATTTATTTAGTTAATTAGTTAGTTAGTAGAATAGAAATCAGGGATTGGTTGAGATGGAGTTGATTGGTGGCAGGTCAAAGATTCTCCCAGCCATCAGTTGCTCTCTCTCTCTCCATCTTCTCTACTACTAAGTACTAAGTTACTAGTAGTCAGTCAGGACTAACTAACTAGTTAACTAAAGATTGTAAGTCGAGCAGCAGCAGCAGCAGCAGCAGCAGCAGCAACAACACTAACTAAGGGAGACCGACCAAGACAGACTCGACCCCATCCATTATTTCCCTTTCTTTGGCTTCAATCCCATGATTGGTGACGGTCCGTGATACCTGTCCAGTGGCTATCTTTTCAGCAAGGTGAGCTATCCAGTCAGTCAGTAACTACTACCATCATTATTGTCGTTGTTTCTGTTGCTGGTCTTCTTGTTCTTGTTTCCTTCATCCATCCATCCATCTCCCAACCAAGAGATTATTCTCCACCAAAAGCCGAACTGGAACTGATTGATCCATTTCCATTCAACTCTTGCTTCCCCCTCCCTCCCTCTTAATCCTGCTACTCTCTGTCTCTCTGTCTGTCTTGTCTGTCTTCTGTCTTCCTCCTCTTCTTACTCTCTCCCTTCCCTACTCTTTTCCCTTATCCACTCCACTAGACTAACTAACTAAAACTAACCAACTAAACTCACCTTCTTCCTCTCCTCCCTTAAACTTCCCTCTCCCTCTCTCTCTCCCCCTCCCCCGAAATCCACCTTCCATTGTCTTTTCCTCTTGTCTGTCTGTGTGATTGATTCAGTGCTGCGTGCAGTCTATCCATTTTATTTTCTTTATCTCTTTATTTTTCTCATTATACTTTTTTGTCTTTCTTGACTCCCTCCTCCTGCTCCGTCAGCACGGTTCGAGGTTATCATTCGTGTCGATATTCATCCGTGTCTATCTCCGCCTGGGTTGCGAATTCTCCTGACCGGTTCAACCATTAGCCTTGCCCTTTCGCAGATACCCGCTTTCGAGTTGTCCCTCTTGTCTCTCCGCCCGTCAAGCCACTATTCAGTAAACACTCGATCATAACCACCACCACCACCCCCGTCGCTTTAAGCTCCCCTGCGATAAATTCAATCCTCTTCTCGTCCCTCTCGACCTTGTCGCTACTACCGTACCTATATATTATCGAGGGCTATTCTCCCATCCCTCCTCCCAATTCGACGTGACCATGGCTACTGGTCCAGCTACTCAATCCCTCAAGGTCAGCATCATCCACCTGCGTGTCCGTCTGTCAGACTGCGGCTAACGGTGCGCTGGTGTACAGTGTGTGGTGACGGGTGATGGTGCGGTAGGAAAAGTACGTCGCTCCCCTTTCAACCAGCTCGACCTCTCTCTCCCCCCCTCCTCCTCCTCCTCCTCCCTCCCCCCTCTCGTTTCCTACATCGGTCGATTTCGTTATCGCTGTTGCTAATCGATCAATAGACATGTCTCCTGATTTCGTACACGACCAACGCTTTCCCCGGCGAATATATCCCTACCGTGTCCGTACCCCCCCTTTGGTCCCTGAATACTCCTCGTCTGTCTGCGAACCTCGTGTGTTGACCGGATGCCCCCCCAGATTTGACAACTACACCGCTAGTGTGATGGTAGATGGCCGGCCGATTAGCTTGGGACTTTGGGATACTGCTGGACAGGAAGATTACGACCGTCTTCGCCCATTGTCCTACCCGCAAACCGACGTCTTCCTGATCTGCTTCTCCATCGTTAGCCCGCCGTCCTTCGACAACGTTAAAGCCAAGGTGCTTCCTTCACCTTCCCTGCCGATCGGAGGCCCGCTTACTGACCCTGACGGATGTAGTGGTTCCCGGAGATTGAACACCATGCCCCCAACGTCCCCATCATCCTGGTCGGCACCAAGCTCGATCTGCGAGACGACCGTGGTACCATAGATGCGCTCCGACAGCGAAAGATGGAGCCCGTCTCCTACGAACAAGCTCTGGCTGTGGCCAAGGAAATCCGGGCACACAAGTACCTCGAATGTTCGGCCCTGACGCAGCGCAACCTGAAGAGTGTATTCGACGAGGCGATCCGGTATGTTTGCCTGAAGCTATTTGCTACTGGAACGGAGGAACTAACCCTCGCATAGCGCTGTCCTCAATCCCCGGCCTGCGGCCAAACCGAAGAACAAGAAATGCGTGATTCTGTAGATTTGTCCCCAAGGACATGTTCGACTTCCCAATAATATAAACAACTAATACGGCGTCTGGGTTACGGGGCCTGTGCCGGCCCCATCTTGATGATCTTCTTCTCCTTTTGCCTTGTGTGCCCCGTTCCTCGTCCATTTTTGGTGCCATGATCCTGATGTTGTTCTCTATTTTCTTCGGGTTCAGGATAACCTTGCCTCTCTCTCTCTCACACACACATTGTCCCCCTCCTCGCCTCCCTTTAATGCAGTATAAAGATGTAACATGCCATACAATACCACTCAATGAACGTGACTTACGGGTTTCTGGGATTGCAGATCTTATCTTACTTCCACAGTTGGTCCCTGGCTACTATATGAAATCTCCGGTTGTAGGGTAATCATCCAGATCTATGTTATATTCCGTGCCTGACTTCTTCACCATCATCATCATCCAAAATATGCACATCAGAAACAGGAAGAGAAACGGAAGAGGATATCTCTTAAGCAAACAAGCCAAATCACAAGATACTTTTTAATCAATCCAATGTGTTCAAAAGACAACACCAATACCAATCATCCCGCTATGTCTAAGCCATCCGGGGCCTCCGACTAGGATGAATATGAGCATAGTCATCCACACCCGTCTCCTCGGCCTTTTCTAACCGCTGCTTCTCCTTCTGGATTTCCTTGGCGTTGCGCTGTCTCTCCTCGAACAGCTTCTTGTTCTTGGCTTCGATCTTCTCTTTCCGGTCCTTGGAGTTGCCGCCGCCGCCGGCACTACATAGTATAAATATGTCAGTTTGCTGTAAGGAAATAATAGTGGGTATGATGGGTATGGGTATGGGTATACTCACGTCAACTCAACATTGATCCGTCGCGGCGGGTACTTTCCATCGTTGAACATGGAGTGATGGTACAGCTTCAGACAGGTCTTCATGCGATCGTAGTTGTCGAACTCGATGAAGCCGAAGCCGCGGCACTTGGTCGGCTTGTCGACTTGGGTGGCTACGCGGACGGAAACGGGCGTGATCTTTTCGAAGTGCTTGGTGAGGGACTCTTTGTCGGCGGAGTAGGGGAGGTTTCCTAATAGGAATTGATGTTAGCACCATTCCCGTACGACGGAGAAAGTATGTTGAACAAGGGAAAGTGTGATACATACCGACGAAGCAGATAAACCGCGCATTCTTCTTGTTCTGACCTTCCTGCTCAGCAGGCTCTTCGGTCTCTCCGTTGGTGGGCTGCGCCTCGGTATTCGTTTCTTCCTGCTTCTTCTTCTCCTTCTTGGATTTCTTCTCCTTCTTTTCCTTCTTTTCCTTCTTCTCTTCCTTGGTCACCTCGGGCTCAGCCTCAGCCTCGGGCTCTTTCTCGGCGGGTGTCTCGTCGACGTCCATGGCTTCGGGCTCAGACTCGGACTTCTTCTCTTTCTTTTCCTTCTTCTCTTTCTTCTCCTTTTTCTCCTTCTTGTCCTTCTTCTCCTTCTTATCCTTCTTCTTCTCCTCCTTCTCCTCCTTCTCAACAACCGGAACCTCCTCAACAACCTCCTCCTCCACCTTGCGCTCCTTCTTCTTCTCCTTCTTTTCCTTCTTCTCCTTCTTGTCTTCACGCTTGGCCTTCTTCACTTCGGGGGAGGTAGCCTCCTCGGCGAGCTTGCGCTTCTTGTCACTTGCGCCCATTGTGAATTATGATGGAATTAGGAAGGTTAATTAATGAGAATTGTATGGAATAAAGGTGTGGGAAAGAGATCGCAAGAATAGTAGATTGATCGGCGGCATTGGAAATTTCCTTTTTCTGCCGGGCGGAGGTGCGGAGCGGTGAGTGGGGGTGGACGGGATGGGATGGTTGGGGTTTGGTGCCTGGTTGGGAGGAGGTAGTTGGTGCCTGAGGCACAGAGGGATGGTATGGGTAAGGTGATTGTTATTCACCTGTTGATGGTGGGGCTTATTGATGGTTGATAAGATTGATAAGTGCATTGCATTGTTCTATTCATTTGATGGATATTGTTTTTGTTTATTCAGTGGTTGGTTCCTATTCATGTTTGTTTTGCTTGTTGATTCACTGGACTATAGGGTATATAAGTAAGTAGTATTCGGCTTTTCTGCCCTCTACTTCTTACCTTCTTACTACGTCTCTATACTACTTAAGTTGAAGGAAGCAGACTAACTTACTGGGACTTACCACTAGTAGTTATCTACTATGTACTTACTAGCAATAAGCCTAAGATAAGCTAATCTCATACATCATCTACAAACAATATCCGATATAAGAATATTATCTCGAAACCGTGATAAAATCACTAACCCTACATACTTGTCTTGGATGATAGATTCTCCAGAGTGATGCAACAACTACATTTCTACAGAGCTACTCAAAATGCAATAGTCATGGAATAATGCGATTCTAAAAATACCTCTTCGGCAGTGGAGAAAAATACCAGTCGAACCCTTTTGACTAGATTATCTTCTCTTCATAGTTCTATTCAATAAGTACTACAAACATGCGATATGGACCGACACGAAGTTTTCGTGAATACTACGAGTATCGTATTCCCGCGAGCAGTTTGTCCTGTACTGCACCAGTCGCAGCTGATTTACAGAAACCATCCCAGATTGTGGGTTGGATTTGTCTCTTCACTTATATCCTCAACTAGATAATCTATCATAGATGGATCAGGTTGTAGATCAGTGAGAACGAATCTCACCAGCACCTAACTGCAATGTCTAAAAGCATACACTTTATACTGCAATATCTTGTGGAATCGAGTATACCATAGTCCAATAAACAGCACAATTGAAACTTTCACAAGTTATACCCTCTCAATATGTAAGTAAATCAAAGACCTATCACTGAACGATTTCTTACCCAATGAAGGTGCTTTTACCAGATAATGATTTAATCGTGCGGATGTACCACATATGGGCCATTAGGCAATGCCTACCAAGACGCGTAACAACTACAGGATGCACCAGAATTGACCCAAGAAAAGAAGAAGGAAGAAAAGAAGAAGAAGAAGTGGACAACTATTGTCCAAAGCATCTGGTAACAAGATGTGCAGGCTTCGTGGCGTTAGGTTATTCTATGTACCTACCTCGTTCTGCTTATGGCACGATGGTACAGACGCCATATGCGATGGCCTGGGGACTGAGTTCCTATTCGTTGCAGATATACGACAATAGAGGCTTTCATCAATGCAGGTATGGCTTTATATCTTTGGTATCATCAGCCAGAATTATATGGTTTTGGAGCATGCTTCGACTCGGTTTCTTAATATGATTAACAATTATTGTACTATGTGGCTGGACCCAAGTCTCGCAAACTTTGACTGATATATGTGTCTTTGAATACGATAAAGACATGAGAGATATGCCCTTGGTATACATTTGGAGTATACCATGGCACGTTGGTCCGTGAATAACAAGGTGACATGACATAGGGATAGTCCGCGAACAAGCATCTCTTCGCATGGTATCATAGTATATGTCATATCCTACTACCTGCCTGGGGAGTTGCAGACATTACTACGGCTGCTTGAACCTGACTGAACTGATGCCCCGTGGACATGGCCATCTTTTAAACCATCACCATATACTTTCTCATGTGTTCCACGCATTGTGAGGGGCCCACTCGGGTCGACCTAGGTCGACCTAGAACGTTCCAAAGTAGGTTCTCTATATTATAAGATTCTAGTGTATCTGTGTGGTACTGTTCTGGGGCCCTATGATAACATACTGTTATGTCGTTGATAGATATTGATATTAACCAAGTTTAATATGATGCAAGAATATACAAGAAACTAGAAGATCAGATATCGAGCAATATGCAGACTCAAGTTTAGGAATTCGACTTGCGCGCCAGCATGTGAATCACATTCCGCGCTTGATTTACATCTGTATCTATCCCGATTAGGGCGGTACTGGCGATGAACTTTGACGAGGCAAAAAAAAAGACTGTAAAAAGTATAAAAACATACAACAGAAGGGATTCGCTGGTGGTCAGCCACCCAACTACTAACCTCCCGGCGTGTGGCTTAAGTACGGCTGAGCGGACGGGAAGCCCTGTTTTCCACACCCTGTGGTCGTATGTGCTGATTTTATCATTGAAGGCCCTGATATACTGTATCCTAAAATATGAGACGCCCTAGAAGATGCCGGTTTGGTCGCTCCGGAGGGGGTTTATACTAGGTATGACGCTGTCATCGTACATCCCATTGGGTTGCCTATGCCTCTGAATGGCTTCTAGACTAAAAGATCATATGGAGGGGTTGCCTTGCCTTTACTGTATCTGTACTGTGAGTTTCTATCATTTCATGACGGCAGCTACCCATGGTCGTTCTGCTCCGTGATGTCTTTGAATCTTTTACTCACTGTTGATGAAGAAAGAATGTCGGCGAACACCGAACGCTCCAATGCGTTCCACAAGAGATCAATCCTCGAGTCCAGTTGGCTAGGGTTTATTAGTGCCTTGCTGAAAGTTAGACCTTTTCTAAGAGGGTCTACAAAAGCATCGAATTGACTAAACTAGTGCTAACCACTATAGAAGCAGCCGCAGAACTGGATTGCGAATGCCATGATCAAATCCTATGTCAATGAAGCGGCAAGCATCTCCGTACTTAGGTTTATATATGAAACAGATGGACCGGCAACGGTTATGGTAAACGCTGGTAACGCAGCAGCAGGGTTATATTCAAAGATTATTCACGGAGCAGTCCTACTACCATACGCGTTGGAAGCAGCTGTTAGGAACTGAGATCCTGGCTAACGATAACCTATTCAGGCCTGATCTCATGCGCTATAACAGTGAGGTCACTCTGCCTCACAGGCAGTAGAAGGACTCAGTGCCCCAGACCTCAGACAATGGACACAATGGTTGTCAACATTGATTCAGGAGGACGCCACAGACACCAATATCCGGGTGTCTAATCGACTTCGTTCTTGCTACTGCTGTGTGGCATAAAGTCCGGCATAGTGTTGCTTTTGACTTTGTCAGGATAGAGCCCTCTAACCCTATTATAATGAAGCTAGACATTAAGATATCTCGACATAGAAAGCTCGGAGACCTCGGACAATGAGGACTCTTAAACTGGAAAGCTAACAAATTCCAGTGTTGTACTCCAATCGACCTTCTTCTTCTTCATCTATGAACTTCAGGCGTTTTCTGCCCTTTGAGGTTCTTTGAATGGCAAAATGGTCATGAATTGGACTTGATATGTATGCGCGTTGTCTACCACATGGTAGCAGTTGCAAGTACTGCGTTTATTAGCATAGTGTGGCTATCATTAGCCTTAGTTCAATGGGTTATGAAGATAAGAGGCGAGTAGAATCAGGAAATTCACAGTTACTGATGTATTAGCGACGCCGAGTTTGTTATTGCTCGTAATACCGACATGATTATCCATAATTATACGCCTACGCATGGTGTACAAGGTCCGCGAAAAGCCAGCTGATCTTTCACCGTCTTTCACCTCTCTATAGATGCGGATCTTCACAACTTCATGCAGATATGAGTAAGTATCGCACCACATCGATAACTGGTATAAACTAACATAAATTAGCCATGCTCGATTCCGCCCTCAGACAAGCAGGCTGAGGGGCTGCCACGATTTGGGGTATTCTATAAAGATAGTTACTGTTGGGATAGTCTATACCTTGGAAATAACATAAGGGTATGTTCAGCTAAGAAAAATATTGCCTATGAATTTACTAATATGAACTTATACTTCAAATAGTGAGTATCGAACAATTTAGATGGGATACGGACGAGTCGGTTGAAACTGTCTCAACAATTAATAAGATCACTTGCGACTGAGATCATGAGTTCTTTTGGTGTCTGTATTTCCAATCATGGCATCTTACCTCTAATATCTTACCTCTGCCGGTTCTAACGCTTCTGCGTCTTAAACTTTGTTTTACACCGCCACGTTCTATCAATCTGCATTTCAGAGAACCGAAAAGGAGTAGGATTTCGCCTTCCCATATCAGGAGTAGATGGATGTCTTCTTGTGCTGTACTTGTTCTGTTTGTATTTAGGATAAGGCGATTGCCGGTATTGTCTTCGTCGAACCCAGCAGGTCAATCTTCGCTGGCATGTTGAACTACTTTGTATCAAAGGCCTCTCAGATATTCTGTCAATGTTAAAACTGAAAGACATTGAACGAACCTTAGTTTGCTTCAAGTACATTCATGTCCACGGCTGGTTATAGCAACAAAGCCCTAACAGGCTGGAGTGCTTAATAGTATGCATGTGTTCTCACAAAGAGATGACTGGATGTTTCCCATCTTATGTATTTCAAGAAAGAAATGTCTGCATTTAACCTCTAGCAGTGTCTGATGCATCATTCACTGTAACAAGACCAGGTAATTCCCGTCCAGAAGATTTCACCTGCAAGCCACAACATCCTTAACAACCTCTTCGACAACTTTCCTTCAGAACATAAATACAACAAATGGCTTGCTCTAGCATTTTTCTACTATCATTACTGCTACATCTGCACCAGCGTCGACGTACATACAACTCAAACCCTCTCCACCAGTATACCGTGCCATTTGTGACACTGCATCATGGATTCCTGTTTCCAGCCAGCACGAGAGCATTCTGGACCTTTTGTTTACACAAAAGGAGAGGCCCCAGTTGAAAAGCTCCTGCCCGAGCTCTGGTGGGAAGTGATCACCTATCTTACGAAAAAAGAATTGCTAGCTCTTCGGCTGATCTCCAAAGAGGTGGAGAGGAGAATATTCCCCCTCTTTTTCAGACTCATGCTGCCGCGTCTGTCGAGGCTTTACACGAACTTATCTCGCGAGAACATTCAGTATAACCACACAATTGCCTCAAACCCCGACCTCTGCCAAATCCCACGAACCATGCGAGTCGTCTATCCATGGCGTAATAGCTGCTTTGGTGAACAATTCAACGCCGACAGCCATTTCATGCAACTTTGCTCGAAGTTACCAGAGATCCATACCCTAATCAACGACCTCAAGTACTCTCTCACAAACTGTCGCAGGTTTGAGATCCACCTAGACGTATCATTAGTCCAGTTACAGGCCGAGAATGAATATATCAACATCTTGCTCAAAATGCTTGCCGAAGCTGACATTAATCCGGAGCAGCTTACCTTCTTCGTCCCGTCAGAAGATAAATGTCACATTCGCTGGGGTACAGACTCATTCTTCCCTCAAATTATAGAGCCTCACAACATGATCCGCAGCTGGACAAACCTTCACACCTTGAAAATCGTCGACTTCTACGCCCGAGCCTGTTATGACTCTGTGGGATCTGCTGTCTGTCAGATCCTTAAAAAGGCGCCGTGTCTGGAGCGCCTCATTCACGAATCTTTCGAATGTCCTAGACAGAATGGGAGTGTCCTGTTACATCTCAGCAAGGCCGGTCCCTTCCCTCGACTCAAACATCTAGAGATTCATTCTGCTGCAGTCCATTCAGAGAACGTTCTCGGATTTTTGAGAGTCAACGGCCAGTACCTGGTCTCAGTGGGCTTCTTCCACTGTTGGAGCAATAGTCTAGAGAGCTGGGAGGCCTTGCTTTCCTCATGAAAGTCTATATGCCCAGGTTGAACTCGTTCACCCTCGACAAAGGGATGGCGGGAATACATCCTTATGGTGACTTTCCGATCCGGACTTACAACTATACATATGAAGGCCCAGATATTGGGGATATACTCGGCAATCTGAGATTTGGTGAAGGTGGAGTGTATCTTTAGTAGGTCTACTGGTTCTGAAGGTGAGATGAGCATATTGGGAGACTAATATGCTCATATAATGTATGGTATATGTGCTAGGAATAGTCATGTTGCAGCGAATTATATATCACTGTCATGAGAAAGCTAATGAATAGTAATATAACTCATTCAGAAGGAACTGCTCCTGTAGTTTATAGTAATTATATGAATCTGAAGATCACTAAATAGTGTGAATGAAGCAGTAACAGCCAATTTAAGACACTTGGTGGCCACCGACACACACCTTCTGCCTTAATATCCTGCCATATAGTTGTACATAAAACTTAATACGACAATGACTCCTGCAAGCAATAAGAGGCTTCAGCAGTCGAGTAAGCCTACCTACAGGATATAAGAAGATTGACATGATGGGTTGGTTTTATGGACGACGCATTAATCATACCTTAGAACAACAATATAAGATTGCTGCGGGCCATGTTGGCTCAACTGGGAGTACTAATAACAGGCAGGCATAAAGAAACCAAATTAGTTTCCTGCCTAGAACTAATTCAACGTAGCGGAGTGCCTGCGAGTCTTGATGCTTAGATAAATATCTACTTCTCTCTGTTGATAATGGATGCTAGCTCTTTCCTGAAGTATAATACCATTTGGATCACGGTGATAACAGCCCTATATGTAGTCCTTCTTTCTATGGCTTAACTACTGTCTTTGATTTATATAAAGTACCCTCATCATCCTTTGTCATCATATTCTTTTACTGATTATTCTCCTTGAAAAATCTCCGGGACTCCAGCTTATTATATTACTTTATTTTAACCTTGAAGGTTGTTAGGTCTCATAGTCTTTTGCATCAATAATCATCGGTGAATATCACTTTTGTCTTCTATGAACAACTCCCATGTTTATACATGAGTAAATAAACGATGCCAGCCCGTTTGTAACGCCATATTATATTACTCCACCCCTAAAAGACCAAGATCTTAACCTTCTTCTCTGCTGCGCCATACCGCTCCCGGAACTCTGGCCGTGTGAGAAGCTGCAATAACGGGAGGTGCGTTTCCTTCATGTCGAAGATTCCCCGTTGCTTCTGATCCACGTAAGATCCGTCAATGACGATGCGCTCGAGTTCACCCAGTTTCAGGGAGCCTGTAACGATTAGACCTGCTTCAGATATTCATAGTTCGGCTGCAACATACCTGCTTCAATAAGGTCCGAGATACGAGCAGGGGTACCGGCTCCAATGCCCGTGCTATTCATCATTAGCGATGGTCATAAATCATTGAAGTAATACATACCGTGCGCGCTCCAGGAACTGCTTGGCCTCCTCCAGCTTGATATGCTTGGCGAACAACTTTCCGACAATAGCCTCTTTAGTCTGGAACGAACGGAGAGCACTTCAGAAATGTTAGCACCGCATGTTATTTCTCACTATCAGTCTCCATGACTTACCGAACAACGTCGGCAGCTCTGAGCGCAGCACCAGAAATAACCAGAGTGTGCGGGGTACCCTTCTCCTCCGATGCTTTCGCAAGGTCAGCCCCCTTGTTCGGGCTGAACGCCTTCAGGAACGCAGGAAGCTGCTCCAGAGTTCGGGTCTGTTCGAACGACGACGTATCCAGGAACGCGGAATCTATCCCCATCAGTACTCCAATCTCCAATATCAGAAAAGCCCAACTTACCCGGCACAGAAAGATCATTAAGTTCAACCGCACTCAGCTCCTTGTTATGGCGTTTGGCCTTCTGTAGGAAGTGATCGGCCAACAGCCTGCCGTCCATCTTTCCAATCGCTTCATCGATGCCACCCTTTGTCTCCGTCACCTTGGTATCGGCAGGCTCCTTCTTAGCGGGCTTCTCACCCAACTTGCCCTTGTCGTCCTTCTTTCCCTTGCCCTTGCCCTTGCCTTTCCGGTCATTGAAGTTCTTGCCGCCCTTGTGCTTCTTGTTCGGGCCTTCGCTGGTGCTGCCAGTCGGCTTTGCGTCGTTCGGCTTGGAGTCTTCGGCCTGGCGCTTGCGCTTCTTGTCCACCTTGGCGGCGAGGGCGGACGGCTTGGGAGTTCCGTCAGACATGATTTGCGATCGCTGGACAGTAGTTTAAAGGTACAACCGAGTCGTATTCTTCAATGGCACAGGATTAGCTGTGACAAGCGTATGATGTCGCTGGCCGTGCAACTTTTTCTCTCCTTATCGATAAGAAGCAGCACCAATCAGTGGGTCTAACTGGGATTGGTTGACCGCCTTCCCTTCTGTCCGCTGCTGCTCTTCTCCGAGACGCGCTCCAGTTATCACTACAGCCATACAACCCCTCTTCATCTATCGCCGATTTTGGCTTATATTATCATGAACAGCTGGCATTATTACTGAGCGTCGATAACTGCTACACTATAGTTTATTTGATGCGATAAGTTCGCATGCCCGCTAGCCAATGGCGACCACACCCAAGCCGCGTCGCCGGTCACCCCGAGTGTCTGATGGCTCGGAAGCATTGACTCCAGTAGGAGACACCACACTCACAGGGGTAAGCTGCTTTCTTTGTATTATATCATCTTGTACCTACTAACCAGATCCAGTTGCAACGTCTCCCCGCTCACACAAAATACCCCCTCACTCCCAGCCGATTCGCATCCACCACCCCCTCCGCGAACCGATACACCCCGCGAAACAGGGGCGCCGGCGCGCCGTCCACGCCGTATCGAGTGCAGGCGCTGCAACGACGCGCCGCGAACACGCCCGGACGCGATCGTAGACGAAGCGGGCGGATCCAGCGCGAGACGACATTCGATATCCTCCGCAACCTGGGGAAAGCCCTTGCCCCGACCACCCAGCCTATACAATCTTCGCCGCAGGAGCAAGTAGAGTCTTCGCCAGAGCCAGAACCGGAGAGAGATGAAATCGAAGACTTGGATAATGAGCCCGAAATTGAGCGCCCTCGTTTGTCGCTGCCGCTCGATGAGGTGGAGGAGGTAGATGAGGAGCCGGAGATGCACCCACCCCGGCTGTCGTTGGCGTTTGAGGAGGAAGATATTACGGTCGAGTATCCTCGACGGGCTATGAGTGAGCATGATCGGAATAGATTGTCGATGATGAGTGTGGGTGGCCCGCGGATGAGTGAGATTGGGGCGGCGACTGGATTAGAGAGTGAGAGTGAAGATGGGGACGATACGGGGATTGTACATGGTGATGATGGAGGTGAAGATACGGTTCTTACGCAAGGGGACTTTGACGGAGGGTGAGTTCTATGCACAGTTAGGGAGATCCAGCTGCTAACGAACATACAGAGGTGAAACGGAAGATCTTGGACGGTTCAACTTCGAGTTTAATTTCCCGTCGCCGCCTGCTCCTGGCGCAGAATTGGACCAAGAGGAGCCCATCCATGACGACGAAGGGTTCGAGCTCTCGATGGACATGCCAATGGACACTGGGGCAGGGTCTGATGATGCCGACAGCGTGTCCATCGCTGCTGGCGACTTCGGCATGGAGCTGCAATCGCCGCCGCCCGCTCCGGTGGCACTAAGTGAGAGCCAGAGTCCAGGTATTGCCGGAGGGGGGCTGCGGGACGAGGACCGCTACGTCTCCGGCGCGAAACAGAAGAAGCTCTCCCGACATGGCATTCCCGTGCCCAACCTTCCCGTCGGAGTCGTGAAGAAGCTGGCCACCCGGTTTGCGCGGGCGCGGAACGGGTCAAAAGCCAAGATCAGCAAGGAGACGCTGGCTGCGATTGAGCAGGCTTCATCGTGGTACTTCGAGCAAGCAAGTGAGGATCTGGCTGCGTATTCCAAGCACGCGGGGCGCAAGACTATCGACGAGAGCGATGTGGCAACCTTGATGCGGCGGTAAGTTCAGTCATTCTGCCATTCTTCTACAAGAATACTAATTCAGTAGGCAACGGCATGTTAACCAGTCCACCACGATCTTCTCGCTGGCGCAAAAGCACCTGCCCAAGGAGCTGTTGCAAGATATGAGATTGGCGATGCCACCATGATGATACAATATACATTCCTATAGATACAAGTCCAAACGCCGTCCAGCATGCGGAGACACGAGCCACTACCAGTTGCGGTTATGGCGCACACGCCGAGTAGCCTCGTTGGGACGCTTGCGGATAATCATCCACAGCATGATGGAGGTTGCCAGCGACAAGCCGTACCTGCGGTCGTCAGCCAGGGCCCTATATCGCGTCCGGGGAGGAAAGGGGGAATGCAACATACCAAGTAAAGATATACTGGCTGTGGTTGTTCTTGAGGTTGACTTCAGCAGCACGGCCAATAGGGATACCCTTGGCCTCGCGATCCATCGCCTCGACCATATCGGGGACTGATCCAGCATCATAGATTAGCTTCATCATCCAATACCCAAACCAATGAAATAAAAGAAGGAGGAACAACATACCCATAGTCTCCTCAATCCAAACAGGCTGACTCCCCGTCAACTCCGCCATCTGTTCAATATCAGGGAAATAAAACTTCCCCTCAGCTGGCACATTATCCGGTGTAAACATATTCTTCTTCCACGGTTCCCTTAACAATCCCTCCACCACGACCTCACCCTCCGGCAATGCCCTCCCCTCCCCTTGCCTCAATCTATCCCTCTGCTCCTTCATCTTCCGACTAATCCACCCCCGATTCACCAACACCGTACTCCCACCCTCGCGCTCCAGCGGCGTCACCACAAAGAACCCATCCTGGCCCTCTCGCATGCGCGGACCCACCAACATCTCCTGATCATGTCGGAGTGTGCCCGTCGCGACGACACGACGGTAATCGAACTCGGAGATCGCGGACGGGTCGATCCGCGGGGGTAGAGGCAGCGGGGGCTTGATTAGTCGGTCTTCGAATTTGGCAATTAGGTTGGTCTTCCACTCTAGACGTTGGATTTGCCATGTTCCGAGGGCGAAGGAAATTATGGGGATTAGTGCTGCATTGTATGTATGTTAGTTTGGTTGTGGTTGTGGTTGGTGGGATGGGTATGGCGCACCGAGAATGATTAGTCCCGGACCATGCTTCCGGCCTGTGCGGACGACTTGCGAGGGGGCGTCGACGACGGAGAGCCAGCGCTGGTCGTCGTTGAATTGGTTGTTATTGTAGAAGCGAAGCTGGGTGGTGTTGTTCGTGCGGCGGAGGCAGCGCGTGCAGAGGGAGTCCGGTCCTGCTGCTGTTCCGTTTCTGTTGAGGGCGGTGCGCAGAATTGAGGATGCGGGGCGTAGGGGGGTGGTTCTTGTGCCCGTCCGAGAGAGGACTGAGAGGAGGGAGCGCATTTTGCGCGCTGTTGTGTGTGGTTTCTGATGTGATTGACTGGGTTGGAGGCAGTTGGGGATTGAAAGTGCCAGTGGAAGAATGAAGAGAGAGCGGGTCGGGACGGGGTCTTTTCCGCCGATGCGGATTGTCGGCTTATCGATTGCGGGTGTCAGTCGGTAGCTCCGTAACCACTAGCTTCATTGTCACTTGTCTATTTCACATACTCGGAAAGCAAGACGCAAGATGTTCTACTCTGGGAGCTTACAGGAGGGTATCGCTGCGGCGGTCGCTGAGAGCAAGGCTGTCGTTTGCTTCGTTAGAGGTTCGTTATTTTCTACAGGCATTGAATAGAGGGATGCTGGAGCTCGGCGATACTCCGCAGTACTGACACCGGCTACATAGATGATGAGCAGACGAGCACAGAATGGGAGGAGAGCTACTTTACGTTTGACGAGGAGGTATGCAACATATCATATACATATGTTTCTGCATCTGCTAACGATGCGCAGTTATCGCAACTACTCCAATCGAGAGCTGTCCTCTTGCGCTTCACCAAAGGTAGTCAGGAAGCGGGCTTTCTGGCCTCTTTTTGTCCCATCGTCAAGTTTCCTACCGTCGTCGTGATGAAGTATGTGTTATGCTACTTAGATTAGGGAAGCTGTTGACCGTCGCAGGAATGGTATGATGTGCGATTACCTCGTGCCGGACATTTCCAAGGAGGACTTTCGCGATCGCCTACTTGTGAAGCTGGATGAGAGTCGCGCGCCAGTTCAGCAGAATGTAGGAAATGCGGGTGCTGCTGGGGGTGAGACGACGTCTGCGCCGGTGGCTTCTGATGCTCCTGCGACTGTGTCTCCTCCTGCGCCGGAACCTGTGTCTTCCGCGCCTGTATCGGCACCAGCGCCTGCTGCAGAGTCAGCTCCTACACCAGCTCCATCTCAGCCTGCACCCCAGCCCTCCGCAACTGAGCCAGAGCAACCCCGCGATGCAGCTGTTCGTGAAGGAAAGAGACGAGTAGACGATGCGCGAGCCGAGCAACAACGTCCGTCCCCAACCAAGAAACTCCAACAACAGAAGAAGCAAGAACCAGCACCTAAGCCGACTCCCCGACCAGTCACACAAGAGAGCAAGCCCAAACCCAAGCCCACCCCCAAAGAGAAGCCATCCTCCTCCGTCACGCCCAAAGAGCCCGCCACCCAACCCGCTGAACGGCGCCCACCCTCCCCTCCGAAGCAATACCGTCTCCAAGTGCGTCTCTTCGACGGCAGCTCCGTGCGCTCTAGCTTCACCCCCACCCAGACTATCCGCAACGACGTCCGTCCCTGGCTCGACAGTCAAATGGAAGAGCGCAGCCCATACAACCTCAAACACATCCTGACGCCTCTGCCGAATCGCACCCTCACCATAGCCGACGAGGAGCAAACCCTAGCCGAGCTGGGTCTCGGCAGCTCCGCGAACCTGGTGATGGTTCCGATCCAGTCCTACACGGAGGCATATTCCGGCGCAGGTGCGAGTCTGCCGGTCCGAGCGGTGTCGTCTGCCTACGGACTGGTGTCGTCGGCGGTCGGTACTGCGACGGGGCTTGTGGGATCGTTCTTTGGGTACGGAACGACGCAGTCGTCGGGCAGTGAGGCTGCGCCAACTGCTAGCACGGCGTCTTCGGGATCGAATGATGCGGGGCGCAGGCGGGTGAATGCATCCAGAGGACCAATTATTCGGACGTTGAGGGATGCGCAGAATGAGGGGGATGATCGGCAGTTTTATAATGGGAATCAGGTGAGTACTGTTGTTAAAGATGGGTGTTCATATGCTAACGGTTGTGTATAGTTGAACTTTCAGCCTCGAAATGATGGAGACAGACGATAGGAAGCCGTATTGTAGTGCAAATACTGGAATCCATGCTATGTATGTATCAAACTCCCACTTCCTTTGCTTGCAGCGAAGCATGTATGTACCTCTATGAGAATGATATAAGCCTATATACTATCATTTATCGTCTACAAATCTAAGTACCATAACCAAACGAATGAAAACAGAAACACATGAAGAGTGGAATGATCCTTTTTTATCTATATTTTTAGTTCCTGTCCATGCATGTCCATCACGTGCATAGCCAACCCAAAAAAAAGGGGGTAGTAAGCTTCTCAAGTGGTATATGTTATACAGGGGGGTAATAAATAATAAAATAAAATAAGAGAGAAATAACGGGCTAATCCACCACTATGCCATATATTGCCCATCCATCCATAAAAAAAATCATTCATCTCATCCTCCATCATCAATCACCTTCGATACTCAGTCTCCATTTAGTACGGCTTAGCAGCAGCCTGGCAAGCCTTCTATAAACACAATACCCATTAGCATATGCCCACAACAACCACTCACAATCACCAACACCAACCCCGGGGAAACGTACCAGCTGATCCAAGTACCACCCACAGATCGTCAAATCACCCTTGTTCTCATCCATGCACTTGCGGAAGTTCTGCGCATCTGTGGCACAAGCCGGCGCCTCCCAAGAGCTGTTGGTAGCGTTTCCAGCCCAGAGACCGTTGTCCATGGGCTGAGCGGGAGCCGGCGCAGCCTGCTGGGGAGCCTCAGCGGGAGCACTGGAGCCGCCACCGCCGCCGAAGAACATTCCGCCGATGGCGTGGCCGATGGAGGAGCCGACGGCGACACCACTATATTTCATCATATGTTAGTTTGGTTCATTTATATAAGGGAATTTGGGGGAAAGGTATTGGGGTATGTGTGGCAACGTACGCAGCAGTCGAGGCCATCTGGCCGAAGAGACCGGGGCCCTGGCTTTGCTGAACGGGGGCAGCGGCGGGAGTGGCAGCGGGGGCAGCAGCCGGAGGGGGAGCGTGGTGCTGCTGCTGGGGGTGAGCAGCAGTGGAGTGAGGCTGTTGCTGGCCGTAAGAAGGGGCGGCAGCAGGTCTGGCGGGAGCAGCGGTAGGACGGGTGGGAGCGCTGCGCGCGGGAGTAGGGGCGGCACCACGACGTTGACGAGGCATTTTGTGTGTTGTTTTTGATGGTTGTGAGGGTGGTGGTTAAGGGAGAAGGTGTAGGTCTGGATGTTGTATGTGAGTTAAAGTGTTGGGAAGCGGGTGGAGAGAGTTGTTTTATAGTCGGAAAAGAAGAAGCTCGAAAGTCGGGCGGAGAAAGTTCGAAAACTCCGATCGCCCTGGTTATTCTCCCGTTTTTGATTGGTTGCTTCGGGCGTTAGGTCAGCTGCCGGTCCCGGCGCTTACGGTTGATCGTTGCTTTAATGCCGAGGATGGATGGATTTAGAATGGATATGAGGGATATATTATTATCATTTTGATTTGTTTTATTGCTAGTGGATGTGATATTCGCTACTTAGTGGAGACAACGTTTGAGTCTCACAGAACAGTGGATCTGAAGCTATCCGCACATGTTCTGCTTAACTCCGGCAGTGACTCACTGCATCGCCATGATCCACAGGGCTGAGCATGAGCATCCTCTCTCTGTCAGTCACTTGCCACTGCTTTGACTAAATGACTCGAATCGTATGGTAGTCCATGGAAGAATTTTGTCCGTTCCTACACCAGGTCTACTGTGACCATGGCATGCACCCGGTTCCTCACTGTACTCGTCTTTCAACAGATTCATTGAGGCTGTCCTCTATGCGGTGGGTATCATCATTCCATGTGTACTTTTAGTAGCTTCGTGGCAGCAGCCTGTAGACAATATATGTTGCTGAGATGTTGCGCGTCACTCGTCGTTAAAGTGCTGCAATCCCAGTAACAGACAGCCCCTCAACCGGTCCAGCCGGCAGATCGACATATATAGCTACCTCCTCATTTCAACTTCTTCGTCTTGCGCAATTCATCCTTCTTCTTTCTCCGCTCCTTCTTGTTTTCATTGTGCTCTTCCTTGCTGACCCTCCTCTTCTGCTTATCCTTGCGCTTCTTCTTATCATCAGAGCTCTTGCCCGACGGCTTAGGTGCGGGCTTCACAAGCTCCTCGGACTCGGATTCACTCTCGGAGTTGCTTGTCGCATTCTGCGATGACTGCTGAGACGTAGCACCTGCTTTTTTAGCCAGTATCGATGCCTTTAGCTGAGCGCGTGCTCTCTCCTTTGCCTCCTGCTCCTTGCGCGCCAGGTCGATTTTGTCATTTCCAGCCTACTCAATTAGCCTCGACCCTCAAATGTGCCGTGTAGGAGTAACTCACAAGACCATGTTTGATAAAGCGACTGGCAGCCTGCTTGTCAAGAGTTAGAGTACGCTTTTCCGGCTCCGCTTCGAGCGCGGTGATCTTCGCAAAGTATTGCTTGACTCTAGTTAATTCTCTAAACACGGAGTGTTCCTTAGCATTGACGCCGTGAAGACGCAGATACGCTGTAGAAATTAGCAATCAATTTCGCCCTAACTGCAATAGTGACGTACAGAAAATAAGAGACTCCAGCGCGTAAGTCACCAAGACGTGGAATTTCGCTTTATCCATCACTGGAAGCTTCTTCGACGTCTCCACCACGGAGCTGTCCAAGATGGGCTTCAGAGCCTCTTCAAGATCATCAATGTTGTCATCCAGCTGCTCGAGCAGCGGAAGTAGATCTGCTGCCTCCATGTTGATTATGTGTACGAATATCTGGGGAGGAATCGATGATATTGGATTGAAAAGAAGCGGATAATGTCGATTTTTTTATCTCCAGGCGGTCTCTAAGGCGGTGAAGAGCTATTTGTCCGCCTTCTCCCTCATGCGATGCCGAACTCACTCTCGATCTATATCTTCCTGTTATCTTGCACATCGTTGTTAGGACTGTGAGTCCTTGGGGCAATTGTCATTTGCTTCATCTTATAATGAGACGGTGATTGTTACCATCACCTCTCAGCTTTTAGGGCGCGTGAACTTGGACTCACTGTATCTACTCTCCAGCCGTCAAAGTGTCGTACATACTGGGGCGCAGTCCGCTTCGGCGGACGACAGTCTGCGAATTATGTCTTGTCTCAAGGCGTAGTTCGCATCCCAAATCATACGGTCGATTCGTGTCTACTTGGATGCAGAATGCCGAAGAAGCGTCAAAAGATAGTGGAAAGCGCCGACTGTCTGGACGCATACATATCCTAGGTCTTGGGAATGTAGGCACATTCGTTGCCCACTCTCTCGCAAGTCGTCCGTCGCCTCCGCCTGTCACTCTACTCTTGCATAACCCAAATCTGTACAAGTCATGGCTGGGGAGAAAAAAGTGCTTAGCAATTAATTCGAATGGATTGGACGATATCAAGACAGGCTTTGATGTCAATGTCCTGAACGGCAAAGCGTGGCATGCATTCCCATACTGGGATAAAAACAGCAAGACCGGGGAAGCCATGGCTCGGGCCGATGACGGCGATGTTGAAGGCTCCCTAGCCGGGTCTGTCCAAGACGAGGAGCGCATTGAATGCTTGGTCGTCAGTGTCAAGGCGCCCGTGACGGCTATGGCTTTAGAGTCTGTCAAGCATCGTTTGACACCTGACTCTACGGTCCTACTACTTCAGAACGGCATGGGCGTCATTGATGAGCTTAATGAGAAGGTCTTCCCTGATCCCCGCAAACGCCCGAACTACATGCAAGGCATTGTCTCGCACGGGCTGGCCCGCAGAAAGGAACCATTCCAAGTCGCCCATACGGGCATCGGCACGACCATCCTGGGACCGGCTTTGCCCTCGAACTCGACATCTCCAATCAGCGAAAACGAGGATGACTGGGCCGCAAGCACCAAGTACCTCCTGCGGACCATGACCCTCACTCCTCCACTGGTTGCTGTCGCGGAGACTCCGTCCGCTCTTATGCTCTACCAGCTTGAGAAGCTGGCGATGAACGCTGTCATCAATCCGTTGACGGCGTTGATGAACTGCGAGAATGGCGAGATTCTCTACAACTATAGTCTCACACGCGTGACGCGATTGCTCCTTCATGAGATTTCGAGCGTGATCTGCGCCCTTCCCGAACTACAGGGCATCCCTGGTATCGAGAGCCGATTCTCCCCGGAACGACTGCGCTGGATGGTTACTCAGCTTGCCAGCAAGACAGCGAAGAACCACAGCTCCATGCTGCAGGATGTACGAGCCGGCAAGACGACCGAGATCGAATACCTAAACGGCTACATTGTGCGCAGAGGCGAAGAACTCGGCATCAAGTGCGTGGTAAACTACATGATGAAGCACCTGGTTCTGGGCAAGCAGCACACGTCGAAGCAAAGAGATGCCAGCGCCATTCCGATTGACATTCTGTAGTCTTTCCAGAACGAATGCCTGTACTTATATTTGAACCGATTGATACTGCTAGTTAATATACCCCTTCCTTATCCTATACACATCTCCATTCTCCAGATAGAAATGATATAATATCATGAAGACACCCGATCAATCGCCTCCTCACAAAGCCCCCGAATCTGCCTCCACCTCTTCAACAACATCCTAACCACACCTTGATCCTCCGTCTGGGCAATATACAAATCCTCTAACCGCGCAATCGCCACATCCGCTTCCTTGATATACACACCAATCCAGCCCCGAATCACAGCCGCAGACATCTTCTCATCCACCCCGTCGGTCGAGTATCCGAGCACATAGTCCTGCCAAAGTCGTAGTGGCATGTAGGTTAAACCGGCGGCGATTTCTGTTCGGTAGCAGACGCCCTCGGAGGTGAGTTGGTAGTTTCTGTGTTTGGTTATGGCTTCGTTAGTGGTGTGTGGTGATAGATAAGTGAACGGGAGGCGTACCCGTAGTATTGGTGGAACTCGAGTTCTTCTTGTTTTGAGGCGTTCAGGTCCTGCAGGATTATCTCATCAAGATAGAGGGTTTCGGAGGCGTTGGTGTCGAGGTAGAAGCCGTCTTGATAGAGTAGTGGTTAGGATGGGGTGGGGATTTTGTTGTGGTGGAATTGTAGGGGATGCGGGCTTACATTCTGTGAACAGGAAATCGTTCGAATGAGGCCCGTAGCTCATGTAGATTTCCTCGCCTTCATCTGTATATCTTGTCAGCATATCGCTGTCTTTGTCACCATAATAGTAATGAAAAAGAGGTAAAGAACGTACTGTACTCCTTCGCCGCACGAAAGACATACTCCTCCCCGTCGAACTTGACATTACACTATCCATCCACAATGATCTCATGTCAGCCAACAACTCAACCTACACAGATAGAAAGGGAAGGTATGTACCGCCACATCCGAATGGTTAAAATAATCCGCAAACGGCACCAACGCCATCGCATCATTCCTATCCTCCGGCATCTCCGCCCCCGGCAGAAGATAAAAGAAGCTTCGCGTGTTCACAATCACCCAATGGTACGTGAACAGCTCTTTATCTGTCTCGGGGAATACCCGGACAACGATGTCCCATGCTTTGCGGAGACGGGTTTCTTGTGCTTTGAGGAGGTTCTGATGCCGTGTGTCGTACTTGTGTTTCCGTTTCCCGGGGGTTATGGTGCACCAGGTGTTGGAGATGGAGGGTGGGAGGAGGTCCTGGATTTTGCTGGTGTTGCTGTTGCTGCTGGGTGAGAGGGGGGAAGATGAAGACCAGAGGATCGGCATGCTAGAGGTAAAGTCCTCCATTGTGGGCCAGGTGTTGCGCCATGGTGTGAGGTGGGAGGGACTGGCGTTGGTGAGGTATGCGGCGTAGAGGGTGTGGGTTGGTGTATCTGATGGGAAGCGCGAGGTGAACGTGGATGGGAGTTTGGAGGGCGTGAGCATTGCGGAGTGGGGGACTTTGACGAGGATGGAATCTTTCTGTTATATCATGTGAATGTTAGTTGGTGTATATGAGTTTGAGGGGGTATAAGCATGGGGGGATGTACTTCTATCTTTCGCGTTGCGATCGTACCGAGACCGCGGCCGGGGAATCGCGCTGGACTGACCCCATTGATGACGATTCCTTGTGTTTTAGCCCATTCTGTGAAGACTTCGTGCTTCTCGCCGGGCCACCAGGTGGGCTTCATGTTGACAGTCGGTTTAGACAATTGAGGGGTAAGTTGTTGGTGTGGAGGGGGTTGAAGGATAACGAGAGGTGTGACAAGTATTTATGGGAGGGTGGAAGACAAACAAAGCTCCCCTGTTTGAACCTGCGTAATTGTTCCCTAAGCAATGTACATTCAGCGATATCAATGCCTCTGTATCCCTCAATGGCAATCCAAGCAGAGACGATCAGATGCGCCAAAAACCGCCGATAAAGAAAAAGATTATCTTATCTATCTTTATCAGCCCTACGGCACCGCACACCCACCACTAGCGCCATCCGGCTCCGAAAGCATCCCATCGTACCACACCCTCATCTACATCCATCCGGCCCAAGGACCATGTCCATTGCGACGTGTTACCCTTCACTCGACACACGATGACAGTCCTCCGGACGCGCAGTGCCGTCCAGCACGCGCGCGAGCTAAACAATATCCTCTCCTGCGCAGCACCGCTATCGCTCCGCGCCCACTCACGGCCGATCTCCGGCTTCAACCGTCCTCCGCCTAACTATCCCGGCCATGTGCCATTGAATTTTGTAGAGCGCGGCGCTCTGGCCATTGGGTCAGCTGTGGGTTCTCTTCTTAACCCCCGAAGAGCTGGTACATATACTTCAGTCAATCCTAGTATGCAACTTTGTAACTAACATATCACAAAAGACCTAATTGCCGCCTGCGGCGAAGCCACCGCAACACCCTACTTCATCTACCGGCTCCGCGACGCCATGCTCTCCGATCCAACAGGCCGACAGATCCTCCGCGACCGTCCGCGCATCACCTCCGAGACCCTCAAACTGCCATACCTCCGCTCCCTCCCTGAGAACACCGTCGGCCGGACGTACGCCACCTGGCTGGACCGCGAAGGCGTGTCTCCGGACACCCGGGACAATGTGCAATACATTGACGATGAGGAATGTGCGTACGTCATGCAGCGGTACCGCGAGTGTCATGACTTCTACCATGCTGTGACGGGTTTGCCGATTTTCGTGGAGGGCGAGCTGGCACTCAAGGCTTTTGAGTTCCTGAATACGTTGATTCCCATGACTGGGTTGAGTTTGTTCGCATCCGTGAGGTTGAAGCCTGCGGAAAGGGAACGGCTGTTTTCGATTTATTTGCCGTGGGCGTTGAAGAGTGGGTTGCAGAGTAAGGAGTTGATTAATGTTTATTGGGAGAAGGTGTTGGAGAAGGATGTCGGCGAGTTGAGGGCGGAGTTGGGCATTGAAAGGCCGCCGGATATGAGGGAGATTAGGCGGATGATCCGGATGCAGAAGAAGAGGGAGAAGGAGTTGATGGAGCAGAGGGGCCAATAGCTTCAGATGGGATCAGTATGCTTATTATTAGATGTATTATATCCGTTGCTTCCTGTTGAGGAAGCTATATTTCTGTATCATTATATGAGGAATGGCCACTTCCTGAATGATTACTCGGCCAAGTATCATTAGGTCCTCGGTGGAGGAACTGTTGATGGACTATCAAGTTGGAAAAACTGTACTTTTGTCGTAGCAGAAATTCAGCTGCAAGCTGCTCTGGTCGTGAAGGTGGAAATCCGAGAGCTGGAGGTATCATTGAACATGGCAAGCATTCAGCACAAACTGAACACCCTTCGCTAAAAACACATCTCACAGATCCAACAGGTCGTCATCATCATCCCAGCCGCCGCGCCGGTTGATCACAATCTTGTGCTCCTCCTCATCCTTGCGCTGGTTCTCGGCCATGGCGTTCAACAACTGCTTGAGCTGCTCCTCGGTAACCTTCTGGCGCAATTGGCCGGACTGGGCGAGCATGATGAGACGGGACTCGACGTCAGCAGCGCGGGATTCCTTGACAAGGCGGATGCGACCCAAACGATCGGCGGCTTCGGGCTCGAGGATCTGGTTCAGAATAGTGGCGCGGCGGTCGGCTATTCGTATAAGAATAAGCAATTTGTTCGAGAGTGTGATGTAGGCAGAGAGATTCCTCCGGCGTGTTCTATTCTAGTGGGTTATGAGTTTGCGCATACCTTCAGCTTGCCTAGAGTGGAGCGACAAGTCAGTCAAGATTTACAAATGAAGAAGCAAAAACGAGGTCTGGGAATCATACCTTCTCTGTTCCTCCTGGTTGCCGTCCGAAGGGCCACCACGTGCGCCACCCTGTTGCTGAAGCTGGGCAAGACGGGCCCGTCTGATCTATACCAGATTTAAGCATTTGATACGAAGAGTGTTGAAGGCGCGGATCCGGATATTCATCAAGCATGGACACCCAAGAAGACGGGGAAAATCAAATGTAGGTGGAAAGGTTTCATACTGACCTCTTCAAGCTCTGCGTCGGCCATGAGTTTTGATGTGCTGCGTATGCAAAGTCAAAGACCAGAAAGATTCTAAGAGTGATGCGGGGTAAAAAGTGACGGGATGAAACTCGGACAGAATGAATTGCAGGCCGATGCCGAAGCGGGGAGATTATCCCAGGATTAGACTCTGGATGATTCGACGCATTCCATCTTTGGAGAACTTTCCAACCCCACCTTGCTTGAATGCCTGTGCGCCTCAGGCACTCAGGCACATGAAGTGGGGCGCCATGAGGCCGTCGGGCATCCTGGCCCGATCCGGCAATCAATAGTCCGCAGACCAGTACTAGACTAGTTTGGAACTGGGGTGGCTGGGCACTTGGGCCAATTCATTACAGATTACACACACACACATACAGCAGAGCACAATTACATGCATAATTTGTTCAGACACAATTGTTATCCTTCCATTCTACAAAAATATACGCAGATGACTTGTTGAGAGTCAAACCTGCAGACCGAGGCTGCAATGCCAACAAACCCGAATATAAACTTCCAGGAGAAAGTAAGTTGAGTGTCGTTGTGGTGGAGAGTGGAAGATCGCAGTGACTGCAAGTGTCGTCATCAAGTGTGCCAAGGAGGAGCTGCCTTTTTAAGCCAAAAGAAACCATCCACCGCCGAAGATCCGGCTGATTTTGGGAGAAAGATTGGCTGATTATCCCCAAATTAGAACGCCCTAATGTCGCACCCAACCGCATCGGATGGATCTTTGCGCCCAAACTATTGAAAAGCGTGTGAAGAGTTTTTGCAGGTCGAGAGAAAGCTTATGAATTGGAACGAGCTCTCTTAAATTTCCCAAGAGGCTCTAGTCACCGTCTCCGGAGGCCCTTGCGAGATCGGGTTCCGTATCGAGATCGTACCTAGTGGGAACCATTAAGCCGGATGAGAACGTGGCGCGAGTGATGGGAAAAAATGATTCCACCATCCATACAGAGAGTATCATATCATACGTAATCTAGCAATGGCGTGTTACACTTGAACAGTCCGTCAGACTTGATTGTAGTACGTAGTAGTAGTTAGTTTCTTCTTCCCCGCCTTTTTCCCTTCATCCACACCGAGGAATGAACCAAAGGATGGAATGGCAGCCAGTCCCAAGCTTCACGCCGGCCCTTGTGATTGTCCACCACCGGAGACGCGCCGGGAGGCGATCGACCTTCCAGATACGGTAATTTCTAAGCGCCTGTTGTTTGCCTCCGAGCTGATGATTGGCTCACTGTCGAGTGGAGCCGGTATCGGAACCGTAAATACAGCAAGCAGGGCGGCGATACCGAGTCAGACGTACAGTGGGAATGATACTCTGTTACTGTTACTGACTGCCTGTTGCGACCTGAATCCACTTGCCGTACCAACTCCGGCCTTGCCTGCAGTCGTGCTTGTGCTCTTCTTGTTCTTGTTCTTGTCTCTGCTGCTACTCTCTGGTCGTCCTTGACCTCTTCTTAATTCTCCTCATTTGTTCTTCCCCCCCGGTCGCTGACCATCTTTTTCTATCTATAATTCTTTTTTTAAACTAATTTAATTAGCTTACACTAATCTTCCCACTAAATCCCATCATCTGCCTTGACGAAAGAGGGGTTACGTCCACTGATTACCCGCTAAGACGTCTCTCTCCCTTCCTTTATCTCCCTCAACCCGGCTCTCGCCTCCAGTTAATCGTCATCCTTCCGGTCTATCCTTCCCTACTTATCGCCGCCTCTCCTTCATACCCCTCTTTCAGCGACTTTCGCTCTCTATCGAATTGCATCTCGCTCCTTTCTTCGACTCAATGCTTCGTTCTCCGACTGGCTGATTCCTCTCCAGTCTGCGCGCTGGCGGGGACGTCACGTTACTGCTTCCCCCCCTGCTTTAATCCTTCCATGCATACATCCTCAACCAGCCCTTGTCTCTGCCAGGATTTGCAGATGCGAAGCGTTGCCGGTCCGTTATATACGTGGTTGTGATACGCGCCTCTTTCTGCTGTGATACCCTGTTCTGCTGCATTTGCCGTGTCGACATCTCCCGATCATCATGGCCGAGTATGTATATTCACGTCCCTCCAATGCAGTTGGCCGATGCTGGGTTTGTTTGCTAATTTCGGTGACAGTTTTATTGCTTTCCACACTTATTACTCTCGCCACAATTTCCTATCCCCGTCTACCATGCTGCCACGTCCCACCAGCCACAAACGGTCGAATTCCTCCGAGAACAACTCTCTCTCCCCCGACAAGACCGTCACGAAAGCCAGGTCCACCAATGACCTGTCTGGAACCGTCACTGCGAAGCCGACACCGGGCGTCCGCTCGTCCAGTGTTGGCAACTTCCAGGAAACTAGCTTTAGCACCTTGAAGGATCCCAGACTTGCGAGCCACTCGGAAGACTCGGAGACGTCAGAGTCAACACAGTCGCATCATCCCGACTTGAGCAATGAGGTCGCAGCTTTGAGCGTCAAGTTGGTCCAGGCGATCAACAATCAGACGACCCTCGATGACAACCTAGTCGCCACTCGTCAGGAATTGGAGCAGGCACAAGCCAAGATCCGAGCCCTGGAGTTGGAAAATGAAAAGTATCGGCAAGACATTGATCAGGAAGTTTTGATCAAGAAGTCCGACGTGGATTATGAAATGTTGCGCTTGCAAGCTGCATTGGCTGAAGAGAAGGCTCAGCGCGCCCTTGTGGAGAAGGAGAAGAAGGGCATTGAACAAGAACTAGAGACATTAACTGCCGCGCTTTTTGAAGAAGCCAACAAGGTAAGCTCCATATGCGAATGTATGTCGGGTCGACCAACTGACCTGTTACCTTTTGAACAGATGGTCGCCGCGGCCAAGCTTGAGCGTGAGGCTGTAGAGAAGAAAAACGAGCAGCTACGCTCTCAAGTCAAAGACACCGAAGCACTGCTTGCATCACATCAAGAACAATTGGCCGAGCTAAAATCTGTTTTGCATGGACTCAACCTCGCCAAGGATGATAGCGAGACTCGCACAATCATCTCGACAGCTCCGTCATCACCAACTATGCCGCGGCATCCTTTGCATGTCAGCAAGAATTCTGAGATTCCCGACATACCAGAGGAAATCCCCACATTGGAAGAGCTCACTCCAGGGCCGTCCACTAGTTTCCCACATTTGATTAAGCCGGTCTGTCGAACGGATATCCAAGCTTATGAGGACTTTCGGGAACTCTTCACGACATCTCGAGCTTCCAAGCCTGCAAGTCGGGCCACAAGTGGGTCTTACGCTGGCTTGAATGTCATGAGTCTGGCTAGTGGGTTCGGTTCAGCGTCGTCATCTCCCGCCAAATCTCAAACACATTCTCCCAATGGCAGCGTGTCTTCCCCACAGCCCGTGACTTCCCACATTCCTCTCAAGGAGACCCGCTTCTACAAGCGCGTGCTTTCGGAAGACATCGAACCGACCCTCCGGCTTGATGCTGCGCCCGGGATCTCATGGCTAACGCGGCGCTCAGTATTAAGTGGGATCTGCGATGGAACTCTCCTGGTTGAACCCATGCCGCCTTCAGCAAAGAAATATGAGTTTCCTTGTTCAATGTGTGGCGAGCGCAGAAACGGTCCCACCAACGAGAGGACCCATCGATTTCGGACGTCCGATAGCGAGACCGCTCAACGATACCCTCTGTGTGTACTGTGTTTAGAGAGAGTCCGTTCCAGCTGCGAGTTCACTGGATACCTCCGTCTCATCCTTGACGGCCATGTTCGCATTGGTGATGCGGAAGAGGAGAAGGATGCATGGGATGAAACTATCCGACTAAGGGAGAGAATGTTCTGGTCACGCATCGGGGGTGGAATTATCCCTTTGTTTGCTCACGCCAATGGCTTCCAAGGAAATATCCCTACACCTACTGATTGCGTTGAGGCGCCTGTTGCAGATGGTCGTGATGAGTGCCAGCGGTCAATCATCTCTACTGTCCCTGAGGATGTCGCTATTGAAACAAAGAACCTAGACGACATTGAAGAGCACAACCATGACGAGGGTTCTGTGGGAGACGATCCGTTTGTGTCTGCTCCCTCCGAGTCAGAATCTACAGCCAGCAGCGCGGCGGTCTCTCCCACGGATGCCAACGCACCCGTATTGAAGACAGACCTCGTTGATGATATGAACGAGCAACCTGATATGCAGGTTATCGTCCCTGAAAATACGCATGATGAAGCCGATAGCGTCAAGCACTCAACTGAAGTTGAGGAGACGCCGAACAACCACGACACCACAAAGAATGGTGATAACTGATATGATCAATGCCGATTTGACCCACGATTCTCATCGTTTCGACAACGCGGACGTTCCTCCGTTGTCTTGCACTCTACTTGGGTTTTGATTTCGTGTTCCGACCAGCATTTGCGCGGACCCACCCTTTTTCAAACTTCATCTATTCTCATATACCGGTATAGTTCAACCATGCCTGCTTGCTTAATTCCTCACCGATCCTGTCCTTTGCATCCGAGACATATTATCAGTCAAGAGCAGCATGGGCTATGTATTATTAATACCTTGTTTTTTCTTGTTTCTCCTTTGTATACATATTTTTCTTTCTATTGGGTTTCTTTTCATTTCTTGTGTATTTGGTTTTCTCCCAAGTTTCTTTACCCTTTCGCGTTTGTACCTCCTGCACCATTTGTTTGCTCAACGCTATCGGGATGCGAACGTCCTCGATGCGCGAAGGTACTCCTGGATGAACTATGACCTCGCATTTCAATGAATTTTGCGTTTCTTTGTCACATGGAATAGTGTCCACCCGGCACTTTCAAGTTTTTGCAGCATACATTTCTTTCTGTTGCTATTCCCCCGGTGCATCCAATTGCGATTGATTCTTTTTACGCGATATACATGGTGGCAGAGATATCAGGGCTTATGGAGCGGATGATGCAGGAATGCAAGGTAGTGGCTTTGCACCTAGCAACTGTAGGTAGAGCAAAAATTTATGATGTTCTCGAGTTCTTCGGTATCGTAATTTAACGTAAACGGTCTACTTACTACGCGTGTAACAAGCGGAGCAACTACTATACCATGCCCGTTAATTTCCTTCTACAGACATAGAACCCAGATCAAACATGAAATGTTATCAAGATTTTACAACTGAAGTGTAGACGACACACGTCTCGCCTCAAAGAAGACCTATCAACCACGTATACATACTCCATCATCGACTGCAAAAAAAACGCCTGAGTAGACAATATAACGATAGATCCTAATTCCCAGTATGCCAGGTAAGAGTGTAAATATGAAGAGAAAAATAAAAGAAAAGAAAAGGGCCCAAATAGACACATCATGAAAGAGTCAAAAAAAAAAAAAAAAAATTGATAACGAGAAATACGCAGTTGGTCTATTTCCTCGTCATAGCCTGCCGTTCATGAATGCGTCTGATCTGCTCTTCGATATTCATACTCTGAGGATTCGGAGGTGCGCCAGCAGGTCCGACAACAGGCGGCGGCACAGGACCCGAACCAGGCACGGCACCTTCGACAGCCATCTTCTTGCGACGGGCCTCTTCCTCCGGATCGGCAGCCCCGGAACCAGGCATGGCAGCGGAATCGAATACGTCGCTTCGTTGACTGGCCAGACGTTTGAGGTTGTTGACCACGTCCACGGTGAAGAGGTTGGTGGTTGCGCTGCGGGATTCGGCCTTGGCGCGTTGTTCCTTCCAGCGCGGATCGAGCAGCTCGATGCGCATGTGTTGTTCCAGTTCGCCGACGGGGATCTGTTGGTGGCAGTTGGGGCAGAGCGCTGTGGCGCCTGTGGGGTTTTGGCGGCGCGCTTGGGCTCGCGGGACGTAGTCGGAGCGGATGCGCATCGGTTGTTGTTGTTGTTGGGGTTGAGCGGCGGCGGCGGCTTTGGCAGCGGCGGCTTGTTCGCGTGCTTCCATGCGTTCCCGGATGTATTGCTCTTCTTCTTGGGCGGCGGTGGACATGGGTGGGGGGACGATGGGTTGTTGAGGGGGCAGGCCTTGAGGGGGGTAGGCGGGGCCGGCGGGGATGATGGGCTCGGGTTGTTGTTGGGGATAGGCGTTGTAGTAGGTGGGGGTTTCCTCTTCGGTGGGCATGGCTTCTTCGATACGGAGAGGGTTGAGAGACATCATGGCTTTTTGTTCGAGGGAGGCGGATTGGAGGTCGTTGAGGGAGGTTGGGGGAGGGAGGTCGACTTGGTCGTCTGCTTCGGTGAAGAGGACGGTTTCGACGACGACGAAATCATGCCAGTCGATTTGGGCGTATGCGATACGCTCTTGCTCTTCTTCCTCCTCCTTCTTTTGCTTCTGCTGTTCTTGGTATTTGACCCATTCGGCGCGTTGCTTGGCGCGGTCGAGGACGTGGAATTTGTTCTGAACATTGTGCTCGAGGTCGGCGAGACGCTTCTTCTCTGTTGTGGCGGCATCGATTCCTTCGGAGCGGAGGAGGATGGTGTATTGGTCGACGAGTCGGGTGAAGAACTGGTAGAGACTATGTTGCGGGCGCAGGAAGTCGAACTGGAAGTTCCTGGTTTCTCGTTGAGAGAGCGCGGTCATGAATGATTTTCCACGCTTGGCGACGAATAGGGCCGTGAGCTTCACGACTTCCAGATCTTGCGCATTGATGATGGGCATCCGTGCAGAAAAGTGAAACTCCGGCGGTTCTTCGGGGCCCTTGGGCTTCTCGGGTTCAGCTGCGGGGGTTGCTTCGCCTGGTCGGCCTGCGGCCACTGCTGTTCCTCGTCCTTCCTTGATCTCGACAAGACGCCATTGGTAGAAGGGAGCGTAGGCGTCACCGGGGTTGAGGAAGGAGAATTTGGGGTTGTTCCGTTCCTTTTCACGAACGCGATCTAAGAGTCTGCGCGTGAGCTGCGCGGTCCAAATGATAGAATAGTATGCAAGGGTGTGACGTACCTTCGAAGACGACACCATTTCGAGCGACATAGCCGGCCGTTTTCTCAACGATAGCTGTTTCAATGTTAGCTTTCAAGCGTCACCAGGCCTCGGAGGCATCGACAAACTTACCTCGAATGTCCTTGGGTGGCAAGACCACGCCCTCAGGCGGCTTGCCCACCTCTTCCGGCAGCGGAGTACCTCCGTTACTTGCAGATGCCATGGTTCGCACTCCGATGAAAATGGAGAGACGCGGGATTGGATGAGTGAGTCCAAACTGAGGCGATTCGGCGACCTGCGATGTTCCTTTTCGGGTTGACTTCATTTCTGGGCGCGGCTATTGAAGACTAAGCGCGGGCGGACAGGCTACCCGCGCGCGTAGCCATGGAAGCTGGTGATTGGCTGGATTATCCCGAGGCTAAACCGCGATGGGCCAGTCCCTGGCGTTGTCAATCAATCTACTTAGTAACTTAAGTAACATTTGACCGTTGATGAACGCTGGGGCAACATCTATAATTAATTATTATTGTATGTTGTCATGGCTCAAAGCTTGGACAAGTTACTTAAATTTTGGGACATTATAGACTATAGATTGCTATAATTAAACTGCCCCTACGAGGCTGATGCTGGCGGCGTGCATGGGGGCCTTGCATATTGCTGACGGGCAGAAAACCAAGAGTCTCTCTCCAACTGCGGCCGACGATCTGGCCTTAAAGCGGCCGACGCTTTCGTCCGCCTCCCTAAATCGTCCCACACGTGCTGTGCTCGCTCTTCATCATCTTCCCTCTTACTCTCTTGCCTTCCCCGGTCCCCTTTTGTTCCGCTTCTTCTCTGTCATGGCGCTTCTTTTTTTGAAATAACTTCTTACCCTCTTTTGATTGTCCACTTATTTGTTTACACCCCCCCCCACACCCCATCTACATCTGTGCCTGTTCAGCGGGGGTGGTCCCGAAGCTCCCCTGGAGTTGGAGCATTGTGCAGTAACGGGCTCCGTCATTGTTTCGCTTGCCCGCGGTAGCTCTTGATGATCAATTGCCCTTTATTTTTCTGCTTTTAGGATCTTCTGAACCCCTCCCCCGACCAGTCTCCTGTCCACTCCTTTTTTCTTTCCTCTCTCTCTCTCTGCAATTCTCTCTTCGAACCGCCTTCGACAATGGCGGCCAAATCCAAAGACACCTTGGCGGTTACGCCGCCGCCGAAATCATCCTCACGCTCTCCCAGCCGCTCTCCCGGTCCCAAGAGCCGCAAGAAGGCCGTCGCGGCCTCCTCGAGCTATGCATCAGATGGCGTTACGGACAACAATATCTTCCATCTTCCCGCTTCCGACTATAGGACTCTGGCTCTGGTAACCATTGTTGCGGCAGTGGTCCGGTTGTTCAGGATCTACCAGCCTTCTAGCGTTGTCTTCGACGAAGTCCAGTATGTGTGCATGCCTTTTTCCGCCCCCGCATATGCCGGAGATAATCTTGTTCTAATGCATGGCCGACAGCTTCGGAGGTTTTGCGACAAAGTACATTAAGGGCCGCTTCTTCATGGATGTTCATCCTCCTCTTGCCAAGTTGCTCATCACACTTGCTGGCTGGCTGGCGGGCTTTGATGGCGAGTTCGATTTCAAGGACATTGGAAAGGATTACCTCGAACCGGGCGTACCATATGTTGCCATGCGCATGCTTCCGGCGATTTTGGGTGTTCTCACGATCCCATTGATGTTCCTGACATTGAGGGCATCGGGATGCCGCACTATCACCGCGGTGCTAGGTGCCGGTGTCGTCATCTTTGGTAGGTCTCCATGCCTGTCCGACTGGTCAATTGCACATGCTGATTTAGCGCAGAGAACGGTCTCATTACTCAGTCTCGTCTAATTCTCTTGGATTCCCCATTGGTGTTCTTCACTGCGCTCACCGCATTGTCTTTCACGTGTTTTACCAACCAACAGGAATTGGGACCTTCTCATTCCTTCCGTGGACCCTGGTGGTTTTGGCTCGCGGCAACTGGCCTCTCTCTGGGCGCTACCCTCAGTGTCAAATGGGTTGGTCTCTTCACCGTTGCTTGGGTTGGGTCGCTTACCGTTCTCCAACTGTGGGTTCTGCTTGGTGATCCGAAGAATGTCACACCGGTACGTGCATGCAATCATCGATCTATATCTACTTGAGCCAGCGGCTAATCTCGTATTCTACAGCGCCTGTGGTTCAAGCACTTCTTTGCTCGTGTCTTCTGCCTGATTGTTATTCCCCTCAGCTTCTACTGCGCCATGTTTGGAATTCACTTCCTGTGCCTTGTTAACCCTGGCGATGGAGATGGATTCATGTCGTCCGAGTTCCAAGCAACCCTAAACTCTAAGGGAATGCAGGACGTTCCCGCCGATGTTGCATTCGGATCCCGCGTCAGCATCCGTCACCTCAACACCCAAGGAGGCTATCTTCATTCTCACAACCACATGTACCCCACAGGAAGTAAGCAGCAACAGATCACGCTCTACCCCCACAAGGATGAGAACAACATCTTCGTCCTCGAGAACCAGACTCAGCCTCTTGGCCCCTATGGAACAGTGGAGGGCCCCTTGGCCTGGGACAACATTACCGCGGAGTATATCGAAGATGGCGCTGTGATCAGGTTGGATCACCTTATTACTCGGAGACGTATTCACTCGCATGATGAACGGCCTCCTGTCACAGATGTGGACTGGCAATTCGAGGTGTCTGCATATGGCTACGATGGATTTCCCGGAGATGCAAACGATCTCTTCCGCGTTGAAATTGTGAAGTCCCTCTCTGAGGGCGAGGAGGCGAAGAAGCGACTGCGCACCATCCAGACCAAGTTCCGCCTGGTGCATGTTATGACCAATTGTGTCCTGTTTTCCCACAAAGTCAAGCTTCCCGAGTGGGGTTTCGACCAGCAAGAGGTGACCTGCGCCAGAGGAGCTACTTTGCCCAACAGCATCTGGTACATTGAATCGAACAGCCACCCTATGCTAGCAGAGGATGGTGAGAAGGTTAACTACAGGAACCCCGGTTTCTTCGGCAAGTTCTGGGAGCTGCAGAAGGTGATGTGGATTACCAATGCAGGCCTGACTGAATCGCACGCTTGGGACTCTCGCCCGCCTTCCTGGCCGACCCTCCTCCGTGGCATCAACTTCTGGGGCAAGGATCACCGCCAAGTCTACCTCCTGGGCAACCCCTTCATCTGGTGGTCTTCAACGGCGGCCATTGTTATCTACATCATCTTCAAGGGAGTCTCTGTTCTTCGTTGGCAGCGGAGCTGTGGTGATTACCACAACGTGAACTTCAAGCGGTTCGACTACGAAATTGGTACTAGCGTACTTGGCTGGGCTTTCCACTACTTCCCCTTCTACCTCATGGCGCGCCAGCTTTTCTTGCACCATTATTTCCCTGCCCTCTACTTCGCTATCATTGCCCTCTGCCAGGAGTTCGACTTCCTTGCCAACCGCATCAAGAGCCTTGGGCTACCATCTCGCCCTGTTATCGGCAAAGTGTTGGCCGGTATCTTCCTTGCGATTAGCATCTTTACTTTCACACTGTACTCGCCTCTGGTCTACGGCAACCCATGGACCCAGGATGCTTGCAACAGTGTAAAGCTAATGGACAGCTGGGACTTTGACTGCCACACATTTTACACTAGCGTAAGTCTCTCGGGCACCGCAGCCGATACACATGTTGTAGGCGCTAACATGATTACAGCTTGACCAATATGTGACCCAGATCGTGGACACGCACCCGGCTATCCCCACGACTCAAGCGTCCGTGCCACAAGCACCCCCTGTTGTGATGGAACAGCCACCACAACAACAGGTCCCGCAGCAAGTTCCGCAACAGAAACAGGAAGTCTTGCAGGAGGAGGCACAGGAACCGGCTGTCACGCCCCGGGCTCGGCACACTGCCAAGGCCCGTGTGGAGTACCGTGATCAACACGGAAACGTGCTGGATGAGGAACTTGTTGCTCAGTTGAAGAAGGAAGGTAAAGTCCAGTTCGAGAGCCGTCATGAGACGAAGACTCGCCTGGAGAACGGCCGTGTTGTCGACATGATCGACGGTCAAATTGCCCCGCCCCACCCCGATGTTGAAGGCCAAAATCCCGAAACTGTCGGAAGACAGCCCCCTCAGGCTGTAGAGGACGGCCCAGCTTCAGTAGCCGGGCAAGGAAGCTCCCAGGAGCAGCGCGGCTCGCCTGACCCCAAGCCGGCCAGCGAGGCCAACGAGGCGACCAAATCTTGAATAGACTCGAAGCATTTGTGAGGGATTGCTGTACTGGTTTCAAACTTTGGCTGTTCTCATTTACTTCTTCTGTACTTCTTTTCTAGCAATAACTGGCTTCTCTTTCCTCCCTCTTGCTCATTCAACTACTTTGGTCTAACGAAATGTGACTCTTGTACATGATTACTTACGCGTTCCTGGATTTAGCGGCCTACTTGATTGTACATGTCTTATCACAGTTTGGGAACTTGGTGTAAGCGCAACGAAAACAATCTTCCAAATAAAACCTCGTCAAAACAACGAACTATGCACAGTGGTCTTGTAAAAACGGTCTCACCCCATACTCTAGTCTTCACAAGTTTTAGTGTACAGCGATCAGCGCCGACCTGCCTCAACTTCTTTCTTCCTAGAATCTCAACAACACGGCCTTGTCTGCAATTGCAGATGGTGAACTATTTAGTAGTCCCACTCCTCCTTTCCGTACTTGTTGTAGCGCTCGTGGAGGTCCTAAAAAGAACAGGAAATCGTTTGTTAGTGATCCGGTTCGCATTGTCGACTATTGGTCGCGAATATCAACCACATGGGGATGGGGGGGGCAGTAAATACCACGGGCAGGGTAACGTTGGGAACAATGACGGTGTTCAGGGCGCTGGGGGCGTTGCGCAGGGGCTGGCTCTTGTCACCGTGGGGGTGGTATTGGTACTTGTAGACCTTGCCACTCTCGTCGGTCTGCTCCCAGGGCATGGCACTCTCGCCAATGCGGACGTTGCTCTCGGAGGTGACGGAGGTGGGCTTTCTGCCGAAGTACCTGATCATCGAGAGGAAAAAATTATGTTAGCCAATTGAGTCGATTCATAGTTGAACTTGTATAATAGTGTCGAGGAATTTTTTTTCGGCAATTGAGCGTTGTATGTTTTGTCGTGCTGACACACTATGAAAAGAAATCGGGGAAAAGGGAAAAGTATTCACCATCCGGCAAGCAGGAAAGCACCGGACATGACACCGAGCAGAACCTGTTCAAGTATAATTTCACCAATTAGATTCCAACGATCGCAATTGATTTCTATCGGTTCATTGGGTCCGTACGTAGAGCTCGGGGTCACGCTTGGGGCCCTTGTCGAGGCCAGCCTCCTCAACCTTGGAGCTGTAGAGGCGGCGCGGGGGAGCGCGAAGGAAGGACTGGCGGGCGAAGGCCCGGCGGGAGGCCATAGCAGCAATTGAAGACATGTTGATGGGATTGCGAGGAGCGGACGTGTGTCTGCGAGGACTGTGGGGGGTTGGTGGTTCGAATGGGTCTTGAGGGAGGAGGTGGGAGAATCGGTGGGCGTCGGACGTATGATGTTGCCGGCGCATCATCAGGTGACATTTCGTTGGCCAGCTTCCGGCACGGCTGCTGACTCAGCCCGCGTGGTTGGCCTGACACTTTTTTTCGTGTGCTGCCTTCATGCCTGACTGCCTGATTGACTGCCTGGAGCTAAGCTCCGGGACTAAACTCAAGCTGGACTGGTTTGATTAGGCTTTCCTTCTTTCCCCCCAATAATCAGTCATCATACGGTATCGATTGCGATAAACCCTCGTGTTTGCTCTGCGCATGTCATCCACCTGTCCGGCTCTGAGGTGTCTGGGGTCTTACATCCTCACTTCGGCCATCGCAAGTCTTGGGTTTCGGCTTGCGACGGTGATGTGACGTGATTCGCGTGTCTTGCAATCACCGCAACTTCATTTCCAAGGTTCGTCGTTTGACTCTCTCTCTCCCTTCCCGCGTGCCGACAGGGGGAGAAACCGGTCTGGATCCCGTCTTCTTAGATGAGGCTAACTGAGCACTGTCCAATATAGGTTGCTTACATTCTTTTTCCTCATCTTAATACCAGTCTACCTCGATATACGTCTTTTATCTTCTTCGTCACTCCTTCACTTTATTCCTACCGATAGCTTCCCTCACCGCGCTCCTGTGATCACAGACGACGCTCCGTCCATTTAACCCGAACCGCTTCATTCCTGTTTGGCCACAATATGTTAGATTGCTGTGATATATGAGTAGAAATTTTCCATCCACACTCAACGACATGCCTCTATCTTCCGCGATTTCGGAGACCAGCGACACGCCTGCCTCGGCGCCCTCGCAACATGTTCTCGGTATTCCGCGACCCCCTTCCGTGGGAGGAATTTCGTCCCGGGTGACGGACATGGCGTCAGATGATGGAGAACAGTCCCAGACATATACCGGAGTTTCGTCGCATCCACCGCAGTCCCGAGCGTCGGCTCCTCGACGAGGACCCCCGCCTGCCAGAAGCTCTATTACATCGACCAGTCAATGGACAAGGCCAGGGAGTGCTAGCAGCAAGCAGAGCCGGTCACACATTCCTTCGCTCGCTGCTCAAGGCTTCTTTCGGCCTATGTCTTCTCAGCGACTCCAGGCTCATCGGGGTCGGCCTATGACAAAGGGGACCATGACCGACACATCGGAGGATTGGAACGATCATACGAGTCAGAACAGGCAGAGCTTTATCTCGAATAGCACGATACCGCAAGGGTCTATCCCTCCGACAGAGCAAGAAGCTCCTCCTTCGAGAGGCACAGAGTTCACGGACCCTATCATCCCTGACCGCAACACCTCGAATGCTAGTCCTATCGGTAACACCACGGGAAGGAGTCAGGGCGAGAGCGCCAAACTTCTCTACGACAGGGAGAGGGCTTATAAGATCCAACAACCTCATCTCAACCTCGGGGGAAATTATCATGGCTCAAATGAGCCTGTCAGCCCCCACCGGTCGACGCTTTCATTCCTCTCTCTGCAGAACAGAAATCAGGGACATGAAAGTAGCCGTGACGTACGGGCACATGAGAGGCTTTCGTCTGCCGGCTCTGCCCCTGGATCTATCGACAAAACCCCTCAGGCCGGTGCAAGCAAAAGCCGCCTGGGCAGAAACTACGAATATTTTGTCGGCAATACCATTTTCTTCGGCCGGGGAAGGCTCCAAAACTCCAGGGATAAGCCCGTAAATATCGCTACGGCAATCTTTGTGCTTGTGCCTACGGCTCTATTCTTCGCATATTCGTAAGTGTCCCGTCTTTTACTGGGTGCGTTCGAGTAGCTAACAGTACATAGGGGTCCTTGGCTCTGGCACAACATCTCGCCCGCCCTTCCCATTTTGTTCGCGTATCTTTTCTACTTGTGCTTCTCGTCATTCATACATGCTTCCGTCGTCGATCCTGGGGTAAGACAGATTCAAGCAAGACAGTGCATCATCAATTTCTAACAGATCCGCTCTAGATCATTCCTCGCAACCTTCATCAGCTGCCACCCCCGGATCCCGCAGATGATCCATTGGCAATTGGCCCTCCAACCAACGACTGGGTGATGGTGAAGCTGGCGACATCCGACGTTGCAGCCATGGACGTGCCTGTGAAGTACTGCAAGACCTGTTGTATATGGCGTCCGCCTCGCTGCTATCATTGCCGTGTATGCGACAACTGTGTTGAGACTCTTGACCATCACTGTGTGTGGCTCAACAACTGCGTTGGTCGCCGTAACTACCGGTACTTCTTCACATTTGTGGCATCCTCCACCCTCCTTGCTCTGTTCTTGCTTGGTGCCAGTCTCGCGCACATTTTGGTGTATAAATCACGAGAGCATGTCAGCTTCGGCACAGCCATCGATAAATGGAGAGTTCCCTGGGCCATGGTGATCTACGGTGCGGTTGCCGCACCATACCCGGCCTCGTTATGGGCCTACCATCTCTTCCTGGTCGGTCGGGGCGAGACCACCCGAGAATATTTGAACTCGCACAAGTTTGCGAAAGCCGACCGCCATCGGCCCTTCACTCAAGGCAATGTCTTCCGGAACTGGTTGTCCGTTTTCCTACGGCCACGGCCCCCAACGTATATGCAGTTCAAGCAGCCTTATCAGGAAGGGGACCAGCGCCTGAGCACGATGAAGCGCAAGTATCTCCCTCGAAATGTCGAGCCTCAAAATGACATTGAGATGCAACAAGTGCCTCCTCCCTCTCAACCCCAAGAGTGAGTGGTGATGGTGCCGGTTTGCTCTCGCTGCTCCACCCCATCTCCATTTCCGTATGAATTTGCCTTCTTGCTCCCTGCGGGGCCATTCCTTCTTCTTTGCTTCTTCATCACCATTTTTCCAAAGATAGTAAGATCTTAATGGATGTTACCACCTCATTGCCATTCTTTCATTGAACCAATTGGGCTCACCGCATATACGTTGACATACCCCACCCTACTTTCTGTTCATGTCTTGATTTTCGAGCGAGTTGCACGTATGAAGCAGCCGTTGGCTACGTTCTCTTCACGATATTCTTTTTTCTTTTCCTTTATTCCATATTTTTCCCCCATCTACTACTATATATACACGTGTGTCCATTGAGTGTCTGTCTGTTGTTGTTGTTGATGCTGTTGCGGCAGATCAGGTGAAACATGATATCGGGGGACGATTTAGGGCTATGTACAATATGCAGATACTGGACCAGAGATAGACCAAGGAGATTCGAAATAGATAGCCGTTGGCGCCAAAGAAGCGTAGTAACCGGACGAGGTGAACCCGGAAAACCCGAGAAGGGCGATTATATGCCTCATAGTAGATGCAAAAGAATTGTCCGGGTGTAGGAGGCCTGTCTCTTGAGATGCGCGAGGCGGGGGTTGGAAGAGGACAAAGCTGGGGCTTGTCACCAGTTGGGAATCCTGGTCAGGACCGGAGAAGAGGAACAGGTTGAAGATGAAACGAGGGGGGTTCGACAAAGAGACGAGGGGATCTACTTAATGTCTGGCACTGGTTCTGACTGCATTCCGCGGCGCCGTCGTCGGGGGGTGTTGCTGACGATACTACGGCTCTCCTCGACCCTCTCTCTCTGTCTTTCTCTCTCCGCACTCTCTCCCTCCCTCTCTCTCTCTTCGCTTCCTCTTCCTCCTCCTCTTCCCTCCCCTGCTTTCTCCTCCCCCATTCCTTGTCCATGACCTTCTCCTCAACCCCGGTTAAGCATTCAGACACCTTCTCTGCGTCGGCTTTTTCACGCCGTCCATCCCGCTTCCGGGGTTAAGATATGAAGAGTGAGGAGGTATAAGGCTCACCACCGATATCTGTCTCCTCCTCCTGGTTAAGGAGAAAGAACCACTGACCACCTTTCCCACTCCCCTCCCCCCGTAACATTGGCAGCACGCCAGGTCAGCCACACCCTCGGAAGTTGACAACCACCACCCCCCCGCGTTAATTTCTAGCAATCCATCCCTGGAAACAATCAACTTATCCCGAGCTGTTTGGTGGTCCTGCCCCTCGTACCAAAACCTAGTTCTCACCGCATATCCTTTACCCGCAGCCCTTGGGGATGGAAGGTCGACCTGGTTCTCCCGGCGCGTCTCCCGCGACTCCCGCAACCCTTTCGGACCTCAAGAAACACACGCACGAGCACCTCGAGGGCACAATGGCCTTCGAATATACCGAACAACTCCTCACCCCCGAAAATAGTCGCTCCGAAACCTCCAGCAACAACGATAACGCGTCCACCGACGAGAAACCCACCCTCCGCCGACGATCTACACGTGTAACACGCGCTTCTTTACGAGGGGCAGTCCAGCTCAGTGACCATTTGGACGCGGATAATCATGGATTACCTTCTCCGGCGGATGAAAGTGATCGTACGGTCTCCGGTGATGTCCTGGCCAGTGCGGTCGAGGCTGCGGAGGTGAAGAGGACGAGGTCCAAGTCCTCCTCCCACCTCCGGCACAGCATAGCGGTCATGGAAACTGCCTTATGGAGCGAGACAACACTCCCGCAGAATAAGGAGGACGGTGACGACCACCCAATGGCGCCAGATACCCCCGTCTCCAAATCGTCTCAGGAACCGCAACCCAACGACATCGGCATGTCGCTACAACAACGGACGTTACGAAAGCGCGTGGAAAAGGTGTTGACCCAGGAAGACAACAAGGACCAAGAAAAGGTTTCTGCGCCTGCCAAACCTGAACGTCGCAAGTCACTACGTCGGTCAACCCGATTAAGTATACTCGACAAGGCTTCTGACCTGGTTGGTCGGGCTAGCAGCGTTTTGGGCAAACGCTCGCGTGATAAGGTAGAAAAGAGCAGTGGTCCGGATCGACGTGCCAGTCTACGGCCGCGAAACGTCGCCGCTCTCAAGGAAGAACCCCCCGCGCCTACGCCGAGTGCGCCAGCTCCTAAAAGGAGACGGGTCTCGGAAAGTGATCTCCCGTCCAAGACTCAGTCTACGGAGGAGCCGCCGCAGGAGCAATCCGCCCCAGCTGAACCAGTCCCGCGCTTGAAGCGGAAGCTTTGGCTGGCGCATGGTCTTTACACCGGACAAGAACATACCGACTCTCCGCCGGTTCAAAGCCGGAATAGGAGCAGGCGGAAGAGTCAAACTCAGTCTCAGACTCAGTCGCAACGGAAGCTGCTGCCATTGCCTATGTTTGCAGGCGACCGACTCTTGAAGAATGGACGCGATTTTCAACTGCCTTTCGACGTCTTCTCGCCGCTGCCTCCCGGTCAACCCAAACCTGATGAGTGGAGAAAGACCAACAAGAGTGAGTATTATCTGTGCATGACTGATGAAATGGCCATGGCTAACACGGGTTCTAGACGTATTTGTGGGAGAGGCCGGCAGTATATGGCGGGCAAACAAGCACTGTGAGCTTTCCAAGTGCATGTGCACGCCAGAAACGGGCTGCGACGAGGAATGTCAGAACCGTTACATGTTCTACGAGTGTGATGAGGGTAATTGCGGGGTGGGTGAGGAGTGTGGCAACCGCAGTTTCGAGGAGCTTAAGCAAAGGACCAAGGCTGGAGGCAAGTACAACATCGGCGTGGAAGTCATCAAGACGGCCGATCGTGGGTACGGTGTTCGGAGTAACCGCACCTTTGAGCCCAACCAGATCATTGTGGAGTACACGGGTGAGATTATCACTCAGACGGAGTGTGAGAAACGAATGCGGACGATCTACAAGCATAACGAGGTCGGTTGGTCCCAGTTACGGTTTCTTCATGACTACATTGCTAATGACGCTCCAGTGCTACTATCTGATGTACTTTGATCAGAATATGATTATTGATGCCACTCGGGGCTCCATTGCCCGCTTTGTCAATCACTCTTGTGAGCCCAACTGTCGGATGGAGAAGTGGACTGTCGCTGGAAAACCGCGCATGGCTCTCTTTGCTGGCGATCGTGGCATCATGACGGGTGAGGAACTGACCTATGACTACAACTTTGAGTGAGTTACTCTGCGGATCTGCAGCCACGAAGGATTACTAACTTTATGTTTTAGCCCGTATTCCCAGAAGAATGTCCAGCAATGCAGATGTGGCTCATCGAATTGCCGTGGCATTCTGGGCCCGAGGCCCAAGGAGAAGGCTCAACGTGCGAAAGAGCAGAAGGTGGAGAAACCGAAAAAATCAGCCAGCAGACGGACAAATGGTAAGACAGCCGGCACTAAGCGCAAGTCTGGCGATGCGCTCGACGTATCATCTTCGCGCGCCAACAAGAAACAAAAACTTGCGGTAGCCAAGTCAATCAAGTCTGGCGTCAAGAAGGCGGTTTCTCGAGCGCGTGCAACTGTCACCCAAACTACTGCTTCTCGAACAAAGCAGGCAAAGAAGGAGAAAGGCAGCCCGGTCAAGCGAACGGCCGCGAAGGCCACGAAGACAACGAGATCGCCGACGAAGAAAACGGTAACGAAGAAAGATGAACCTAAAGGAAAGAGTAACATCAAACTCCCTAAGGTTAAAGCCACGAAGGTCAAGGCACGGGCCACAGTGCCCAAGAAGTCAGCACAGACCGCGAAAGGCAAGACTCAGAATGCCGCTCCATCATCGTCGAAATTAAGCCGCCCATCTGCAGCCACCAAAGCGAAAATCCTCGCTGCGGCCAAAGGCACAAACCCACGGAGGAAATCAACGAAAAAGGATGATACGAAGACAGATCATAAGACCACCGCGCCTAAAGCTCAGAAGAAAACGCAAGCACCCAAACAGGAGCCCAAGTCCAAAGGTGCGATAAAGCGTACGGGGACTGCAGCCACGAAAGGCAGTAAAAAGTGATCATCGATATAGGCTGCTTCATGGCGCCCTTATATCAAAGATCATATGAGGACAACTCTTGTCCTTCAGAGCCTTCAACATTATCTTGGACGATCACTTTTTTTCTGTAGTGAACCGAATCCTCCATCTATCTCTTCTGGCTTAAACTTACTTTTACTCCAACTTATTACCCCTTTTTTATTCCCTTCTTCTGGGCTCTCTGGGCCTGCTTTCTGGCCCACAGACACTTTTTGTTTCTCTTTCCTCTTCTATTTCCTTTCTTGAGATATAATTTCGGCAGCTTCCCCCTCTTATTAGGCCCTAATGCGATAGGTAGGTAGGTAGGTAGGTATTTCACTATGCTTCCCTTGATCCTTGCTGGATTTACTGGATGCTTCGGTTTGCTATTTTATGCTTACCTGCCTTTATTTGTTTATTTTCCTTTATATTTTTCTTTTCCTTTTACTCTTCTTTTTTCACTTATCACGATGGCGCTCTTCGAACTGTAACACCCCCTTTTGTTATCGTTATATCCTCACTCATCTCCAGTGTTATGTTTGATGTAATGTTTCTGGTCACCTGTTCTCACCCTTTTTTTTCCTATCAAATCATATCAATTCACGAAGCAGGCTTGGAATAGGACGAAATGTTTGATGCGCGAATGTGCTTCCTTGGCTTTGATTTGCTTGTTATGTCTTGTATGGATTGACTGTGTAGCTAGCCTTGTTTTCCTGTTTTTGACTTCAAGCTTGGTAGCATTCCTGTTCAATTCATTGATTGGTCAGAATAGGATATTCATTTATTCTAGATTATTCTGTTGCGCGCACACATGTACTACTACAGTAGGCTACAAATTGGTACTGTTGCCAATAGTTAATAAATCATTTTGTTGTTGGGGGTGGACGCGGCATACACTGCTGGTGGAATATATCTCCGCAGACGGGGTGATCTAAACCTTCCTTCCGTTCACTACTTATGTATCCAGTATCCACAGGTTTCATCAAAACAATTATACATGTTGTGCATTTTAATTCGTAAGTACTGGAATTTCAATCTTCTAGTCCAGCATTCAACCGACCATTTCTCAGTACTATTATATATATTACATAAGTACCAGTAAGTTGTAGCAGTGCTATGGAATTACCAATTGCAGTTAGTACTCTAGATGTCCGCGGAGTACCTACTTACTATAACTCAGCCAGTGTTTATACTAGTATATATAAATACAACTTGTGGATTCTGTAATGAAGTAGCAACCCAGGCGAAATAATGAACCGTCGTGGAGTCTCCTTCAGTTCATATTATCGAGTATCTCTAGTAGCTGAGTACTATCAGGGATTGATATCGAGAAAGGGGGATAAACTAAACGATGTACCACTAGTAATGTATACTGTGCGTGCCATATGTAAAGTACTAATACGCTACACCAAACAAGCAAGAGACGTGAAAGGAAACGGTTTATAAGGAGAAATTTGAAAAAGAATATACTTCCCTATGATACAATAACAGAGAAAAAATGAAAAGGAATATAAAAATGATAAGCCGAATGGCACAAGCCATACATATACCGTGTATGATAATTCCACAGTCATGATAAATAGATAAAAAAAAAAAAAAAAATTCATTCCGAGTCCCCGTGATTTCACGCCATAGCACCGTTTCCTAGCTGCGCCTGAACTGTAGGTTTAAAGAAGAATTTCTGGTTCTAAGGAAAGAAGGAGAATTGAAAAGAAAAGACTAGTATGTCTTTCTAAGCGTTTTCCGCCTGTATGTTTTATTGGATATGGGCATGATATATCTCATGCTGTGTTGGTATCAGCTGGTTGTTGGTGTTGTTGCTCCTGCTGCTCTGACTCCTTGGCTTGGGCCGTCTCCTGGGCTGCTTGCTCAGGCTTAGGCTCGGGGACAGGAGGTGCAGAGGGAGCTTCGGCTGGGGTGGGTTCGGGTTCAGAGATAGGTTCAGGCTCCTTAGATTCAGCTGCAGCTGGAGCTTCTTCGGTTGGTTTTTCATCGGCCGGGGATGCTTCAGCTGGAGGCTGGGGGGCCGGTACTGGCTCTGGCTGTTGCTGTGGTTCCTCTGGAGCTGGTAATGCGGGCGGCGTAGGTTCTTTGGGTGGCTGGGTTTCCTCTGGCTGTTGAGGTGGAACGAGGGGCGTTTCTTCTTCTACCTTGTGAGCGGCTGGTTCCTCTGCGTTAACGGGAACGTGTTCCTCTGGTGCTTGTGGTGGTTCATCTGCCTGGGGCTCTGATGGTTGCTCAGCAGGCGCCTGCTTGGCCTGTGTCTGTTCGGTCTGCTCGGGCTGCTGCTCGGTTGCAGTCTGGGGCGTTGGCTCTGCAGTCTCGGTTGGAACTTCCTCAGGAGCTTGTGATGGGGCTTGCTCTTGGGGTTGATCTTGCTGCGCTGGTTGCACAGGCTGTTCGGGTTGCTGAGGTTCTTTTGGTTGCTCCGGTTGCTCTGGCTGCACGGACTCAACTGGCTCTACAGGCTCCTCCTGCTTGGGCTGTTCTGGCTGAACAGGTGGTTCTGCTTGTGTAGGTTGCTCGGGCTGAGCAGGTGATTCCGACTTCACAGGCTGTTCCACGACCGGCTCGCCTGCCGGCTCTTCCAATTTCTCCGTTGGAGCCTGGGAAAGTTGTTCGATGGTCTGCGGTGCAGGAGCTTCGGATGCTTGCTCGGTATGCTGTTCGTTGAGTGGTTCAGTAGGCCGTTCGCCTTGTTCCGCTGCAGCTGGTTCAACGGCAGTCTCTGCAGCCACAGTGGTATCCTCTGCCGGCTGCGTCTCAGGCACCGCGGCCTTATCCGCAACGGGCTCAACTGTTTCCGTAGCAGGAGGCTGCTCAACGTGGGGAGGTGCATCCATTTCCATCTCGATGTCCGTCCCTTGGTTGTCACCCTGTTCTTCGCCCGGTGGCTGGCTCAGACTCGCTTCCAACGTACCGAGCAGATCGACTTCCTTGCTCTCTGCAACAGCCTCACTAGGCTGAGGAGCCGGTTGCTCGGAAGCTGGTTGCTCGACCGGCTGTTCCGCCGGTTGTTCCACCGGTGCTTGATCCTGTGCGGTTTCTGGGAGAGGCTCAACGTCCTCCATGGTCGTATCCATATTCTGATCATCCTGTGTCGGCGGCTGAACAGTATCAGTACTTGTCTTATCTGGCTGTGCTGGTTCATCTGCAGGCTGTTTATCGACAGGCTGCTCTGAAGCTGGTGCAGCTGGCAATGTTTCTGCAACGGGAGGTGGAGGGGCTTCCTGGGGCGCCGGAACATCTTCAGCGCTAGGAGCTGGCTCCTGTTGCTGAGTAGCTGGAACTGGCTGAGGGGTTGCAGATACGTTATCCTCAGGACCAGGTATTGAGGGGTAAGCTTCGGTCATCTCCACGTCTTCCTTCTGTCCTGGCGCTTCGCTCGTCTGCTCGGGAGCCTCCGATGTGGGCTGGATAGCAGCAGATTCTGAAGGAGGTTTAGCAGCGACGGAGGGTTGTTCTGGCTGAGTGGGCGGGACAGCTGGCTCTGCAGCTGGCTCTGGAGCTGTCTCGGGAGCCGGTGCTGGAGCCGGTGCTGAGGGTGATTCTGGAGCAGCTGAAGAAACCTCGGGGGTTGGTAACGCCGCATCAGCTGTGGCAGCTGGTTCAGTTGCCGGAGCCGGTGCAGGCACAGGCGTCGAGTCAGTCGGCGGCTCAGTGCTGGGGCGCGGAACTGGAGTTTCCGGAGTCTTTGCCTCTAGCATAGACTCATCACCCTCGTCGCTCTCATCGCCTTCCTCACCCTCCTCGTCGTCCTCTTCCTGTCCATTCTGATCACCAGACATGCGTGACGCATCCCCATCTTTGGCATAATCTGAAGCGCCATCCACTCCGGAGCCATTGGCACCATGAACCGTGGCGGCATCCGCGCCATCGCCTGGAGCAAACATGACCTTCTTTCTCCGCCCCTTTCCAAAGCCCTTCGCCTTGCGCTTTGGGGGAGGGGGCCGTCTTTTTGGAGGAGTCATGACAGCTGCAGAGTTTGTATCTGCGACCACCACACCCTCAGCGTTGACAACGCCAACTCCCTCAATGACCGTACCGGGCGCTGGCGCCTCAGGGGTTACGGTGACCGCGGTGTTTTCAGCTACAACTTGAGCTCCATCGGTGATCTCTCCTTCTATCTTGTGTCCCTCCGGTACCCATGCTTCGTAAATCGAGATATTTCCGGTCGCCGGGTCGACCTTCTTGAACTTGGTCCTCCTCATCGGCGCAGGAGCATTATTTCCATCTGTAGTCGCAGCAGCAGCACCGTATAAAGTGGGTAAACCCGGTCGTCGCTTGGCGAGGAATTCAACTTCTGATGATTCGAGGTGTCTCGGTACGGCGGACCACTTGCGCGTGACGAAGCTACGTTCGGTGCTCTGGATAAGTGGCTGTTCCTCTCCGTCAGTCGCTTCTTTCTCTTCGTCTTCGGAGTCTTTTGACGCTTGGCGGATGTAGATACATCCAGCTCGCGCAGCACGCAGGAGGGCTCTGCTCATGGGGCTCAACAGGTGACTGTCTCGAGGCATTGGGTGTTCTGGAATGGTTGACTTCCCCCCGGGGCCCTGCACGACAGCTTCAGTGCCTTCGGCCTTGGGGACCTGCGAGACAGTCTGAGTTTGACGTGTCCAGCGTCGTACAGGGAGCCCCTCGAACACATCGTGATCGATCTGACTTCTGTTACGGTTGGCGCCATCGCCGAATTGGCGACCAGAGCGAGATGATCTAAACTGGAGGATTGTCAGTACATATCAGCGATGGCATCTTTCTATACCGCATTGGCAAGCTTCGGTGCAATGGTGAGTGGATCGATAACTGGGGGTCGGTGTCGGGGTCGCGGATCGCAGCAACAAGCTTACAGTAGGTGGCATGATGAGCGCCGGACCTGCAGTCTCACTGTTCGGAGAATAATCAGGATAACGGCAGAGAGCCCCTCACCCAGTGAATCTACGGAGCTGGGTGTGGTTTGCCCGGATTGTAAGAGAAGGGACTCTTTGGGAGGGCGAGGCTGTTTTGGAGGTGATGGTGAATCGGAGCAGCGCGATGCGATCGCTCAGCGAAACGCCGCGCCGCCGCCCCCGCACGTGACTGGGGTCACTCAGATCCCTCACATAGAATAAACATGACTACCATCACCTACAGTTTCAAGATCAGATGGATTGGGCTACTAGAGAGCGAAGAATGGTATTCCAGATGAGTAAGAGTAAGAATCGCTACCTAAAGCGCAGTGGCTTTCAATAAAAATACAGAACCCTTCGATCTATGCTATTCCTTCATCTTCGGGCCATCGGCTCAAATGGCCCCAAATGATATTGATATCGTATTGGTGCTGGATTCCCCTCAACTCCGTACTCTCGCTACGAAAAACAAATGATTCCCGTTGGGCGTTTAGTCCCAGCTATATAGGCGTCAGCATAGCCCAAAAACTAGATAACGAAGGGTTCATCTTACCCAGTATCCTTCTGGCGAACAATGTTTCCTTCCGTGCCAGTCTGCTTACCCTAATAACTAATTAGCTTCATTGCAATCACAGACAGGCTCCATGAATACTCACAGTCTTCTGACCCTCAACAACCAACCGATCCAGCTGGTAGAACTGACTGATAATGGTTTGCCTCTGCAAAAGTATTAGCAGCTCGTTCACTAGCGTCCACCCCCGCTTTGACTCAGAACGCATGGTCTGCATAAAAGAGACAAACGCGGGCACATCTAATCATGTCTATCCGAGGAATATACTGACCTTCATCATCCGCAAGTTCTGTAGTCCATCCTGGATCAACTCCTGTATCCGTCGGTCCTCGGATTCCTTCTGGTGCTCGCGGAAGGCATCCATCGTGCGCCGGCGGGCATACTCGCGGAAGTTGTAGTTCGAGAACTGGGAGGATTGACGGAGCAAAGAGCGGAACTGCATAAAATGACTGGTTAGCCCCAGTGCCATTGTGATAGGAGTGTAGGAGGGATTCCGCGCAATCTAGGTTCAGCAGGGAGGGCATACCAGAGACCGGACCTGAAAGGCCGTTTCACGCTGCATGGTCGGCACAGACATGATGGGCGAATTTGAGTGGAGAGATGCGATTATGAACTTTGTATAACTGGAAAGATAAGACAAGCTGAAGATGATGTTGATGATGATGATGCCAAAAGCGATTCCAGATACAGGGATCCTGGATTTCTAATCGGCTCGGCCGCTAACGCGGGGGTACAGCTAGGCGATGCTATTCGCGTTAGCTTTTCAAGTCCCAAAGAGGAACAGCCCGAGTCGTCTTTACCGAGGACGTCCGACTCCGAGAGGCTTTTCGCAGAAGGGTTGAGATGTCCTCGGACAGCGCAAAGCAGGTGGCGTACCGGTCAAGAGTCGAGTCGCCTCAACAGTCAACTAGACCAGGGGTTCTATCCCAGCAAGAGTCGTAATAAGGTTATTCTGACAAGCAGAATATATAATGAAAAACAGATGCTTCCGGATGGGGATGCAAGCGGAGCGTTGAAGGAATAATCGCTGGCAGGCTCTCCGGGAAATTCTTTTGCTTTTGGGCTCGGAGGCGCGATGACGGAGTTATCGGACTCGCCGGCCGACCTCCACGGGGGATCTTCCCCTCGGCTTCCAGAATGGCTCCGCTCTTCGCCAACAACCACGGTTGAAGCCTTCACTCGCAATTGAACTGTTTTCTTGCTGGAAAAAAGTGTCTATGCGCTGCAGATCGCTTGCTGTGTTCACCTTCAGATCCCAATGGCGCAAGTCCCTACTCCGCCCGCTTCCCGTTCAGCTTCACCAGCTCCGGATTCCGAACCCAAGCAAGCTCCTGTAGCAGATGCCCCGGAGGACTTGCTGCAGTCGCTAGACAATCTATTGGAGCGGTATCTGCACCTTCTAGATCAGCATCAGAAGTTGCAAGCTGAGCTAGGGTCGAAGCTCTCGTCGGTAAGTCACTTCGCCATAGCAAGCTTGAGGCTTTGTTGCGGTAAGCGATACTGAGAACAATACCAGGGGTTTTTCTCTCTTGCCCAAGCCAACTATACTTGTCCACCGGGTCGACACTATGGGGCAGATTACTATGATGAGCGCATGAAGGCGACAAGAAGAGTGTGAGTCCGGTATATGTTTGTACCATTCCAAGACGCGGTGCTAACTGGTTTCATCCCGATCAGGACTCTACAACCTCCTACCAACCTGGCTGAGGAACACTACGCAACAGAGAAGGACAACTTACCGCCGACTGACACCGAACATAGCGGTTCCAACTCCAGTATATTTGGGATCGAATCAGTTACCGTCCAACATTCAGAGGACGAATCCGACACGGACGAGAAGCCCGAATCAGATGCCGATGCACCTCAGGAAGATCGGCCACAACGCGAAGAGGGAGATACTCAAGCTGGTGAGCTCTCAACCACATCCGAGACCCTCCAAACAGAGCCCGATGCGGATGATAAGCCCAAGCGATCGAAAAAGAAGAAGTTTCGTTCTTCGGACCCGATCCACTGGTACGGGATCCTGGTACCCCCTTATCTTCGCAGCGCCCAAAAGTCCTTCACCGAAGCCGTTGAGAGTCGCCTTCCCCAACTCGCTAGTGTCATAGTTGAGATGCGCATCGTGGAGAAGGAAGTTCATCGAGTGCGGAATGAGCTGGGCCAGGTTTGAGAGAGGCTGGTGGTGCTCGCAGGGTCCTCTTCTAGGCCACCATGCGCGCCAGAAGTAAGGTAGCGGTGGTGGTAGTGGTGATTGAAGCGATGTGAAAGGCTCAAGCTGGGATCGTGCCTCAGGCAGTAGCCACTTCCATATTGTAGATTCTAGACTTGTGCATATAAATAGACTACATGCAAGCTACGGCAGTTGATAAGTAAATAAATGAAGAGCAATATGGATAGAAGAACAGATGCACCCACTTTCGGTACATATTTCCACCAGAGTCTATTTTTATTTCTGCCTTGGAAGGTCCAGCGCATTTGACCAGGGAGGATTTATTACTTACCAGATGGGCGGGTATACTAACTGACTGGATAGTTAAGATGGAGTAGTTGTTGACAGACTAGATACACCATCCCATAGACCATACCCACTCTGTTCATGGCCCGAACCACATTTTTGCGATTTCGACAGATTGACCAAGCATTGGATGGGAAAAGAACCAAGGTACCAACGAACTCCCCTGTCAGACAAACGTCGGCATTTTCTCGAGTGGAAACGGGGGTGGTTGTTGTTGTTGCAGACTTGCAGTTGCAGGAGTGGCTGCAGGATGGCTGGCCGTTGAGCCTCGCATCCCAGTCGCTTTCCAAAGGCTTCCCTCCTCTCCTCCCTTCGCTGCCACTCTGCCTCTCACCTTTTACCCTCCGGATGGATCTCGTATCCTAACCATCTCACATATTCTTCTAGACTGCCCTCACAGACCATGAACAAAATAGGAGGATACTATTATTATCCCGCCCACCGGCCGTCCAGATCCTCATATGATGTTTACCCGCTTAATCTATTCCCGTATTCCGACTATTGTGCTTTTAATCTCCGGGGCTCACTCACTAAACCGCAATGAGTTTTCTGCCCGACGGACAACGAGACGGGTTCTACGATCTAAGAGTGCTAGTTGACAACCGGCGCAATTGCTGGGCTTTACGGGTATCCTTCCTTCGAATCCGAAAGTCGAGAGAAAAAAATGTGCAATCGGGAAAAGGCGCCATCGCCGGCTTTGATTGAGTTTGCTCGCTTCGTCACTATCACCAATCTATAACGGTCGTGAGACTCGGTTAGTTTGAAGGCGCTGATATACAGTGGAGCTACCCGAGCCAGGATCGTATGCGACTCGCGGATGGTCTGCGCTGAATGACCAGGCCTCGCTCGCTTGTTCGGCTCGTTTATTGGTTGCTGCACACGGGAGGAGCTTCGTCGACGGTTTCATGTTGAAATCCCAGGGCCGTAGAGGAGTGGTACTCCTGTTCAAGGTGAGACCTAGTCCATCCGCCATCCTCTTGGTCGTTCCGTTCCTGACCAATGGCCTGGCGCACAGTCAAGGTCGGGTCCTGACCCGCCCAGCTTTTAGCTTCTCCGGTTATTCAGTATCCTCATTTTCGAGCCAATCTACGGCCCTCGCCTACCCTGTCCCCTCTTGGGTAGCATGGCATTGCGACTCATGGGACTCCGCTTGCCGTCTGCATGCAGACTCCGTACACTGGAAATGGTGAAGGGAAAACCAGGGAATGATCATGCATATGAGGTTGGTAGGCCGTGGTAGGGGATGCTATTCGTCACCTTGACTGTCGCCCAAACGAAGCGGCTTCAGCTCAGGATGTCTGGCTGGTCAACCACCTGTTAAATGCATTGTTTACGTGGGAGGCTGGGTATCGCGCGCTGGGTCTCTTAATAGTAGCCAGCATTATCACAAACGGCTTTCCGTGCCTGTCCCCGCGCTATTGGCGCTGGATCAACTCCACTTGTGACTGAACTGGTCCGACTCTAAAACGTCTGCGCCCTTATCCGGTCCTAATGCCTGCGCATAGGACGGAAATGAAGCACTTTAATATCAACGTCTGACTTTTGGTTCGCCGGGGTGCTGGAAAACCCTTGGCCTTGCTTTCCCATCCGTGTGAGGCGCAATCGCCCAAAGGACTGAGACTGTGTCTGTTTTGACGCGACACTGGGGTTGTTCTCTTTCTTTCTGCTCTCCAGTCGTTCGCTCTTTCCCCCAAAGTAAGGGCTAGAAGCTCTTTCTTTTTTGTTCCCTGTCATTCTTTTTGTTTGATTTATGCCTCCGTAAGTCCGACAGTGTTTCTTTTCCCCTGTAATCAGGTGTAACTAACAAGTGTCTAACTATGCGTTCAGGGGTTTCACGGACAGCCAAAGCTTTCACTGAGCCTTGGGGGTCTGATATTATACTTCTCTGACCTGGGTCAACTTTCCTTCATTCTTCTTTTGAACAAAAGACCTTATTTTATTCTTTCTGTGCGGTATGCAAGCGTCTGATCTGGCTTTCTATGATGTCTGAGATTGTAGCACCGACTTACTCATTCCCTCCAGAGGCATTGAGTGCCATTGCGACTCTTGTTGTCGACCACTTTCATTTGATTGAATTTCTGAGCCCATTGCTTCAAGCCTAGACTGTTGCACAGCGTCCGACAGTTCTAAACAATTGATGATCTCAGACTTGTTTCGCTATTTTCCTGCATCTGCTTTTGACTTTCGTCTCATACCCAGTCGAGCTGGATTTCGCGCATCGACCTGCTCTCCGGTGTTGAAGAAAGATATCTCCACTACTAACACTTATATCGACTTCCATCCTATGCGCTGGCCGGTCTTACTTCCGTATTGTGCAAAAGTTTCCTATGACTGCTAGAAGCTCTACAATCTAGCACTGATATCACATGGCTCCCCAAGCTGAAAGCGCCGGCTCTGGGCCCCAGCCAGATGGGGATGTTGCGCGAAAAGGATCAGTCAAAAGAGCGCGGGAGATGCTTCAGGCAGGAAAGCGTCCTGAGAGAGCGCCAGAGGAACCAGCGCCCTCATTCCGCATTAATCCAGCCCATATGACACAATGGCCTCTGCCCGACAACGCCCCTCTGCCGCCGAATCTGGCCAACCCTCACGCAACCTTGGTCGTTCCAAAAGGGCCTCCGCCTGTGCGCCCACCCCGTCCGGATTGCCCGTCCCCTTCGGTTTACTCGGAGAGAAGCATGTCCGATGTCCCACCAGCCCCTAGCCCGTTGAACATCAAACGTCCAGTTCCCTCCTTTTCGCAGCCGTTCCCCATCCCGCCAGGCCCGCGTCCTGCCATCAGAATCCCCATTCCTCGGCCGCCTAGCCCAGACAGTGTTGCAGGTTCAACACCTCGCGTTTCCGTCGCCACAGACGACCTCTTTCGACAGTCAGGTATTTCCACCGTCTCGTCGATCACTGAACTTCCCTCAGTTCCTCATCCGCTTCCCCCACAGCAGCGTGTTGCGCCCGGGGGCGCGCCAAAGAAGACCGCTAGCCTTGCTCCTCCAGTGCCTGCGGCACGACAGCGCGCCTCGTCTGTTTCGCCTATTCCGGAGGAATTACCGGATAGCCCAACCATTTCGCAAGATCACTACGGCTCTGCCCAGCCATATCCACCTAGCTGGTATTCAGGACAAGCAGAATCGGAAATCTTGGGCACGTATCTGGACGGCGAATCCGACGATGATGCCTCTAGACATTCTACTCACCAAGCCGGAGTAGCTACGGCTACGCTCCTCAGGCAAGCCAGCGTCGGGACCAGAGGAAAACCTTCCTTACGCACGATTCAAAAATCCAATGCTAGCTCGCCAGTACCGCCCTCAGAGAGGACCCCAGTATCTGCTAGACCGACTACGTCCGGGACTACGGGCACGGAGTTTATCCTGAAAGAAATTTCTATAGGGCCCGATCGGAGAGATTCTGTTTCGTCCAGCTCAACAGGGTCTGCGCACTTCAACCTGGAAAAAGCACCCATCGTCTTGGATGTCAGCACTCAACATCCTGCCTTAGCTCGTCCGTACGTTGACAATGGGGGTTTGGAGAAGGAGATCGGAGCTCTTCCCAGGGCTGCGCCAACAATGAGCGACAAACGCCCAGGTGGCCGCCGGCCTCCGCGTCTCAACATGAGTGCTGTTCGTGACGCAGAGGCTCGAGGGAGCCTTACGAGTTTGCCTGACCTCATTCGACGGGCGACAAGACTTGCATCGAATCTAGAGCATGGCCGGACTGCGAGTCGAAATGATCTATTGAATGGCGGAGGTGGTTCCAGGCTCCAATGTAAGTTTGGCCATGAGTGCCATTTGTCAGACAAAGGCTAACCAGTGTTTATAGATGACGCCAAACGCAAGTCAGGATCAATTAAGAGCATCTTGGCGTCGTTCCCCCCGCCGGCTGCAACTCCTGAGGGAGGTCACTCGTCTTGGCCTTTCTTCTTCAGGAGGTCCACGCTGCATCAAATTCACTCCAACGAATCACCACGAGCAGATGGTGATCAAGAAAAAGCCGCACCGAAACAACCACGCCGATGCTGCGGACTACCTCCGTGGCTGTTTGCCCTTATTTGCGTCGTTATCATCATTGTCATCTTGGCTGCCATCCTCATCCCCGTTGGTCTGCTCGTGGTGCGCCATAAGTCGAGTGGTACGAGCTGCGCAACAACTAACCCATGTGAAAATGGCGGCGTCAGTGTCTCAAGCGGTAGTATTTGCTCCTGCGTGTGTGCAAATGGCTATACCGGATCTCGCTGTACAATTTCTGGCGATGCCAGCTGTGTCACCACTGAAGTCGATGATAAGAACGCCACCATGGGCAGCGAGCTTCCTCGCCTGTTTGAGTACGCGCAGCAAAACTACAGCATCCCTCTTGATGCTGTGACGATCATGGCCCTATTCAGCCAGAACAATGTGTCCTGCACGACGGAAAACACCCTTGTTTCGTTCTCCAGCGTATCAACAAGCAGCAGCAAAGCCCGCCGTGCTCTGTCTGACTCGTCCCTCGAGGAGCCCTCAATCTCCAGTCACCTGCTCGCCAAAGTCGAGCGCTCTCCCAGCTCAGCTTTGTCAGAACGTACTCCCATGCAAGCTCTTGCAGCCCGCGACTCTGTCGCTACAGCGCACGGTATCGTCTTCGATGACGATCCACCAAGCAGCACTGGAACCGCAACTGCAACCGCGACCGCAACCAAGACAAACCACGAGTCCTCAGCCACGCAAACTTCCACCTCTAGTTCGAGTACGACTACAACTACTTCTTCATCCTCCAACTCAACAACCGTCACAACAGAAGTCCTTGACTTCGCCCGTGTCGCTGTCCTCTACATCCTAGAGGAAACAGGCACCCTCTCCGCGGCGGAGTTCTCAGAAAGCAACATCCAAGATTACCTGTCCGATGACTACTCGGACGCCAAGAGCCACAAATTCACCGTTGACCTCACTCCCTCCGGTGTGATCGGCAATTACACTTTAAACTTTGACGACTTTGAGATCACATTACCCAGTGGAAGTGTTGTCGGTGGTGACTAAAGTACCATGTTCTTTCTACCAGGAGGCTGCAGTTGTATTTTTAATTTAATCTAGTACATATTCCCGAATCTCGAATTGGCATTTTGCGGCATCATTTATACCAGTAATAAGAATAGCCTTGTAAGTGTAAATGGGATTATAGTATGTTTTGATTCACTCTCAATTTGAGCGACAAATAGAATGGCCTTAGGAAAAAGCCCAGTTCCGGATTACTAGTACTGTGCAGTTAGATCCATGGTGATTAGCTTGCCATAATACTAGTAGTCTGGCCGATACTACTAGATATCATAATAGTGATAGTTCCCATTATATAAATCTCTACCATCTCTATCTACTCCATACCAAGCCCCAAGCCATTAGTAACCCATGTATACCTTTTCCAAGCACACTCAGTCAACATATTTAACTGACACAATTTCAATAGTACCAGTATGGTCTGAAGTACCACCCCAGGACAGTAGTAGTAGTTGCATCACCTTCGATAATCCCTTGATACTACATATCTACGAGTAAACGCGAATAAATATGACTCTGGACACCATCATCCAACCGGAAAGAAACAAACGAACAACGAAAAATAAAAATCAAACTTAAAATCAGAATCAAAGCACAATCGATAGACAAAATACATGTGACTCGCATAGTGGAGAGGTAGTTAGAGAGATAGATATGTGAGGAAAGCAAAAAAGGTCGTGCCCGGGATCGAACCGGGATTGCTGGAATCAGAATCCAGAGTGATAACCATTACACTACACAACCTGTTGTTGTGATAGTTTGTTCTTTCAATGGGTTTATCAAGGTGAGATAATGGTCAAGGGGGATGTTAAAACGGTAGTAGGTTATCGAGATGGGTCGAGGGGGTGTATGTAGGGTCCTAGGTATGTGATCTTGGATCTTGGGTGGAGATTTTGAAGTATACAGGATTGAGAATATAATAACTCGGTTTTGGTATTTCAAAGTACAATTTTGGAGAAACTTGTAATTTTACACAGAGAAGAGAAATTACCCTATCCCTGACAACCCATAGCGCTTATTCATGATAATAGATAGATAGATGATAGATGTCCTCGCCTTAACTCCTCGATTCCATGCATTGATTCGACAAAATGACGCCAGACAAACCAGGAAGATTTACCAGACACTACGCCTAAGTGAAAAGCGAGCTATTGGGCGCAATTCCCTTCAAGGCCGTATCATCGTCCACAAAGTCGCGGAGTCTTCTCGTCCGGTCATCGAGGATCAAGCGTTCGGCTTCCCATCTCTTCCTCTCGAGAGTCTTGGCCTCGATCTGCTTCTGGCCTCCATACCAAGCCTTCTTGGCCTTCTCGATGGTCTCTTGCTCATCCTTTTCGGCTTGCTTGATCAGCTGGGAGACCATGGTCTTCCAGTTCCCGATGCCGACGCGCAGACAGTCTGCGCAGCGGTCGCGAGGCTCGCGGAGTTCCTCGGAAGTGCCGAGCTCGAAGATAGTAGCCTCGGCCAAGTCTACGGCGTCGCGGGTCCATGCTAGGCCACCTTCCTTGGAGGAGGAGGCGTAGATGATCTCACCGATGTAGGTCATGAGGCCGGCTTCGTCGCAGACGGAAGTGGGGGTTCGTTGAGGTGGTTCGTCACCTGACGGTAGAGGAGGCGGGTATTCCACGGGGACGAGGACGGTTTTGAGAGAGTTGAACAGAGCGCGGAAGGGGTCATTGCCCGAGGGTGCGCGAGAGGGGAAGAACGGAAGAGCCGAGTTGGATGAAGCGGCGGGAAGGGACCGACGGGCCTTCAGCACGGAGGTAAAGATGGATAGCGCATTAGGCAGGTCACCCTGTTTGGCGTGGTGAACGGCGAGGGCCGTGGACACACGGATGATGTTCTCCGATGGCAACAACTTGCCGTCGTTCTTCAAGACGCCTGTCTTCACATCTACGACTTTTGTGGCATCCACGGACGATCCGGCGGCCGCGATATCCATAGCCCAGCTGTACATATCGCGCGAAGTACTCTTCAATCCTTTGTAATCGAGCCAGTCCGCATATGAAAGCGCTGCCTCCACCTTTTGTCTTGTGTCGAAGCCCCGCGTCGTCAGGATCTTCATGTAGAAGCTCTCCGGACTAGGAGAAGCAGCCTCGCAGTTCTCCTCTAAAGGAGCTTGCTGTCCAGCGGGCATCGGCCTTGGACGAGGGTTTGAGGGGCCAACAACATACTCGGCAGGAGCAGAGATACGCTGTTTGCGATCGGTCAGCCAGCCCTCCAGACTCTCCGCGGCCTTTGCAGCTCCCATCAGAGCCTGGAAGTAGCCCCTCCTCCACGGCTCACTCTTCGCAGAAACATCGTATCCCATTTTCCCAACACCTTCGACCAGAAATCCTCCATCTTCTTGCTCCATAATGCCCTTTCCTTCGCCTTCCGGATCCTCCAGTCGCTCCAGCAGATCTTTTAGGTATCCCGCAACCATGGGCCAATTGGTCATGAGCTTGCCGATCTGCTCAGGGTGCTGCAGTGCCTGTGCCGAGCGCAAGCACCACCGACTCTTCCAAGACCATTCCGGCGGAGTTGGCCATTTGTGTTCGATGTCCTCCTGGTATACGCCCAATTTGATCACTTGGAACAACACCAGCATGGCGTAAAATGAAAGACCGATTTTGAGTCCATTGGAAATGCGTCGCCTATAGTAGTCACGGCTCTCGGTCGATACTAGTCGCGCAAAATGTTGTCGGAGATGCAAGGATAAGGGCGGAAGAGGTCGACTGCCTGCTGGGGATGTGAGGAAAGGTAGCTGTGGCCGACCCAGAGGCGGGGAGATGACTTGTCGACGAGATTGTTGCGTGAAGGGACGAGAGGGATAGCGGGCGCTGCGTAGAATGGGAGGTCGCAGCAAGCGACCAGACCCCGGTATTCGAGGCATTGGAACGCGCTGGGGTAGCATTCTGTGATGCTTGTCGCAGAGCTGCTGGTGCTAGAAACGGGTCACGATGTCGTCGGCGGAAGAACAACCCAAGTCAGGTGCAGGTGGTGTTTGCGTGGTTTGCAGGTCGGTCCGTCTGAACCCACCAGTTGACAGTATTACCAGGATATTAACTACGCCTCAGGAGACACATTACAAAGGCTTTACGAAAGAAAGAATTTTCGATATACAATCTCCGAAGTTGTATTGGGGAATCAAGTATTATTTCCAAATCTCTCTATAGAGCAATAGATCCTCTAAAACCACCCAGGGTTCCGAAATCCGACCTGTATCACGCAAAATAAAATCCAATATTTTCCCAAGCGCCTACGCTAATCTAGTTGCGGTCAAAGTAGCCCTCGCTCTCGAGCATGAGGATGATCTCGTGGACAATGCTGCGGACGCTCTGCTTGGAGACATCAACAGTGAGATCGGCGTTGGCAGGAGCCTCATAAGGATCATCAACACCAGTGAAGCCCTTGATCTCGCCACGGCGGGCCTTGGCGTAGATGCCACGCTTGTCGGTCTTCTCGCAGTGCTCCAGGGGAGTAGCAACGTGGACGAGGAAGAAGTTGCCACCGGAACCAGCGACGGCCTCACGGGCAGCCTTGCGGGACTCCTCGTAGGGAGCAATGGGGGCAGCGATGACGGCAGCACCGGCACGGGTGAGCTCACCGGCGACGAAGGCAATGCGCTGGATGTTGGTGTGGCGGTCCTCACGGCTGAAGCCCAGCTCGGAGGAGAGCTCGTGGCGGACGGTGTCACCAAGCAACAGAGTGACGGAGCGTCCACCCTGCTGGTTCAGGGTGACCTGCAGGGCACGAGCGATGGCGTCCTTGCCGGAGTTCATGTAACCGGTAAGGAAGATGGTGAAACCCTGGGAAGCACGAGGGGGGTTGGATTCACGCAGGATCTTGACAACCTCGGGGTAGGAGAACCACTCGGGGATGTGAGCACCGGTGCGGAGGCGCTTGCGGAGCTCGGTACCGGAGATGTCGAGGGTCTTGACACCAGCGGGGACCTCGTCCTTGGGGCGGTACTCGTCGGTGTCGGGCAGGTAGGTGACCTGCTGGAACTCGACGACCTCAATGCCAAGCTCGTCCTTGTACTTCTCGACGGCGTGCTGAGCATCGTAAGGACCGTAGAACTCCTCACCCTTGGAGTTCTTACCGGGACCGGCGTGGTCACGACCAACGATGAAGTGAGTGGCACCGTGGTTCTTACGGATGATAGCGTGCCAGATAGCCTCACGAGGACCACCCATACGCATAGCCAGACCCAGGAGACCCAGGACAGCCATTCCGTTGGGGTAGCGGGGCAGGAGGGCCTGGTAGGCACGGACACGGGTGAAGTGGTCAATGTCACCGGGCTTGGTGAGACCAACGACGGGGTGGATCAGGACATTGGCCTGACGGGCGCGAGCGGCACGAACAGTCAGCTCACGGTGAGCTCTGTGCATGGGGTTTCTGAGGGACCGTTAGTCGCAAGGTCGCGCGCGCATCATAACGGGTGCACTATAGCTGGTCTCGGCCATACGTACCTAGTCTGGAAAGCGACAACTCGGGACCAGCCGAGCTTGTCGAAGTGGACACGCAATTCCGCGGGAGTGTCTAAATTAGGAGGCCCGCGCGGTCAGTACATGAATCAGGATGCGGTCGCAAGGATCGCGCACGGGTAATGACATACAGCGAAGAGCGACATAGTCGTAGTGGTTGAGCTTGTTGACAGCCTCGATCTTTCCACCAATGTAGAACTCCTGGACAGTGTTGTTCAGGTACTTAATGGCAGGGTGTTCCGGGTCTCCGCCAAAGACCAGCTTGGCTTCCTTTTGCCTAAATTAGGGGTGAAAAGCACATCGTTAGCCCATCCGCGTCATCGAGACCCACTATCTGCAAAATCCCCGACGGCTAGTGAACTCCGCCCGTGGGAAACCAAGGCCGGCGATGCCAATCTCTCGTTTCATGAACGCCCCGTTCAAGTCAGAAATATAGCGATCGCCAAGGTCCCGCGATTCCCATTCGCACGGAAAAATTCACAAGGAAAAGAGGAAAGAGGGGCTCCACTCACTTGTCAGCGCGGTAGATGTCGTCGATAGTCAGGATGGCCAGGTTGCGGTCGTCACGGAAATCGCGCAGGGTGAGGCGAGAGCCGGCCTGGAGCTTGAGCTCGTCGATGGTCTTCTGGGAGGCGTCGAGGGTGATGGGCATGGAGAAAACGTTGCCATCGGCAAGACGGCAGTTCTCGCAAACACTGAACGAAAACCGATGTCAGCTAATTGCCCCCCAATACTTTCGCCTGTTGCACAGGTCCTCGTCCTGCAAATCTAGTGTCGCTTCGAGGACTACTGGCGTAAATTGATGGAGTTTGAGGGATCGTAGCATACCCGTCGAAGTCCTTCTGGTTCATGAAGCCTGCGCCCGGAGTTAGCCAAGACTGACGATTTCACCCCGCGACGGTTGCAAGCGGACGGGTAGTCGCGGGCAACCAGGACGGAGAAAGTGGGATGATTGGCAACATACCCTCCAGAGGACTGAAACCACCGTTCATGATGAGCTCCAGATCGCAGAGCTGGCGCTCAGTGAGAGTGAGGGCAGGGAGAGTCTCCGCCTCAGCAGCCAGCTGGTCGTGGCGGGGAGCATCGCGGGCGAGAAGGTCCTTAAGGACACCACCGTGGGGAGAGTTGGCCATTGTGAAAGGATGATGAGGGATGGATTTCCACTCAAGCAAAGATGTGATGAGAAAAGAAAGGAAGGAAAGGAAAGGAAAGGGTCTGGAGGGTCCCAGAGGATTATAAAGAAGAAAGAGAAGAGTGGAGGGGGGTAGAAGGAAGAAGAATGGAGTTTATGAAGAGTGGAAAGGGAAAAAAAGTTCAGGAAGGGGTCAAGAGGGGAACAGCGGAGCAACCAAGGCAATGATCCAATTCGAGCAATTCAGGAGATTGAGGGACTCCAGCGATGACCAATATGCTTTCTCCAACGACCGTCAAGTTCTCCGTTCCAGCCAAATCAACCATCGGGATCTGTCCTGCGGTCTCGTCGAAAGGTGGTGGAGCTGTCGGACTCTTGGTACGAAGAGCGTCTACGTATGCCTTTGTGTCGTACGTCTGTCTATCCTTCTTTTCCTTCCCCCCGAGATGAGGCTGCGCATACGTCGCATTCGCAATTGCTCATCCCCAGCGCGATGGCGCCATCGCTGGTCTCCAGCATGCTATCCTCATAAGTTCACTATTTTTAGGGCCTTCTAGAAGGGCGGGCGCTTAAGCCGACGCCTCTATTCTATACTTGAACTTGGGACTACGTTTTGTACTTCCGATGGCGGATGGGCTCTCCTCGGAGATACGGGGCGGCCCTCGTAACCACGGGGGATAATCGCTGCCCCCCCCATCGTCGTCATCAACCTCATGTTGAAAGCCACATAATTTCCCCCGCTGGGTCTACGGAGCCCAGAACAAGTCATGATTTTCAGGGGGGGCAACAGGATAGTTGCCGTTTAAGTAAAGCACCAGCGTATGCGAGATGTCAATCGCATGCGTGGACATTTCTCAGATAGAAAAGTTTCCTCCGATCATTATTGTAGATGTCAGGCCCAGCCGGCAAAACGGTTTTGAAACATACCAGTCAAACACGATTTCCTTGGTCGTCCGCCGCGTTTCAAAAAAAACCGCCGCCGCAAAAATCACGTGATGGGATCACGACATCTCCAGCTCGGCTTGCGTGATTGACTACGCCAGCCGAGGCCTAGTCCCTCCTTGGCACCGGTTCCGCCCTGTCGCTCAGGTGACCCGCTTGCCCTAAGCAGCGACCTGCTGCTGGGACACCATGACAACGGAAGAATAAAACCAGAAGATCAAAATCTGATATTGATTTCTCAGCCAGCCGCAGTATCCGCGGAGATGTCAGTCAAGGTTTTCCTAGTAGTGTCAATTCGCCTAGTAAAAGACCTGTGTCACTCATCTCGAATAAGCAGTAGCCCGGGGCACGCTTGACAAACACCTAGTGCTAGTGTTGAGTCTGCCGACATCATCCAGGCGGTAACACTGAACAGCCACTCCACGCACACATAGTATATCACGAACTCATCTGACTTGCGTCGGTCCGCTGTGGAACTGTTCACAGCGTGATCGTATTTTAGTCCAGGGTCTCAGGGTCCGGGAGCGCGGGATGTGGCTTCTCTTAAAGAGCGGGAGGGGTTGCAGACGTATGCAATCCTTTCTTGTGGTGTAGCCAAGAATGACGATAATTGGAAGTAAATGATGCAACCAACTAGTATAGCCCTACACCGCATCGTCGGGCCCCAACACCTGTCATGCATGAATCATAAGGCTGAGAGCCTTAACTTACTTCGATTCAGGGTCTCTAAGCAGGCAAAATAGTAAATCTATGGCCCAAACCAAGCAAGCAGTTTTTGACATTTTGAGTGCCTGCGATCCTGCTGCTAATCCTTTTTAAACAACCAGCGCTCCCAACTGTCCAACAATCCAAGCTAAAAAGTAAGCGAGAAAGTGCACGTTCCCTGGGGAAACAGCGACACATAAGCCGCCCTTCCAAGAAATCCTTCAGCATATTCGAATCTAGAACGTAAACACCAACCCCATACTCTTACATAAAAGAAAATGGGGCAGAACAATCAACCTAGAATCTCTCGCACGAGAAGCAACAATCCCATTCTCCTGCCGCTGATAAGGTTGACCTGATTAGATTGATAAGATAAGATCACATTCCTGTCACGTATCCAAGGTTGAAATGAAACACAACAGAAAACTTAACATCCCTTCATATGCCCGGAATCTGGAACTGTCGTAAAAAAGCAAATTTGCTCATTCTTCGGAAATATTATGTGATGCGAAAGGTTTTCCCCGAAGGGAGGTGAGGAGTGCGAGTGAGTGAATGGCCTATATTTCAAGATATCGCTATTTTCCTGAGTATATTGTGAAATACCTTCTCCATAGAAATAATAAATCAAGTTTAGGACAAGTAAGAGAGGCACAATGAAATGTGTAGATATGTGTGGGAAATACATCCACTATTCTCGCGGAAGGATTTAGACACGCGCCCGAAGCCCAGCGGGCTATTTACCAATTTACTAAATCTTCTAAATCATACTATATTCAATTCATGTTAGGTAACCTTTTGGAAAATCTCTGCTGCTGTTGGTCTATAAGGATAACAAGCAATTCTCAACCGCAGGCTGGGGTAATTTAGCCCACTGCACTATATCCAGAGGCGCTCAACGTAGTTTCTATGGTCTTGGCAGGGTCTTGGTCATCTGCTGAGTATTTGTTGAGGATCGAAGAAATTCAATCAGTATTTACAGAAGATCAATAGGCGGTTCCGGACGATCCGAATCAGCAAATTTTAATCCTTCAACGGATTCATAGTAGCCAATTCACTTCCTATTCGGTTGGGTCGGGTGCGATATCGGATAGGGTTGACGTTCGAACACCCCACCCCACAGTCCTACACTCCGCGAGTCTACAGATAGGGTCCAATTCAAGCTTAATGTAGAAAAATAAGAAAAGTAGAATAAAATAGTCTAATCATTTGTATCATGCAAGTCATTAATGTACTTGGCTTGTGAGCCGTCTTTTGCATATCACTGCCAGTCTCCGCCAACCCTGTATGTACAGTATCTCCGATCGAGTAGGATTGACGAGTGGCCTTTGAATTCCCAGATGTCATAAAACATGATCCTCCTTTTCCCATACCATGGGGTCTCTTTTTAAAACAAGTAAATCAACAAGGCTATGTAACTCCACTCCAGAAAAAACTCCCAGGTCATAGAACGCCGTTATAGATGCAAGGTGAGAAAGAAGACAAGCGGCCTTTACTGAGCGGACGTCGTCAAGGACGTCTGAAGAGCCTGCGATAGGGCCTCCTCTTGACGCTTACGCTCCATCTCCATAAGGAACTGAGCATACTTGGAGCGAGGGTTGTGGATACCGCACTCGGTCTTCTCCTGGCCCTTCCAGCGACCAGACCGCTCATCTTCGTTCTCCTTGACTGGCTGGGTGGAGTGGTAGTCACCAATGCTCTTGTAACCACGGTCGAGCAACTCGTTGTAGGGAACGTCGTTCTCTTGGACGTATTGCTTGACCTGCTCGAAGGTCCAGTTGGCGAGAGGGTTGATCTTGATCAGGCCAGCCTCGTCAACCTCGATGACATCGAGGTCGCCACGCTTGCCACCTTGGCTGCGACGACGTCCAGTAAGGACAGCGTGAACGTTGAGTTCTCGGTAGGCACGCTGGGCAGGCTCAACCTTGGCCACCCAGTCGTAGAACTGGTCGTCCTTCTCCCAGAGGCGGGCACCGTACTTCTGGGCAAATTCTTCCTCAGTCTCGAGACCCTGAGGCTTGAAGACGTGGATGTTGACCAAAGGATACTTCTGGCGGACACGGTCGACCAGATCCAGGGTCTCTTTGAAGTGGTGAAGGGTGTCGAGGAAGATGAGATCAACCATCTGAGGCCGGGGCACGTCCAGCTTGGAGAGCATGTCCAGGGTCACAAGACCAGTGAGACCGAAAGCGGTGGTCTGGTAGAGGTGAGGCAGAGAGGTGACACACCATCTCAGGACGTCTGCATTTGCGTTAGTCTAACTTGGCCTGGAGACGCGTGAGAGGGGCAACCTATGCTGACCTTGAGGCTCAAGAAACTGCAATTGTCTATTGAGGAAGTTCAAGTGAGGCTTAGTGAAGACGATTTCTGGAGAGTAGTCATCACTAGAGCCACCACTGACATAGCCAGAGTCGGTGGCAGTGTCGGCAGCCTCATAGGCAGAGGGGTAGTTCTCAGATGTCTTCGCAGGCATGGTGAATGAGGAGTCGAATGGCAGGGTATATGGTAGACAATGTCAATCCCAAGGACGAGCAGATGAAATACAAGCGGGTCTATATGTAATGGCTCGACAGACTTGGGGGGATGACGGAAGTACTGGAACTGATGTGGGAGGCAAGAGATGATGTAGACAGAACACAATGGAGATGACCTGACCAGTCCGATATAAAAGAAAGACAGGACAGGGGCAATCACGACATCATCGGGTCGGGGGCACCCGTTCTTCCTGCCCTCAGTCCCTCATACATGCCGGGTCATTCTGCCGTTTCTCGATCACGACATTGTCTGTGACCGCCTGCACAATTGGGCGACTGGGCTGAAAAATTTAATTTCCTCATGTCCTGGGGAAATCACGCAATACTTGCGCTTTGTGTGACTCTGCGCACCCGGATACGCTTAGCTCATCCACTGAAACAACCGCCGCAGGTGCCATTGCTGATAAATCCAGCATGGTCCACAGTGAAGTTGGAACAGTGAAGAACTTGGGCGAAGGGCATCAAAGTTCATCCGGTCGGCAAGTCCGTGTAGCCGTTGCTCATCTTATCTTGATGATGGCATGCTATCCCTGTTCCGGTCTGTTTTCTGGCCCCAGAGAGGTGCAGATCTAGTTGATGATTAGCCTCGGACTGGAGGAGATGAATTGCTTAGAAAACAAACCCGGCTGATTTGAGTCAGACACATGTAGATGACTAGATCTAGTGTCATTGAATTTGTCTTGGCGACTAGTCAGAATAGACCCTTATTTGTCATACTAAATCGATAGTGGCAGTTGGAGTGTGCTTGCTCTGCTCCATGAATCCCCCCTTCCCCGAAGATTGATATCATCGTCATCTCCATCTTTCAAGTTTCTTGTGGTGGGGAAGAAGTTGGCCTGGTTCTGCCGGGCGGTGAAGGCACATGACTCGACCTCATGTGACCGAGGGGCACGGGATCCCCCACCACGTGCGGCCGATCGGAGCTGCAGGGGAAATTCGCCGTGAGTTCAAAGCCAGACTCTCGTTTGACCTTGTCTAGACGCTCTGTATCTCCCTTCTGCTTCCCGACTGCTCCAGCGTGTCGAGGGTTCTGTTCCCACCGGGTGGATTCGCTGTTGATTGCTGAGGATCATCCGCTGCTATACTCGCCCTGTGCTATCAATCTCCGTCTACCTCCGAATCCCACTTCCACCCCTCATTCACTCAACTCTCCTCTCTCCTCTTTTGCGCCGAAAATCCAGTCCGGCACAATGGCAGCGCCCAACCCCACCAACAACGGCCGTCCAACGCGCCCGGTCTTGCGACAGACCCTGTCCAGCGCATCCTTCATCCAGGATCATCAGCAGTACAAACCCTCTGCCCCCATTCAGACCATCGGCAACGTGATTGGCAATTCTCCCGAGTCAGCGTTTGCTGCGCTGTCCGTCAAAGCTAATCCCATTAGCCCCGATCCCGAGAAGGTCACCGACAGTGGCATCATCCACAGCATCTTCAACCAACAGTCCAATGAACTGCCTACTGGAACACAGCAGCTGGTCGCTACGATCTACTACAAATCTGCTGATCCTATCCATCCCCATCTGCACCCCGATTCCTCCCCTCATGTCGGGTCTGGCCAAACTCTGCCATCACCCATGGTACCCGTAGGTTCCGCCCCGACGGTCGATATCGAGAAGATCCCACGGGAGCCTCCCGCCCCAGAGCCGGAGCCGCTTGACCATCTGTACGGCCCGTTTGTATCACAGCTCTGCCTGACCAACTTCCTTCAAATCATCGAAACCCTTCCGACCCCGTATCAGCGCACCAACACTTCGCATCGCTGCTTGGATCGTCATGACCAGCCTCGCGTCGTCGAAGTCACCTTCTCGCCTCCTCCCAACCCGGAATACCTTACCTTTGAAGACCTGCGGAAACATGAGAGCATATGGCGGTTCGAGCGCGAATGGAATGTGGAGGTCGTCCTCCAGCGGGAGAGCGTCTTCCGTCGGCACAAGCGGTTGGTAGTGTTCGATATGGATAGTACACTGATTCAGAACGAGGTGATCGATGAGATTGCCAAGTTTATCGGCGTGGAGAAGGAGGTTTCGGTTCGTACCTTTGCTGAACGATGGAAAAGGGCTGTATATGCTGATATTAATGGCAGGAAATTACGGCTCGTGCTATGAACGGCGAATTGGACTTCTCCGCATCTCTCCGGGAGCGGGTCAGCCTTCTGAAGGGTGTTCCTGCGGACGTCTTCGAGAAGCTGAAGTCCGTCATCACCATTTCTCCAGGTGCGCGTGAACTGTGCAAGGCCTTGAAGACTCTCGGCTGCAAAATGGCAGTCTTGAGTGGAGGCTTCCAGCCTCTTGCGGAGTGGCTTGCCGAACAACTTGGACTTGACTACGCGCATGCCAACCATGTATGTGATGCGACATTCGACCCATCGACAATATTTTGCATTTTCGCTTAAGTACTAATACCCTGATTAGCTCGAGATCGATCCTACGACGCAAACCCTGACCGGCAAACTGGTCCCCACATATCCCATCATCGATGCGAGCCAGAAGCGCTCGATTCTTCACTCGATTGCCGCGGAGCATGGCATCCCTATCTCCCAAACTGTCGCTGTTGGTGACGGAGCCAATGACCTGCTCATGCTGCACGCAGCGGGACTGGGAGTCGCCTGGCGGGCCAAGAGCAAGGTGCAGCTCGAGGCACCGACCCGTCTCAATGGCGAGAGCCTCGTGGATATTCTCTACCTCCTTGGCCTGACTAAGGATGACATTTCCGAGCTGATTGCGTAGTTGAAAATATGCTACCAAGCATCCATTACAGTGACCAAGCGATCAGTAGAAAGACACGAACACGTGCGTCTTCCACTAGTCAGCTCGGCGGCGAGCATGCGAACATGTCGCCAGGTGCGTACTCTACTACTCCAACTCGTTGTTGGAGGCCTCCCGCGCACCATTGGATAGATTCCTTTCTTTCCGTTCCATTCCCATATCATTTCCCTATCCATCTCTCTCCACATACATCTATCTCTCCTTTATCTCTCTTTGGCCCCAAGGTTTTGGATTTGGCATGTGTAGACAGACCAAGCCCAAACCAAAACCATCACGTCCCTTCCCTCACCCCTTTTCCCTATCATGCGAATTCGAGAAGCCAAGCGGAAATAGTTTCATGTATTAGAACGATGAGCACGAGAGCGTTTACATGCGGGCGTCGGAGTAGGCAAGGAACAAACACGGGCAGGTACAAATACATACGACTACTACATGACGATGGGCTAGCTACGTACGGACGAATTTTGAATTGATTCAAACGACTGCGAGATCATGATGATGGCTGATGCTGACGTTGACAATATTCCCGTCTATCTCTATTTTACGTGAAATGGATGCCATACATGTTGAATTAGTATTTTTCTATCCACGACCCTGTAGTAGATGATTGAGACAGCCAGCCCATCCCGCTCATCCCGGGCCCAATTCCTAATGAATCCTAGCGATGCTAGTCGTAGTTGATAATATGTGTGTGTGTAAGTAGACCGACCAATCTTAAAACCAGAAGCTCGAAACAACCACAGTATAAGCCCCATTTAATGCAACCATGCGCCCATGAACCGAAAGACAAACACAAGAAATCGTACACAGCTCGAAGAGAACAGGTTAAGCTAAATCTCAACGAGTAGCCTCATCAACAGCAGCAGCAACCTTCTTCTCAGCAACAGCGTCACTAACCCCAGCGCGCCTCTTCTTCAAGACATTCTCAATGAACGCCTCACCAGCCTTATAAGAACTGCGCACCAAAGGACCAGAAGCACAGTAGAGGAAGCCCAACTCCTCAGCACGACGCTGCCAATGCTCGAACCATTTCGGATGAACATACTCATGCACAGCCATATGCCTCTTCGTCGGACGCATATACTGCCCGAAAGTAACGACATCAACATCAACAGCACGCAACTGCGCCAGCGCATGCTCCAACTGTTCCTCGGTCTCCCCGAGACCCAACATCAACGAAGACTTCGTAATAACCTCCGGATTGGCCTTCTTCGCCGCCTCCAACACAGCAATACTCTGCTTGAAGGTAGCTCTCCGATCACGAACACGGGGGGTAAGAGCCTCGACAGTCTCAATGTTATGCGCATACACATCCAGTCCCGAATTAGCCACCAGTGCCACCATATCCAGATCACCACGGTAATCACCAGTCAAACATTCAACCAGGGTGCTAGGCGCCTTGGACTTAATCTTGCGCACGGTCTCAGCGAAATGGCGCGCACCGCCATCCGCAAGATCATCACGATCCACACTCGTCAGCACCACATACCCCAATCCCCAGCGAGAGATTGCCTCAGCCGTGTTCTCCGGCTCATGGGGATCCAGCGCAGCGGGCCTGCGACTAGTCTTGACACTGCAGAAGCTGCAACCGCGGGTACAGGTATCGCCCATGAGCATGATGGTAGCGGTAGCGGCGGCTTTGTCGCCGCCGCCCCAGCAGTCGGAGATGTTGGGACAGCGGGCTTCCTCGCAGACGGTGTGGAGGTTCAGACCGCGCAAATCTTTCTTGAGGCGTTGGTAGTTCTTGGAGTCTGGGATGGGGGTTTTCAGCCAGGGTGGGAGACGGGTCATTTGCTTTTTGCGGCCGGCGGGGCCAACGAGAGCGGTTTCGAGGGCGTAGGCTTCGGAGGGGTCGAGGAGAGGCGCATTGTCGTTGTTTCCGGAGACGAAGTCGCCGAAGGATGGGCCGGCGTTGAGCTTGTCTGTGAATGCGGTGCGGCGGCGTGGTTTGGGAGTGCTGGTGGCGGAGGTGGAGGAGTCGGTTGTGGCGTAGGTGCGGGTTGTGAGGATGCTGGGGGTGGATTGAGGGAGGGAGGCCCTCGTGGAGGTGTAGAGGAGCCGTAGACGGTTTGTTGATGCGGCTGCCATGGTGTGTGTTTGGGGTGAGGAGAAGAGACAGGCGGCGGTGCTTTGGAGAAGTTGAAATGCAAGTTGGATTCCGCGGGAAAGTCGCTGATAGCCATCGGAGCTTCGGTTGCGATGCCGCCCGATTCATGACTCAGCGAGATTGTATGCCTGAGGTGTCGATAATGTGCTGACATATAGATGGTCCTGGAGTCCGGTCATTAGTAGCAGTAGTCACTTTCTTTTATTTCTTTCAAGAACCAGCAGTGCTAGGTAGTGCTAGTATTATATCATATTGTTATGTCAATGGCTCGAGACTACAGTTCAAGGTTTCGTGGTGAGGCGTAGTAGAATTGCGGTTATCATATCAAGCGGGTAGATGTTTGAACAAGACAGACGATATAGCTGAAATTATGGCATATTCTGTTTCATCCTGGATAGCTCAGGGAGAGCCCATTGTTGCATCCATTTATATCCCATGATCCGCTCCGCAGATGGTCTCTTTTCCGGTTCGAATGCAAGCATATCTCTCAACATAGTAAGAAATGCAGTCCTTTCGGCATCCCCCATCGGTTGCATATTGAATTCTTCCCTAGGCTTCTGAACTGATTGGTTGAATCGTTGCACCCAGGGCCTTGAATTTGTAACACCATGTCTTGTTCCGTCCTCATTAAACCACTTTGACCGCGATTCCCATTTCTGCCACCACGGCAGTGGCAATCTGCCAAATGTATCAACATGTTCTTTGACTACCCAGTCGACTGACGGATTAAAGCCCTCGAAAAGTGGACGCTGACCAATTATTTCCCAGATGGTGCACGCAAGCCTCCAAATATCAGCAGAGAAAGAAAGTGACTTTTTCGGTTCGAAATAAGTCTCTGGGGGGACTAGCATATCCGGCGTGTTGGAGTGATGCCGCGCTGTAGTGGCTGGCATGAAAGACTCCCCAAAGTCAGTGACAACCATCTGAGCTTCAGATAGCGAAACTTCTTCGCTCGCTTTTCCGAGCCAAACAGGCACGACAGCTTGTGCGGGGACACCATCAGGAAGTGGACGCTGATCTAGACAGGTAACTGGCTCATGGTGAGGTTGTCCATGCCTTTCGTAGAATTGCTCTGGTGAGAGCGAGTCCATACTCTCAGGAAGAAGGATCAGAATATTACCGGGATGAAGATCTGACATGACATGAGTGTAGGTATCACGATGAATAGCAAATGTACTTACCAGCATGGACAATGCCCTGAGTATGAAGATATGCCACTGCCAAGACTAGTTGAGCAGAGAAAACCCTGGCCACAGGCAACTGGAACAGCCGGAAAGATGAGGCATCTTTGGCCTCAGCTAAATTCATCATTCCAACTGATGTGACAAAACATTGATGTACACCATTAGGCCCAGAAATGGTGAATTCATCTGTTATAGATGGAATGATTGCGCTGCCGGGATGAGTTTTGGCTTTCAACTCTGCACTACCAAGTCGATGGAGAATATTCCTTTCTTGGGAGTTAGTTGGATTGCAGTCTGCGATGGTGATTTTGACGGCGACATATTTTTCAGTTTTCTGATCTCTTGCCATCCAAATGGTTGAGTATGCGCCAAAGCCAAGCTTATGCACGATACGATACCGGCCATTCAACCATTCTCCTCTGGTTGTTGGATGATAACCGCCTCGCCGGTACCGCTCAAGTTTCTCAACGTCCTCGATAGGCATGTACTCAACAGTATTATTGATCATATCCGGAGTGCTGTTGTCCTTCACCAATGCCATTCTAGTGCCAAATACTGTATATGCTCTGCAATGTGGTAAAAAGCGGTGCGCGGGGCGGATAGGGAGGAAGGTAGACCCGGTATAATAAGGACGACTTTGCAGCACCTTCCGAAGACTGAAGCTTGAAACTAAATCTATGCGCATTGTAAAACGTGGATGTGAGCCAAATGATGGCCTTTGGTATTGATGGAAACTCCTTATTACTGCGCCGGGCTGCTGCAAACAGAAATGTGGCCAACTGGGAGGCTCCCTTAAGCGAGTGCGTCAAGCACCATCTACACTGGCTTCTTGGTAAGAAGGGAAGAGACCAGAATTGCGGGGGTGGAGAAATTGAGGGAATGCGCTGAGGCAGAAGTAGAAAGAAAGGGTTGTCTTAACATCTCTGCTAGTTTCCCCAATACAGATACGCCTACACGTGATCATTTTTGGCCGTGGTTGGAAAACCCGCGTTTGCTTAATATGTGACATTGACAGGTGGACTGGAATGTAAAGAGAATATCATTGTATGTAGATCTCGGTGGGAAACGACTAGCTATTATACATTAGCCCTAGTGGCTAACTGCACGCAGTACATGAAACTTCAATCGCCAGTAGGAAATACAAGAGGGAACAGGCCCCAGGCATGTAGTTTGACAGATAAGGAAATGTAAGTGAAGGACAGTTCATAGAATACACTGAAACGAAAGACAGGGTTCTATGCAATCTGGTCTAGCCAATTTAGTAAGGAAAGATATGGTCACAGAGACAGGACTGGGATATAAGAACAGAAGGAAATAGTGGGAGAGAATAGACAAGGAGAGATAGGAAAGATGTCTATAGTGATTGACAGTCACCCAAGGAGACTGATGTTGGGAAGTAAAGAATGGCTGCTCAGTTCTTAGTTTCAAGCACTTGAGCGAGGACAAACACGGCCGACTTGAGCGTCTCGTCTGCTTTGCCGCATATAGCAAAGAGCAGGTTATCCACTATTCGGTCCAGCTCTTTGCGAAGCTCCATGCTCCGGGACCCTAGGACACGTTCTTTGACGCGAGACGAGGTAGCTGGACTAAACTGCATCCCTGGTGAGGTAGCTACCTTCTCTGGCACTGTATCTAGCCGGGACACGGGGGAGGGATGCGAAAAGTTGTTGATCCTTCGGTTGTTCGATGCCAGGGATACAACATAGTTCCGCGCGATCAAAGCGGCACATAGGCCGCCTAATAGGTTTTCCGCGACATTTGGGAAGATGTCGCGGAAGGGTTTCAGGAGTGCCCGTTCGTTGTTGTGACGGATGAACATGATGACGGGTGAAGTTAAGCGAAGCATATTTCGTGGGAAGTCCTTCACTGAATGTTCCAATTGGTCAATAGTCCATTCGTGATCCCACCACTTTTCTAACTCCTCCTTCTCTGACATGGTCGAGGAGCGCCCAGGTGATGCTTGGACCTGGGGTGATGTGCTAAATTTGGGTGGTCTCTCTAATTTGGGCGGAGACATCGGCTCAGGCGGAGCTGGCGTCGGTTTATTGCATACAATGGTCTCGCCGACGCTCTCTGAACTCATAGAGCCTGCATCAGTGTAGTCATCGTCGTCATCCTTATCGTTCCGGAGGTCATCGGGCGAGGGACACTCGGGATGAGTGATATATCCACTGTCAGACATCTCCATTGGAGTGTCCGGACTGAAAGCTGATACCTCCTGTTGTCCGAGATCCGGGGTAGATGGGATGGGCTGTGGCGGAGTTGGAAGCGAATAGCTCATTGCTGGAGATGACTGTCGGGAGATATCGACTAACTTGGGCTTTGTTTTCCTCGCAACGGTGCAGATCTGGAAAGTCGTCAGTACATGGTATGAGTGTAAGCAAGTAACACTTACTTCGTGTTTATCAGATGGTGATGTCCTCAACCTTGGTGGGCTCTTCTGTACAATCTGGCATTTCCTTCGACTCTGTTCTCGAGTCCTCTCGCCCTGGGAACCAGGCGTTTCCACAGGTGCGCCCTGAAGCCACTCACCACAGTAGGAGAGACTGCTAGGAACCCAGCTTCCCTCACTAGATACGGTTCCTGACCTGCTTCTCTGGGACCCCATTGACGACCCGGAAAAGTTCCGCCTCACAAATGTCTCGGAATCTGCGGAGGGGACGGGCGATGGCATGCATTCTGGATTGGGGGACGTTGCGATCAACGACGCATCAGCTGGTCGGCATTGCTTGACCAATATGGAGTGCGCCATATGTACATTCGTTGTCTCGTCGTGCGCCGAGGTGGTTGGGCGAGCCTCCTGCTTTCGAGCACCACAATCATCACAAATTTCTTTTCCAGACACACATGCGCAACCTTTTGGTGTAGCTGGGCCATAGTCTGATTCGGATTCGTATTTAGACGAGAAGTAGGCGGATGATGGGGATGATTGCGAGCCCAGAGAATCGGAAAGAGGAGGACTGGGGAGAAGGCCGAAGGAATCTATACTGGTGACGTTGATGTTTTGGTCCGAGCGCCAGGCTCGCAGTGTTTGGCCTCCAGACAATTGTCGCGACGATCTGGCTTCCTTTGCAGCTGATGCGATGCTTTCCAGCGACGGCGAAGATGGTAGGCGCAGTTGAAAGGGTTGCTTCATCCTGCGCACAGAGCGAAAGGGTGACATGACCACCGGCGGACGCTCCACCGGTCGACGTGGCTGCGGAGCTGTAGTATATTCGGCTTGGTCCATCCGGGGAGAAGTCGAGGGAACGAAAGAAAGGGAGCTCTGGGGCTGTTGCTGTCTCCTCCAGGGCTGAACATTGGGCGCATAGCGCGGAGCAGCAAGCCCAGTTCCTTGGATCATGGCTTCGTCCGCTAATGAATTATAGGATGATACTCTCCTGGGTGCGAACGCTGGGACCTGGTTCGCAGACATGGTATGTTGATGACAGTTCCTATTTGGGTTAAGGAACACCCTGGCTGACTGGCAGTCAGTGGAGGACATGGCTGGCACGGTAAATGGTATATTGCAATCAGGCGACAATCGATTTCCTATGGTTACTCGGGACTAATGTGCAAAGAAAGAGAAAAAGAGCAGCATCAATTCTGATCGGGAAAGCGGCCGGCAGGGCCTTATACTACATAACAATATGGGTTTCCAGGTATCCCTTGACTGCCTTGCGGTGACGGGGGAACTAGTCACTGGGCATGTGTACTCTCCCCCTTCGAGAGGGTCATCTAACACTCTGGAACATAGACGAAGAGTGAAGGGCGACCACGCCCACCGTCCTTGCATACCAGAGAGAGGCGAGCGGAGATAGCGTGCACAGCCATTGGCTAGCACTCTCAATGCGCGCCACCTGCAGGGACAGCACAACGTGGGTGGTCCGTCTCCCAGGGTGCTTGGATCTCGTTAATTAGCAAAAGGAATGAGACATGCAGTTGGAGGGATGCGGGAGGAGCCTTGGGAGGGCATTCAAAGGACGTCACCGGTCTGATTTCAAGGCTCTCTGGTTAGTAGAGGCGTTGCGCCGGACAATCAAAGAAGAAGCCCCTAGAGGGACACCCCTTGCATGGGGTTGCTGTGGGCGCCGGCGATAGGCTCATGTTGATTGAGGGATAGGCGAAATTTAATTTAAGCAGCATGTGCAGGAATTCCAGCTTGACTGCGGCCGCGGAGATTTGAGTTGTATCATGATGGGCTTGAATACCACGGGAAGGCAAGCAAATTTCTATCTCCAGATGCGGTCTTGATGGTGGCTCAGTCAATCTGCTTCCGCTGAGAGTGCTATGGTCGACAATGGATGGCTTGCTAGTGGCAACCAAGGGATAGTGTTAGCTTCAATAGGTAAATCAGTCACAAAGGAGAGCAGGGGGACTAGGGAGCTGAAGACAGGGACAGCGAGGGTATCACTCCGTCAACCTGAACTGGGGGAGAGAAGGAGACGAAGCTTAATTAATGAAGGTTTATAGATCGTCTTGTTCGGGATTATCTAAGCATGCATACAGAGATGCACAATACTTCCTTATCGGGCACTTGCAGACAAACCATGCAAACATCCCGGTTATCGATTGGAGCCTCGATTTCCTCATTTAATTTTATTGCATTTTCGTGGATTTTGCGTCTTCAAAAAATTAACGGCTCGTCGCATTCTCCCTGCCTCCTGCAAATTTGAACCTTCTGGGGTGGCAGTTCCTTATGCTTTCTGAATGTTTCATCGCATCGACGCTGGCGTCCAGCAAAGCGCCAGCGTCTGCGACCCTCCGCGATGTGGGAGTTTGCGTCCATGAATTCCAGCCCACGCTGAACCTGCGCTCCACCTTCAAGAAGAGCTCAACGGCGGCCAATTGCCTTGCCGTGAGTCCGTCTCACGTTTTCGCTGCGCAGTCCGAGAAAGCCATTGTGCATGTGTATAGCAGGGAGAAAGGCAACCAGGAAGCCACCGTTCCCTTCCCGGAGCGCATTCGCAGCATTGCTGTCGCCGGGGGCAAGAATGGTGATGTCCTGGTCTTGGGAACCCAAGGGGGTCGTTTGATTCTGTGGGAGGTAAATCGATTGTTCACAGCCCCAATGGCGTCGCCAGCTATTCGTCATGGTTTCATACTAACAGCATGTGCTTTCTAGACATGCACCGGGCGACAAGTGGCTACGACAGCGTCGCATCTGCGGCCAGTGACCTCACTCGTGGTCGATCCCAATTCCAACTTCATCCTGTCGGGTTCGTCCGATGCCAGCATTCATGTTTGGTCGTTAGTGGACCTCTTATCCTTCACGAAACCTCCATCCGGCCGTGATCGTCAGCCTCCGAACTCTCCCATCCGTACCTTTTCCAACCACCGCGCCGCCATCACCGCCATCGCTGTGGGTCACAGCGCCGGTCGATACAACATTGCTGTGTCTGCTGCAGATGATAGCACAGCCATTGCCTGGGATTATCACACCGGCCGTCTCCTGCGTACCTTCCTCTTGCCGTCCAATGCGAAGTCGCTGGCACTTGACCCGGCCGACCGGGCTTTCTATGTCGGATACGAAGATGGCAGTATCCAGTCGATCGACTTCTACAAGAACCAGTCCATCCAGAACCCTCTCCACGACCCCTCCCTTCAATCTACTCCTTCGCAGCCTCCCGCAGAAGATCGCTGGGCACCACCATCGGCTGATTGCGGCGCGGCGCATGCGCTCACCCTCTGCTACGATGGAATGACGTTGCTCTCTGGCCATCAGAATGGCAAGGTTCTCTCATGGACAGTTGGAAGGAAGAAGTACGCCTCGACCGTGGCAGACTACACACATCCTGTCACGAACCTGTTCATGCTTCCTCCCAACGGTCTCCCTCATCCTTCCCTCGACCTCAAGCGGGTAGCACACACCATCGTCAAGCCCCGCTACGACTCTTCCCTGTCCGAAACCTCTCAAGCAGCTGGCGCCGTTCCAGCCGATTACACCTTTAGCACGCACCTCCTCCCATCCATCTCATCCAAGCCCAACTCTGCTAAGCCCGACCAATTCACCGAAGCCTTCTCCCACGCGTACTTCCCTGAATCCATGCTCGAAGAAGGCCTCGCCGAACTCGCTGCCTTCAGCCAGCCCACCAGCAACGGAGCCCCGGTCTCCTCGATAGCACAGGGCATTAGCGACGAAGACCTAGCGGCGAAGGATTCCCAAATATCCCAACTGGAGGCGGAACTCGCCACGCTGAAGAAAAAATCCTCTGTGAACGAGACCGCCCGCCAGTCCACAACAGACGAAGTAACTAAGCTTCGCTCTGATCTCGCCAACCTGCACGATTATATCAACGAGCTTCACGAGAAACAAGAACAGGCGCAGCGGGAGAAGATCCTCCGACAGGCGCGGAAAGAAGAGCGGGAGACCCGCCGTCGGGAGGCCTGGTTCGCAGCCGAAAAGAAGGGCAAGAAGGGAGATGCGGTTCTCCGGAAGATGGACGCCGAGGATACCGTCATGACGAGCGATACGGATGATCAGAGCAGTGATGAGTAGACTCTTTTTCTCTATCCATTACTACTTTACCGTTTTAATTGCATGATCAACCACTTTCGGACCCGCATTTCCCCTTTCTTACAGTACATCATTCGACAGGCGCAAAAGGTCACACAACACAAAAAGTCTCAATGAAATGACAAATTCACACGATGCACGTCTTTCCTACAAACTACTACTCTGCTTGGGATTGATAGACACACGGAGTCTTGTATTGTATATAGACAAATGGGTAATAGATAAAAGTCTCACCAACACTTTACGCCATACTACTTCCTTACTATCCTATAAGTACTGAGTACTACCAAAACGTCTTGAAGACTGACTGATTTAATATGATACCCTACATAATAATAACCCGCCTCCCCCAAAACCCCAGGCTGCAGCCACAAAACACCCAGAACCATCCGATGAAACACAATATGTGCGCCCCCCAACCCGCGGATGAAACGAAAGTGGCTGTCAAATGGTCGAAACGGAGGAATGTGGACTCGCAGGGCCTCTGGTATGCATGGTGTGGAGACACACACACACCACCACCACCAGCACCACCACCGTCCGTAATGCATCATGCGGGCTGGGGAACATTTCAAATTCATTTGACGTTGTACAACGTATGTTGGTACATTCCGCGCATGGTATCTAAATAAATTGAAATTAATTTATGGAAACTACGTGATAGTATTGTTTATTGTGGGAAACTATGTAATACGAAAATGATGATATGATTTGCTTTGCTTCATTCCATGGGGTTTTGAGGGTGTCTGGGCTACTTCATCTTCATAAGCGCTAGGAATTCTGAGGAAGAAAAGTTCGTAATTTGATGGCTGATAAGGTTACTGTGTACAGGTTTTGCTGGCTTGGCAGATATGGGGAGAGGGTTTTTGCGTTGGGAATTTGCCATGGGTGTTGTCGTGGCAGGTGGGTTAGGGTTGTGCTTGTATATGCGGAATCCAGCACGCCCGTTCCAGACGGTGGCGGCAGTTTGAAACCTGGACTGATGGGTAGGGAGATAAAAAGACAGATAGACGCAAGGCAAGGATTTGATCTCTCACCTGGATTGAGCGCCTATCATGGGAGCTGGAAATATTAGCCGTCGTGAGGATATCTGTATGCCCTTTTCAGCCGGTGGGTGCCATCAAACAGGCCGTGGAGACTCGTCAGCCCCATCCAAACGGCTTCCTCTGTGCGGATGGTTCTGCTTCCCTGTCCGGGTAGAAAGTTTACCCAGTAGTCGAAGAGTTTGTCGGCGTCTGATGGGCGGATGGCCATGTCGCGGAGTTGGGGATCGTTCCGGACTGCTGCCTCGATCCCAGCAATACCACCAAAGACGACGAGAATGTGCTGGAAGTCTGGAAGGTGCTGTTCGCGATCAGGAGGGTGGTCTTGCTCGTAGCGATCGTGTGCTTGTTGGGGCTTCTCTTCTAGCACTGTGGAGATAGACATACCACGCTCGGATGTGCCGAAGGATAGGTCATAGCCACCGTCATAGGGACACTCCGTAAAAACAGAGGAGAGAGACCGACATCGTCGCACATAGTAGCCCCAGTAATATCCCGCCTCAACACGAGGAGTGGATGAGTGTACGGGTTCTGCATACGGGGATTCATGCTGGGGAAATCGGACTGTTACTCGGGCATGTTCTGGAAGGTGGATGTTTGGAAGAACTATTTTTTGTGAGAGACCCGTGTCCACAATTGTGGCAGGGCCATTGTCAGTAGAGCTGCTATGATGGTGGAACTGATGATCATTGCTCCTCTGAGTGATCTTGCTGGTCGAATGTCTATTTCGCGCTGAATATCGGCCAGGACTGGAAACAACAATGCCTTCACGGAAATCGCACCACTCATTGGCACGCAAGTGATGGGGCATATCCAAGCTGGGTAGCAAACCAGCTGTGCGAAGATTGGGATGGATGGGAAAGAGGTGTTTGCGCAAGTACGGTGGAGTCTCGAGGTACGACAGAATGTGAGTCAGGAAGTGTGAAGGGTCCGAATTCGCGGTATAGGCTTTGGGAGAGGATGCACCGCTGTCCATTTGGTTTCTAGTTTTGGCACTGGGTGAGTTATCGTGATAATAATGCTCATGAAAGTCACAGTATGCACTATTTTCATCATCGTCAAAGACCACGACTTCGTCGACGCAGAAGACGGCGAGGGCGCGTGCGATTACTCCGGCTAGGAGAGTCTTTTGCTCGACAGAATGAGCACTGTACAGCAGAGGTTAGTGATTGACTACATCAGTAGCCCTTAGGGAGCATTGATCGAGGGGAGATTACTTGGCTATGATGCTGCCCGGAATGGCAACGCTGAGAGTATGCGATCGGCCACCCTTGGGGTGGAAGACGGCTGAGGGCTTTTCGGTGAATAGGGAATTGGTTGTGCCATTGTAGTGCGACGAAGGACTATCTTCGTGGGTAGTCTTGCATCTCTACATGGACAAAGCATTCTCAAGTCAGTCGCTGCTTTTACAAGGAGGTGTAAGCTGTCATTGACGTACCTTATAGTTGGGACGGCGCATCGCAGGGCAGCAGGAGGGAGCAGAGAGCGATGAAGGAGGAGAAGGGGATGTGGAGGACGGAAAAGAGACTTTCAGGGACGAACGCTTCTTCATTTGACAAGACAAAAGATCCTTTCGTGGAGCAGGGGATGGCCCAAACAACACACAGTGGACTAGTTCAAAGGCTTTGGTTGACCGATCACACTTCCTGACGATGACGTTAAGCTCCACCGTCTCCACCAACGTTAAGTCAACATCCTGACGAGGTTACTCTATAGTAATTGCTCAATCCAAACTATGGATGCTCCTTAAGAAAAGCATCCTCCAGGAACGTTTCCACAAAATCGGATACATTTTCCGTTCAGTAACCACTACCACTACCACCACTAGCAATTCCCGTCTTCTCCTCCTGCATAATCTTCACCCCCGAACTGCTCCCAATACGCGCTGCTCCTGCTTGCAACATCTTGCGACAGTCCTCTGCTGACCGTACTCCTCCACTGGCCTTGACCTTGGTGCCCTTTCCAACCAGATTGGCCGTCTCTCGCATAAGAGCAACGTTCTCCAAGCTCGCTCCGGGCCCATTGAACCCAGTACTAGTCTTGATGTAATCCGCTCCAGCTACACACGCCAGCACCGAGCCCGCTATGATCTGCTCGCGAGTCAACTGAGACGTCTCCAAGATGACTTTCAATCCAACGGGTGTCGGGGCTGCTTTGCGCACTTCCAGCACGTCCGCATAGACATCCTTGAACTTCCCCTCTTGTAGAAGAGGGTAGTTGAGCACCATGTCGAGCTCAGACGCTCCCAGATTTACTGCCTCCTTCGCTTCCGCTGTCTTTTCGTCCGTCTTGTAAGTTCCCTCGTGAAATCCAACAACACAGGCTACTCCGACGGCTGGATGTTCTTTCAGGTTCTGGACTGCTCGAGACACATGGTTCAGTCGCACGCAGACTGTCGCGAATTGGTGCTGGATGGCTTCCTGACAGAGGTCGTCGATCTGTTGCTCCGTTGCTGTCAAGGCTAGCTGAGTGTGGTCTATGGTACGATTGATTTCAGATGAAATGTCATATGAAGGGAAGGTCGTTGGGAGGGATTGTTGGATGCCGGAGATCAGCGTCGCCCATTCGGCGTCGGTTTGTGGTGTAGACATAGTGTGATACTGGATGTGACTGACGCTTGTGCCCTCGTCAATATCTTCGAAAATTGTATGAACAACCACAGCAAACAGGACCAACGAACTTGATGTCAAAGAGGAAATAAATTAGCGAGCTAGTTGGGTCTGGGAAGTACTGAAGCTCAGATGATTTCCCGGCACCGGCCCCTCTTTTGCGGGGCATCCATCCATTGCCTTTCCCACATGGGAATCAACGGCGTTGTTGATCACCACTGGGTCGGGCCTAATACTATCAAATTACAACTACCCAAGATATCATGATAGTAGACTTCTCTACACGCCAATTCTACTCCCTACACATCCCATCCATCACAAATCATCCAATCACAACAACTCCATTCCATTGTTCCAATCCAAAGTATAATCAATAAAGAGCGCCCTATCAAACTCCCATCCCTTCAATCCCACCATATCTCATTCCCCAAGCCCCCCTTCAAACGCACATCCCCAAATCAACCACAGCTCTTACACTCCGGGCCACGAATATCATCCACCCGACCGATCCTCCTCCCAGGTCCTCCCGGTCCACCACCACCGCCGCCGCCCGGTCCCCAGGAACCGCCTCCACGGCCACCTCCACTGCCCCAGCGAGCACGAGTATTGGGAGTCTTTCCTGACTGAGTAACGTTGAATCGGGAGTTTTGGGCTGCGGTGTAGGGGTCCAGCTAGATCATACATATACCAATTAGTACAGCGGTCAAATGGAAATAGATACTGCTTGGAGTATGAATGTAAGTGTAGTGCATACCGAGAATAGGCTGACGATGTATAATCCGAGGAAGAGGTAGATGCTCTCGATGAAGCGGATGATGCGGACTGTGATGGGGGGACTGGACGGAGGATGGAACTGTTAGATATGTCGTTCAAGTAGGGTGGGGGTGTTCATGGATGGATGGGGATTTACCTTGCGAGAACGCGTCCCCCAGACACGTAGGTCTTGGGTTCGGATGCCATGCTTGTGTCGGTTTGGGGGAGTGAAGAGTGAGATGGGTGTTTGGTACTGGAAGATGATGGGAGGCGATGCGATGCGCCAGATAACGAGCTTGCTGGATACGGTTTAGCGCCATTGACGGGGACAGTATGTTTCCTTATTCGGTCTAGTGCATAGGGACCCTTGGATGACATCAGTCTCTATACAAACTTGAGACATGTTTGTTGTTGATTATCCCTGTAGCTAAAGCGACTTCTACATACAGATAAAATTTCATCTATTTGTAATCTTCTGAGAGATACAAGTAGAGTGACCATTTGCGGTGGACTGCGCAGCGAGTATCACACAGGTGTCAAGCATCAGTACCGCTCGCTGGAACGACTTCCGTCTGAGCATCCGGCATGGATTCCTTTGAAAGCTTTGATGCAGCGACTCCAGCCAGCTCTTGGATCGAAGAACCCCCAATAATCTGTAGTACAGGAATGTCAACAGACAGCTCCTTAACGAACCAATGCCGCAGCTCAATAGCCACCAGAGAGTCTACCCCCATCTCGGTCAATGCGGATGCTCCAGTGAGCGATTCTTCGGCGGATAGTTGCAGCCTGGAGCGCACTTCCTTGATAAACCCCTCGGTTATTATCTCCCTGGCTTCAGCAGTGCTTTTTGCCAGCTTGATTTGCATCCCCGCCGAAACATTGTCGTTAGTACCGGATGCAGATCTGGTCGGATTAGCCGCATGGGTAATGAGATTCCACGCCTTCGGATTTCGCAACCATAACGTGTTCGGGTTGTCTGCAGCGTTTATTACCTGGTAGCCAGCAATTACTTCAGGGTTGCTGCTGAAATTTGGATGTCCTGCAAGTATACCCTCTGCGAAGAGCTCATGCAAGTCTCGTTCAGTGAAGTTAGAAGCTCCAGTGTTCCGCTCAATCAAGTTTTGAACTGTACTATCTGCTCTTGCGAAGTATCCTACCCCTTTGATCAGTCCTGGATGAATAATACTGCCGATTAGACCTTTCTCGTGCCGCTGATTTATGAGCGCTGACATGAATTCGGTGGCGGCTGAATAGGCTGTCTGGCCAACATTGCCCAGCGGTCCAGCAGCTGATCCAAAGAGAATAAAGAACTCTAGGTCCAGGTCACCGAACACCTCGCTAAGGACAATACTGCCTTGAACTTTTGGAGCCATGACGCTCTGTATATCCTCTAGCGTCGTTTGAGCAAAGAGACAGTCCTTGAGCACCATCGCTCCGTTGGCTACTCCCCCAATCGGAGGTAGTGATTCACGTATAGAAGCATAGGCACGACACACAGATTCTCGGTTGGTGACGTCACTGGTACAGATTATCAATATTTGCCTCAATATACTGTCAGGATAGACACTTACATTGCCATTGGAAAAACTTGTGCGCCCAGTCTTTCCATCTCCAAAATCCACTGCGCATCAATATTTGGGGAACGACTGCCAAGGACCACAGTTCGGGCTCCTTTACTGACCATCCACTGACAGACGGATCTTCCAAGGTCACCAGTCATCCCGACAAGCAAGTATGTCTTTTGTGGGGACAGTGAGACCATGGAGCTTGCTGTTTGAATTTGAATATGGACTTGGCCTGGCTGGGTCCAGTCTACGATCTCCAACTGATTCATTCCCTGTGAAACACCCTGCAAGTTTTGAACAGGGACAAGCTGAATTTTTTCCTGCAAGGTAGCCGTTTGTAGCGCAAACCCACAGGCTGCGAAGAATGTTTGCCCAACGGTGATCGGACTAGCAGGCCGCAATAATTTTGACGACGTTCTGGCCAAATCAGAGATATCAACTTTCACAACATCCTCGGGCAGGAGAGATACGATTCGATCGTAAGCGCTGCTCGCACTTTGAGTACAACGGACAATGACAGAAATGTCTTTCGGCAAAAGGCGAGATAAAGTATGAGAAGAGCTTCTTTCGTGAATATACAGCACACCAGTCGTTGGCACTGCGGCTTGGACATTGGTCACGAACAATACCCGAACATTTCGTGCAAGAGCAAAGGCTGAGACAGCATCACACACAACCGTGCATAAAGTTTCGGCCTTATAGATCATGACCATTGTGTCGGGGGGCGCTTTGTCGACGACATAAGTGGCCAACAGGGCAGCAGCTGTTCGCATCAAGACAGTAGCTTCTAGGCCCTCAGGAACGCTGTCTGGGAGCCGCCAGCACCACCTGAGTGGCGCCACAATAGCTGATGCATGTTGCTCTGATAGTGCCAGCCAACGTGTATTATCATTTTCATCTCGACCGATGACTAAATGCAGAAAGCCAGCGCCTTCCACCTTATAGGCAGTTATTGTCGAAAAACGTACAACAAGTCGACGATGGGTTGCAGCATTGCGATCACCTCCTTCTTGCCTGGATTGCAGGCTTTCGCGCAGTATGAACTCACTGCGTATAGTTGACGGGGCAACAATCTGTACAGTGGAATCTTGCAGGTCAACTAAGCCATTGACTGTGCGATGGCTTGCAAAATACCGTTGATTCTTGGTGTCGTCAAACTGGATTCGCGGAATATTCAGCACCCCATTTACAAGCCGTAGCTCGAATTCTGTACTATGCAGGCAGACATCCAGGCCATCATTATTGTCCTCATATGTGTGGACCAACTGCATGAAAATATTGGCAAGAGTAGGTGCGGTGACCTCTTGACTGTTAGGTATATTGAGGTACTGAAAGATGGACTGGGGATTCTCATAGGTGAGGCAGTGAACAGTAGCCTTACTCATGCTCAAGTAGGGCTGCTTGCTTTCTGGGCCACTCGTCACCCAAAGAAGTCTGCTGGCGCTGTTCATAACCATCTTGAGGCTGGCGAGACACTGGGCTGTGATATTCTCGTAGCAAGGCGAGTCTAAATCGGTCAGATTCAATACACACCAGCCATATATGTCATCTAATTCTAGTACATCGAGCCTTTGTACAAGAACTAATTGACGGAAGCACGGTCTGAGTAAGGCTTCTAACGCCAATATCATATCCGATGTTGCTCCCGTCGCTCCACCGATGAGGAGTAGACTATCTGATAGTGTAACTTTGAAATCCCAGGGTTCGCGGAGCAGTTGGATACGATCATCGATTGCCTGCGTGACAAAGGTCGATTCATATCCAAAGCGATCAGCCGACGACACCGCTTCGAGTCCTCCAAAACCACTCGTCTTGAGCAGCAGATCCCATTTTTGAAGGCTAACCACCGGGCTCTGAGGGTTGCCGTTCTCGTCGGACCACCATCTTTTAAGAGAGCTGACTATCAGCCCGAGGCGATTGATATTCGTGTTGGTGCCGGTACGAACGACCAAATAACCACCGGGCTTGAGCAGGCGTCGAATGTTTTCCAAGGTCTGCACCAGGCTTTCAGCACACCAAATCATATCAGCTGCGACAATAAGGTCATATGAGTGCTCCCTGAAGTCTTGCTGGACGGGATCTGACAAAATATTAAGCACCTGGTAAGAAATCTGATCTTTGTGTTGAGCAAGTCTTTCTTGTACCTCCGCAAAGGATGTTGGAGAATTATTTGTGAAGGTATAAGATTGATATGAACGTTTTATTTCCCTCAGAATCGATTCCGTGGCCAGACCCCTTTCTCCATTAAGCTCAAGTATTTTCATATGAGGGTAGCGGAAAGCGATCTGGCTAACGAGCACTGCAAGCTGCGAACGGCTGCGCTCGTTTTCAAACAGATCCTTATAAACCCCATCCAACTGGCCATTCTGACAAGGAAGATCGATCACTCTGCTTGTCCCTCTAAGGAAGTCCAAAATATTATCACCTGCTATCCGAAGCTGATCCCAGGGATCGCTACCTATGCGTGCCGTATTCGTAGCTTTGTCGAGAGCATCTTCCAGGGTGCCGTCTAGCCAATCTGGACGACATATCGGATGGGAGCCGTCGTGTGTTGTACAGAGAACCTGATCCATCCACTCCAAGACTCTAGACCGATGTTGGTCAAGGCTTTTGCATTCCTCTGCGGAAAGCTGCCTCCGTGCATCTCTAATATACAAAAGAGCGCAGCGTTCCGCCCACTGAATCTCTTCTGAGTTTTGACAATCCTGATATACGCTTTTTGAAACAGCTTGTGGCAGCAACGGGCCCCAGACAATCTTGGAAAAGATGCCACGATCCTCGGGAGTTGATATCGGAGCCACATGGAAGCCCTCGATTTGGTAGACCCCGTGGCCGTCAGGGTCAAATACGTTGATATCGCCTCTCATGCCATCTGGGCTGTCACTATCGAGGAAGGCTTCGACAGCAAGCTCAGTCATGGCCTCCACTGAGGTGGGCTTGCACAACTGCGGGTTAATTGCGATGTGCTCAATGGACACAGGAACATGTAGTGTGTGGACTTCATCGATGTTCCTCGCCGCTAACAAGGCCTGCAAGCTGGAGTCAATGATGGCTGGATGTAGCAGCAAAGACGAGCCCAGCTCGGTCCCTGAAACTATGCCCGTCGACCCACTCGCTTGTCTCGTAAGAGCCTTCAGCCCTAGGAAGGGACCGTTGTAACCGAGACCAAGACTTTTCAGAGATGCGTAGAATTCAGTCATGTCCATTGAGTGAGAAACATCTGGTATAGATGATCTAGGGGGCAAAGACATAGCATCTTGTTCCCCAAATGACACAGTCAGTTCTCCGGAGGCGCATGTCTTTAGTTTCCCAGCAATACTAGCGTAGCATTGGAAGGCTGCAATGATGACATCGCTTTCTGATTTCATAATGCCTAATTTCGAGATTATCTCCACACCCTGCGGATCGTCAGGAATAGGAACAGCACAGTGGATGCGCACATCATCGAATTCCACCAACCGCAGAGGTTGGCCACGTGCGGCTTTTGCAGCTGCTTCCAATGCCATTGATATGTATCCGGCCGCAGGGAACACAGTCTGAGATTGAACCCGATGGTCATTAAGCCATCCGAGTTCTGTCCGGCTTAAGTAGTTGCGCCAGCGCCATTCGTCTTCGCCTGTTTCAGGGCTGAGAGTCCCCAAAAGAGGGTGTGGGAGATCAGAGTGGTATAGGCGCGCTTTAGTATGGCGAGACAGCGTCCAATAAGCTCGTGTTTTGTCGAAGGGATATGTGGGTAAGCATTTCACGAAACGGCTTCCATATGAATTATTGAACAGTGACAGATAACGTTGGATGTCTATATTTGTTCCCAGATGTGTCCAGAGTGAGCCAATAGCCCGAGCAAATACATCCGTACTGTTGGCATCACGCTCAGCCAAACCAAGGTAGGTTGTCTCTGGCTCTACATCTGCCATCTCAGTTATTGTTTGCAGGACTGGTCCTCTGAGTGTGGGACGTGGTCCAACCTCAATCAATAAATCAAATTTGGGATTGTCTGCAAAAGCGGCCGCTACTGCCTGAGAGAAAAGCACGGGGCGAAGCATGTTCTGGCACCAGTATTGAGGAGTGATGTCTTCAGTGTCTAGCCTCGTTTCCTTGTGTACGCTAGAGAACCATGTCGTTGTCGTAGGATTTGCCCGAATTTCACAGGCCTCGAGAGCGCGCAGATACGGTGCAGCGCATGGTATCATATGGTGCGAATGATAGGCGATGTCCACATTCAGGCGATGCACCGCGAGATCTAGGCTTTCTAACATCCATGCAAGTTCCTGTATCGCTTGTGTATCCCCAGAAAACGTGACACTTACCGGAGAGTTACTTGCAGCCACTCTGACTGTCTCACTGAAGCCACCTTCGGAACAAAGTGCCTGCGCGTCTTCCCAGGGAATACCACTGACCAGCATAGCTCCAGGCTGGCCATTTGCGACGGCCTGTTCAGCTACGAAACCTCGCAGGTATGCAACTCTGATAGCATCTGCTGCGCTAATAGCGTCTGCAGCATAAGCCGCTGCAATCTCACCCGACGAGTGCCCCACGACAGTGGAAAAATGAACACCCAGAGCCCGTAAAAAGTTTACTTGTATTATTTGTACAGCTGTGCGCAGAGGCTGTGACACAACTGCTTCGTGGATTCTTGAAGATGACTCGGGAGCTGAGAGCTCCTGAACCAATGAAAAGTCCGGACGGTACTCCAATGGAAGACTGTTCAACGAATCTTGCAGTTCTGTCATCCAGATCATGGCTTGTGGACTAGCTGAAATCAAGTCCCAACACATTTGCGGATACTGCGCGCCTTGTCCAGTAAAGATACCCAGTACTCGTTTTGGTACATGGCTGGGCCGGGACATAATGCTTGGAAGTTCTGCTGACATTCGCTTTTCAAGCTCTATTTGAATCTCAATCCGAAGGCCTTCAACTGAGGCTGCTGTAATGAAAACACGGTGACTGAATGCTGATCGTCGGTTCAGGAGAGACTCGGCTAGGGTTACCAAGTCTATGTCGGGGTGCTCTTGAAGAAATCGGTCATAGCATTTTAGAACATCTATCAGGGTTTTCGCTGTGCATGCAGAGAAAGTAAATGGAAGTAGTCGTGGGCACAAGCAATGCTCTAGCTTCAGCTTCGTTGGAGGAGTATAGCTTTCAATGATCGCATGTGCATTACTTCCACCGAAGCCAAATGAGTTAACCGAAACCCGGCGAGGAATACCTGGGGCAAGGCTGGGCCACAACAATGGCTCAGTTGGTATGCGAAGTCGAGAAGTCAGAGGTGCAATAACTGGATTTATACGCTTCAATAGCATGTTCGGAGGTATAATGCCCTTCTGGACGCATAGAGAGGCCTTTATAACTCCTGCTAGCCCTGCTACACCTTCTGTATGGCCAATGAGGGTCTTTATTGAGCCCACGAACAAGGGTTCTTTGATCGACTCTTCAGGTAATGCTGAGTCCTCATAGAATGCATTATATATGGCAGTGGCCTCTTGAGGATCTCCAGCCTGCGTGCCTGTGCCATGGGCTTCAAAAAATTGGCACCGGTCTTCGGGATGGTCTGCGGGATTTAGCCCGACGCTGGCATACGTTGAGCGTATAAGCTGTAATTGGGCAATGCTAGATGGCATTGTAATTCCCATACTGCGTCCATCGGCGTTGATTCCTGTGGCGCGGACGATGCATTCGATGGGATCCCCGTCCGCAATAGCGTCGCTGAGGCGTTTCAAGACCACGGAAGCAATACCCTCACCCCGTGCATAACCATCCGCGCTTTCATCCCACATCCGACACCGTCCGGAGGGGGAGAGTAAGTGCATCTGGGATGCTGCAATATACTCACGGGGGCTAAAGATTAGGTTGCTAGCCGCCACCAGGGCTATGTGACAGTCCTGGTTTCGCAGAGCACTTACTCCTTGGTGGAGGGCTACCAAGCTTGAAGAGCATGCGGTGTCTATCGTTATTGATGGCCCATGCCAGTCAAAAAAGTAGGAAATGCGATTGGAAAGCATCGAGGCTGCCGTTCCGGATGGGGTATACATGGGAACCTCATCCCAGTCACGGCTGATCAGATTGGCATAGTCCGTACTCATAAGGCCACAAAAGACTCCTGTGTCAGAACCTCGAAGGGCTTCTAGCGTTAAGCCTGCTGTCTCCAATGACTCGTAGACGACCTCCAATAGTAAACGTTGCTGAGGGTCCATCGACTCTGCTTCAACAGGGGAGACATTGAAAAAGGGCGCGTCGAATGCGCGGGGGTCCTCAGTAAGAAAATAGGATTCAGGGGAATTTCCTGTGCCATGATGTTTATCAGGATGGTAAAAGGCATCATGAATGAACCGGTCCTTGGGTGCCTTAGAAGCTACATTGCGTGGATGGAGCAGAAGGTCCCAGAGCCTAGTCGGGGAGGATGCTGAGCCTGGGAATCTGCAACCTGTCCCGATAATTGCGATGGGTTCAGGGACCGACATGAAGCCGAGTGAGGGAAATACTTAGTGAGAAGGGAATAATCAATCGATTGCTGGCGGTCCAGAAAGGAAAGACCACCGGGTCAGATGACCGAGGCGGACTGCAGGTTTCCTTTCCTTCTTATACACTTCTACTTTCTCCCAGTCATTTGGTTTCTCGTGGCCCGCTTGTGACCAATTAGCCTTGGTTTAGCTCCGTGGCTTAGGTCGTCTTACTTCTAGGCAAGTGCATTTTGGAGAAGTAACAGCGCTAATGTCAGAATGGGGCAGTTGTTGGTACACTTCCCCATGCAGACAGGGCAGACGCCTCCTAACTAAGTGACGTTCTTGTTGGGATAGTGCAGGTGGGGTCAAGGGATGCAAATCTGGACCTGTCACTCGGCATGCAGGGCTCCTCCTCGACTGCCATGCTCATCTCTTAGTCGATAGGCCTTGGAAAACTGGCGTTGCACCAGTGGACCACCTGCAGGGTGTCATATATCCAAGCCATTCAGCGTGATGAAGCGAACAAGGGCAGGGCGCTGCAATCAGCACTTCCTCCCGGCCGGCTCGAGACAAAGGCATTCACTGGGTGTGGCTTGGGATTTCTATTGGACGGATCGATGCTCGTGCTGCAGTTGCAGAATCGCGGCCAGTCGGAGGTAAGACCAGTCTAGGCTTGGTACCTCTTCTGTCCTTCGGTTGGTTCATCGCCGTCATCGGCGCCGCCTAGAACTACCCCGACATATGCATGTCTCGGACCCTTTCAGAGCATGGATATTTCCGTCACATCAAGCATGCACGTCCATAATGCGAAGAGGACTCTGTTGTCAATACTAAGGTTACTTCCTATCACCAACCGGCAGAGATTTCAGTGTGTTTTGGGAAAAGTAACTTATCTCATGGGCACAGGGAAGGTGCCTCGCTTATGGATCTCGTCAGAATTCGGGGTCCCTCCGCCGCTAGATAAGTTAGCTGCATCACCCATCTACATCGGATTCAGATTAGATCACCGTCACAACAAACAAGGCAAATTATTCCAAGCGCTTACCATGCGACTAATCATATGGAGCAAACTTAACCCTCTTCCGATTTCGCTGTACCCAATTATAGGACCTGGAAAATTCAACCCCCATCTGGGTAGCTACATTCTGACAGGCGTTCAAGCCCGCCTAGTCTGGTGATTTGATCATGCCTACAGCACACTTCCTGGTGAGGTAGTATGGGCAAACTACTGCAGCATGAAGCATGCTCCAATTCGTCAGCCGGAACTGACCCCATCTTGCATGTTTCCTTTCAGACTGATGCAATTTGTGCCGAAGTAGCTGAATACGGGCTTCGTGTCTGCTCGTGATTCAGGCGCCATCCCGAAAACGAGACAAAACAATCTTACCTCAGACATACCTGCTAATTGCCATTCTGCTACTCCTGAGCCTGTCTTTGCTTCCATTATGATGAACTTTCCAACTGTGCACAAGGACGTGTTGTCCTTTGCTTTTGATCACTCGGTTGACTATGACGAGAGCCAGCCACTCTATATTGATGCAAGAAATCCATCGCGCAGTCTAAATGCCAATCAGTTACGTCGATTAGTGCGGGCTCTGATCGCAGGCCTCAGGCGGTATATTAAGCAAGGAGAGTGTGTGCTGGTTCATCTGGGCAATAGCGTAGGTTAAACCCGCAGGCAACGCCTAGTTCCCAAACTGGATCTAATAAACAGTCTTTAGTATGTTCACTCAGCTCTCTTCTTCGGCATAATAGGAGCCGGAGGGGTTTACATGGGTGCCAGCCCCGACAGCCCACCTCATGAATTAGCCAATGTTCTTGAGCTGGGGAGGCCAAGGTTAATCATTACGACAAACCAGACGCTTCATGCTGTCTTGAGTGTTGCAACCAGCAAAGGCCTCGGTCCGGAGCAAACCTGCCTGTTTGAAGAATTGACTATCGCTAGCTTTCTAGAGTCAAACATCAGTTATCGTCGCCAAAATGCTGAAACCATCACATTATACGACCTTCTCGCCTGCGGTGAAGAGGATTGGATCAAGTTCGATGACGAAGCCCTGGCCAAAACCACTCCAGCCGCTATGTATTGCACCAGCGGCACCAGTGGGCTTCCCAAAGCCGCCATTATCTCGCACCAGGCTGTTGTCTCCCAGCATCTTAACAAGCACTATGAGGTTCCATACGCTGTCAGAAGACTGGTCGTTGTTCCAGTATACCATCGCTTCGGGGCACTCTGGCACGCATTTCCCATCCGTCAAGGAGAGCCCGCATACTTCCTGCAAAAGTTCGAACTGAATCACTTCCTCGACGCTGTTCACAGCAACAGAATAACAGACGTATTTATTGTGCCAGCAATAGTTCACCTCTCACTTCAGTCCTCTCGGCCTGTGGCGGAGCTCCTTTCATCTCTGCGTATGGTAGGCGTCTCAGGCGCGCCCATTGACACGGAGTCATTGCAAATTTTCCAAGATCTGCTACACAAGAAAGCTACTGCAGCGCAAAGCTGGGGTATGACAGAGACAGGCCCGATATTTGTATGCAGGTATGGAGAGCGCGTCGATAAAGGAAGTATCGGAAAGCTTGTCGGGATAAACGAGGCAAGACTCATCGACGATGAAGGCATGATAATAACCAGCGACAACTGCCCCGGTGAGCTATACGTACGAGGCACAGGACTATTTTCGAACTATAAGGGACGAGATGACGGAGTCGACGCAGATGGATGGTTTCGAACAGGGGACGTGGCCTACAGACAAAACGAATACTACTACCTGTTTGGCAGAGTCAAGGAAATTATCAAAGTACAAGGGCAAGAAAAACCCCAGCCATATTCTACTACCACCCTTCTAACCGTGATGCTCAGGAACCAAGTAGCTCCTGCCGAAATAGAAGCCATCCTCTCCAAGCACCCAGGAATATCCGATGCCGCCGTCCTCGGAGTCTAATCCAGTGACAAGAGCACCGAACTGCCCCGAGCGTTTGTGGTGAAATCATCAGCTTTCAAGGCCAATCTGACCGCAGATGAAGTCTACCAATTTGCGAAATCCCAGTTAGCAGGCTACAAGGCTCTAGATGGAGGCGTGATATTTGTCAGTGATATCCCTCGAACTGCGAGCGGGAAGATCCTACGGGGCAAGTTGGCACAGATGAATGCTCGACGGGAGAAGATCGCCCAGATACTTTCTCGCCGTGTTATCAAGGTGGTAACTTGATCAAGGAGCTGGGTAAATAGTGGTGGTGGTCTTTGAATCATAGCTACCATGCACACGTTCACGCTCGAGAGACCCTTATTAGTCTTTGAACCTGGTAGATTCCGTCACATTCATTTACCTATGCAGATTCGTAAATCACGCAATGCTTCTCACTGTCAGCAACTACTTCCTGGCTTCATTACCTACTACAACCGACGCATTATGCACTCGACGCTAGTCATTTACATCTAGACCAGGCCAGCATAAAACCATCCCCCTAAAAGACCCAACAGCTCTACGAACAAGACAACTAAACCACATACAATAATTGAGAACAAGTGACCAAAAATGTTTTCTCTCGTCTATTCGGTTTATGGGTATCTATGCAACAAAAATCCATCCAAACACAAACCCGAAGCGAACATCATCCGTAACGTAACGATCATAAAGCCCTCTATCTCCGCATCATTCATTCTGACAAGCCGTAACCTCCGTAAGCAACTCATCCAATCCACGGAATCCCTCTTCCACGACCCATTTCTGTCCCTGAGCGGGATGTAGAACATGGCAGCTCGCGCCGACGACCAAGAGACCAGGGGGTCTTGAGCCCTCAGCTTCGAAGGCAGCGCTGACGTGCTCCAGGGTAGACCGGATGACGCGTTGATCGGTGCAGGAGGCTCGCTCGATGATTGCGCATGGAGTGTCTTTCGGCCATGGGGTCCGTGGACGGGCACCCTCTGCTGGCTCGGTGGTCAGGGATTCTATGAGTGCGGACAGACGGTGCAGGGCCATCAGGAAGACGACGGTTTGTGTGGGAACGTAAGTAGGGGGTTCTGGGGCTGCGCCTTTGCGGCCGGTGCCTGTGCAGACGAGGACTTGGTCGGATACGCCTCGGTGCGTGGCGGGGATGTCTGCGAAGAGGGGCGCGCTCAATGCACTGGTGATACCGGGGAGGACGACGGGTGCGTAGCCTTCGCCCCGGAAGAATTCGAATTCTTCGCCTCCTCGGCCGTAGAGGTAGGGGTCACCCTGCTTCAATCGGAGGACGTATCTTCCTCGACGTAGGGAGTCCAAGCCCATCTTCAAGAATTCCTCCTGGGCCTGGTCTGCGTTGCCTGGGAACTTTCGCGCGATGTGGACTTCTGTCCTGCGGGGGATGAGTTCTAGGACAGGTGCTGGGACGAGTTTATCGGCCAGGATGATGTCGGCCGATTGGATGGCATTGTATGTTGCGCGTGTGAGCAGATCTGGATGTCCCGGGCCGGAGCCAGCAAGAACAATCTTGCCCTTCTTTGACAAGGTTTCCGAGTTGCTGAGATCTTTGGGCCCGTCTTTGCTAGACGAGTAGGCCTCAAGAATGGCGTTAATATCTTCGTCTGTGATGGCGGCCAGTTTGCGAAGGGGCCAGTATTCACAGATCTGAGACAGCCAGCGCATGCGGCGGGTCTTGGCTGCGGAGATGTCGTCCTCTGTCACTAATGTGTTGAATGTGTGCCGTTGGCCAGTCGCATCATCCTCGTCACCCTCTAGCGGTGCATCACATAGTCCGGCAGCATAATCCTCCGCCCAAAGGCGCTTTCTCACTGCACCAAGCCTGTCAATGGCATTTCCGAGATTTGACGGGAGTCCCGAGGAAATTTCCCTCCTGAGTCGTGATGCCAGCTTACAGCCGCGTCCTGATGTCGTGATGCCGATGTGAAGAGGGCCGTCCGAATACGTGGACAGCAAGCTGAAGGTACAGAGTTCAGGAGCATCTGACACATTGACTGGGATTCTCAGACGACGGCAGAGCTTGGAAATGTGTGCACTCAATGGGTTGGTTCCGCCTAGAGTGACAAAGACCGTGTCTACAACACGGTCGACTTCCTCTCTTCCTAGGCTCGTGAGATCCTCATCCCTGAACTCTCTGCGAAGCCACTTCAAAGAGCCGTTCTCAATCCGTTCGACCAACGTGTATTGCAGGCTCTCTGTGTCCGGGGCAATGAGAACGGGCTTTGCGCCAGCTTCAATACTTTTGGCACAACGGGCTGCTGCAAGAGGGTTGGCCCCGATGATCAGATGGACTTGTGACTCAACGTTCACGGCTGTCAGTAGAGGTGCCGGAACACCACTATCTGATGCGTCCTTCATGTTTAAATTGCCACCGCGGGGTTTGCGGTCTAACCTTCAATATTTTCTTGGACGTCGTTGTTGTTGTAAAAAGTTTTGGTGGTAAGAGCAATCAAGACCCTGAATTGGAGGACCCACGCTGATTTATGCTTGCATCCCACAATTGAAGTCGTGAGTCGATTAAGTTTCCAGGTTCTTTAACTCCGCGGAAAAGCGAACTGATGAGCAACGACTGCAGATAAGAACCACGTTCTCCAGTCAGCACGCCTGGCAGGTCGATAAGACTATCTCAGCGATTAATAAACGGAGTCACCACAGAAAACCAGCGGGCTTGGAGTCATTCTGTCTCTGGGAAATTTATAGATGCATTTCCTGATGGGGTTAAGGCGATATTGCGTGATCGCATGCAGTGGCTTAGGTAAGCCAACCCCGGATTGGGAGATTCAGTAAATGGTGCCTGATTCAGTAATAATGAGTATTAGCTGAGATGACTGTTCGACATCTTGTACTCTTATCGTAATATCTGGCAGAACAGAGTATAGTCGACATATGCTCCAAAGTTATATCCCATGACGGGTGTGATTCGGGCGCATGACTCTAGACGCGAGCATATGTTGTGATAGGTTCATGGAGAAGAGTTAGTGTCTGACACTTCAGTAGGTTCGCAAGTTCAAGCAATTCCACTTGGTGAAACCCATCACTGATAGAATATAAGTGCTAACTGGTACGTGGTGGTCTCGTGTCTCTCTCTCAGTAACCAAAACATTGGCCAGATCGTGTTAGTTGGTGGCCGGGAATGTCCCATTCATCATAAAAGACAACCGGATGTAGAATTTTTGACATATTTTTCATGGAAGTAGAAGTCATATCGCTGCGAGGTTAGATTCATCGATAGATGAAGGCACACATCTACGATATGAACAGTATTGTTGAAGGATGTTGATCTGGTCCAAGTGCTGCAGCGGTGTATATCACGTGACACAGCTGCCGCCAGCTCGAGCTGCACGTCAGAGCTCCGATCCAGTCCATGCTTCCACTCATCTTTCATCATTTCCCCCAGACCTCCCATCTTCTCCCAGTAATCCCTCACATATCTTGCATCTGTCTTTCTCTTTCACAGGTTGATATCCACCAAATTTGATTTATACCCTGCTGTGACGCTTCCCCGTCACCATGTCCGAAACCCTGTTGAAGCCGGAGAAGGACTTCTCCAAGGATGCTGACAAGCTGATCCCCGAGGCTGAGCAGCTTGCTAAGGTTGGAGCTTTACCATTAGTTCTGCAAATATAATTTACTGACCGTCAACAGACCGATGTTCAGGGTGCCATTGACAAGCTCCTTGTATTGGAGAAGCAAGCAAGACAAGTACGGCCCTTCCTTCGTCTAACCGGCGACAACGCGATTCTTACCCATCCTACAGGCTTCGGATCTTGCCACAACATCGCGCATTCTTATCACCATTGTCACACTCAGCAAGAACTCGGGAGACTGGAATCTGCTGAACGACCAGGTCCTCCTGCTATCCAAGAAGCATGGCCAGCTCAAGCAGGCCGTAACGAAGATGGTCCAGACGGTGATGGGATTCCTGGATGAGACACCGAACTTGGAGGTCAAGCTGTCTGTCATCCACACACTGCGGACTGTGACTGAGGGCAAGGTCAGTGAAATAACCACCCGTCCAGCTCCGCATCATGCTAATGCGCGTCTATATAGATCTTCGTCGAAGTCGAGAGAGCTCGTGTGACCCGCATCCTGTCCAACATCAAGAAGACCCAAGGCGACCTTAACGCTGCTGCCGATATTCTTTGCGAGTTGCAAGTCGAGACATTCGGTTCCATGACCAGACGGGAGAAGACAGAGTTCATCCTGGAGCAGGTTGCGCTCTGCATAGAACGGGGCGACTGGACACAGGCCACCATCCTCAGCCGCAAGATCAACAAGAGATACTTCAACCGCAAGCCGAAGAAGAGCCCGGAGGAGATTGAGAAGCTGAAGAAGGAAGCCGAAGAGAAGGAGAAGACGCGTAGCCCGGATGAGGCACCGATGGAGGTGGACGATGACGTGACCGACTTGAAGCTTCGCTACTATGAACAACAGATTATCCTCGCCAACCACGACTATAAATATCTGGATGTTTGCAAACATTACCGGGAAGTGCTGGATACGGAGTCGGTGGAGAACAACCCGGAGCAGCTTCGCGCCGTAAGTTTACCTTAGAAGATTGGCGAGTACCTTCAAGCTAAAATCATCCAGGTCCTCGCCAGGATTGTCTACTACGTCGTCTTGTCTCCCTACGATAACGAACAGTCGGACCTGTTGCACCGCATCCAACAGGACTCGCGGCTCTCCCTCGTCCCGGTTGAAGGCCGGCTAGTGAAGCTCTTCACCATCCACGAGCTGATGCGCTGGCCGATGGTGGGCGAGCAGTTCGGCCCTCACCTCTGCAACACAGATGTCTTCAAGCCTCAGCCCAGCCAGTCGGTCGAAGACCAGCCGTACCGGAGGTGGCAGGACCTCCGCAAGCGCGTGATCGAACATAACGTGCGGGTGGTGGCTAAGTACTACACACGTATCCAGATGGGCCGGTTGACCGAACTGCTGGACCTGACGGAGGAGGAGACCGAGAAGTACATCAGCGAGCTGGTCTGTTCGAAGACGATCTACGCCAAGATTGACCGTCCAGCCCGACTGGTCAACTTCGCCAAGCCTCGCGATGCCGACGACGTGCTGAATGAATGGAGCAGCGACATGAAGAGCCTTCTGGGGCTGCTGGAGCGGATCGACCACCTGATCACGAAGGAGGAGATGATGGCGCGGATCCTTCCCACGCGAGAGAAGGGCAAGGCCCGGTAGATTCTGAGTAGCAGAATAGCAGATATACACATTGATGATAGTAGAATGGGACAATAATGACATCGTCATACATACATACATACATACACACGATCTATAATCTACACTATCTATCTCTAATTTAAAACGGCAACTCCATCTCATTAACATCCACCTCCTCCTTCTCCTTCTTCCCCCCAGCCGCATTACCATCCCCAAGAACCCCCCTCACAAACCCCACCACAGCATCCAAATACGGCCTCTGCGCCGGCACAAAATGCCCCCCAGGATGCACCACCACCCTCCCCTCCACATCCACCGCATCAGTGACCTCCACCAACGCCCTACTCCTCCCCTCATCCACAACCGCATCCAACGACCCCAACACATGCAACACAGGTGTCTTCACCCCACCCTCATAAAACCCCCTATACCTCGGCCCCGGCGCCCGAAACCCACTATAACACACCGCAAACTTCAACTCCCTCTGCCCAACACTCCTCACACACTCCCACCAAGCACTCGGCACTTCAAATCCCTTAACATTCTCCCCGTTCTCCTCAAACACACTCCCCTCCTTCGCAAACCTACTCATCACCTCCTCCCTCCCGGGCTCCAACAACGCCGCCACAATCGCCGCCATCGCCGCTCCCTGCGAGAACCCCACTACACCGTCAAACGGCCCCTCCGTCTTGATCACGTTCGCGATCGTCTCTAGACCCAGGTGCAGGTCCGTGTAGAGCGGTGGGTTCGCGGTCGAGGAGCGTCGAAACCACCCGTAGGCTTCGGTGGGAGTGTCATCGCTGGTGGTGGAGGAGCCCCCTTGTGTGGTAGAGGGCTCGTAGCCAGGAATGTCGGAGGGGAGGAGGTGGATGGGACCCGTTGGGTAGGTCGTTGTGATTGTGTAGCCGGTTGTGGGGAGGAGGGTCTTCGTGAGGTGTTTTATCACGGCGCGGGATTTGGCGTGGAAGAGGGGGCCGGATTGTGTGTAGCCGTGGAGGCAGAGGAGTTTGAGGGGAGGCATTTTTTTTCTTTCTTTTCTTTTTCCTTTCTGGGTTTGGGATTTTGTTTGTTTGAGGGGTTTGAGAGGGGGAAAGGTGAAGGTGGTTTTGTGGTATCAAGAGGGATTGGGTAAGTGTATGAGGAAGATGTCGGGGAGAGAAAAAGTACTAGTGGGAGGAGGAGGATGTGAGGAGATAAGATAAGCCCGGGTGGATGGTGGTTAGTTGGCTGGGGTATCCTCACTTCTACGATATGGGGTGGACGGGCACTGGTTTTCCGGGTTTGAAATCTGGAATGTAGAGGCCGCTAAAGTCATGTCTAGGTGATCACTTGGTCGCTGGGTATCTATATGTTTACAGTCCAGTTGGTGGCACTCATACGGGCTGTGGTTTGGTCTGGATGCAAGGGCACTCGGTGACCCCAGCTTCAACATTGCGGAGATGCGGGCCAGATCTACACATTACGAGGGGCTACGTCTCTACTACTACAAGCTAGAATCCATACTGACCAATATAAAACATACGATTGCTACCGCACGAGGGGTATCACAACTCTACAGTGCCGGCACTGTCCTCTCAGACCTAGTAACCAGACTCCTGCAGCCAGTCACGCCGCTCCGCAACAATACCGGAGCCGCCATCATTCATCTTCTCCACGATGGAGATCTGTTTTTTTTTCCTCCTTCCACAATATCCGAATTCCTGCGGCAACCGGCAGAAGCTTATGTGCAGACGTGACTGGTGGCGTTGTATGATTTTTTCCCCATATCGTGCCGCTGTTCGAAGTACATCCGTCGTAGGTACAAGGAACACAAGTTTGTCGAAAACGAGAATCATCACGCGAAAATCAAGAGGAAAGATACAAGGCAAGAGTAGTTTTTGGTAGTATGGACCGATCATGTGCCAGATATCCGGAACTCCCCTGCGCAGAGATGTAGGAAGATAAAAAAAAGTAGTAAAACGCTTTTTTTGAAAAGGTGTATCAAAAACGAGGTTCTGTGCCTGGTCAAAAATTTTTTTCATTTCCCTTGTCTGTGTGGTTCCGCAGGGCTTTCTCGCAAGGGGCGAGGATTCCATCTTCTATCTGAATCTGTTTCCTCAGAAAAACGAGATATTATAATCCATCATCATTGAAGAACGCCACATTGCTTTCATCATCGCTCCGGCACGGTTGCGTCGAGACGTTTACTTGCGGCGGAAAGAGCAGCCCTCAGTGAGACGGGCCTTACCACCGGTGGGCTGGCAGAGGACGGTCGAGCAACCAGCGCAGACGACGACGGTCTGGGCGTGGGAGAAGACGGTGGTGATGGTGAAGCAGCCGGGGCACTTGACGTCCATGAAGAAGGAACGGGGAGCAGGCACAAGGGTCTGTTTGTCGAAGGAGTAACCGATATCAGCCAACCCATTCCATCCATCTCTTATCGATCACTTTTTCTTTCCCGATATGGAATATTGTTCATACCTTGAGCTTGTGCTTGCGGGCCTCAGCCTGAGGCGCGGGGTTGAGGAGGTCGACCGCGAGAACCTATTCCCAAGAGATATCCGTCAGTTCAACATTCTTTCTTTCCTTTCGATAAAAATTTCGAGATGCCTGCGGCGACGGGATGGTGGCGACGACGGGGTGCAGAGATGGCTAGCGGCGATGGCCATTTCTATGCAAACATGCAGGGAGATATGCTGGACATGTTGTGGGATGGCATCGTAGGGGTAGAACGTACCATCTTGACGAGACAAAAAGTCGATCAGCGAAGGGAGTTGAATGAAGCGCTGATGGAGATGGCCTGCTTGAGGGTGAAAGCGAAAAGGTGGTCTCGTGGAGATGGCGAGCGCTGAAGGGAATTCTCGACGGCGTCACCCACGGCGGCCCGTTTGGGGGCGCATAGGGTTGCAGCCCTCTCGCTAATACTGCCCGAACAAGCACTTTTGCCACGGCCCGGCGGTGGCCCCTGTGGCTGATGTCTTCTCCACCAATCACGGGCCGCTTATATCAGCCGCCAGATGCTGCTAGATGCTCCAAGGTCCTTCGATGGAGCTCCCTTTCTTACTTTGTGCTACTATCTATTTACCTGTTACTCGGACGGGCAGAGAGATTACGGTGGTTGACGCATTGTCGCCACTCGGCAACTGCTGATCTCATACAAATACATTTCTATCGCTAATCCAATACGCTGCTTAGATACGGCCATGACATACGTTTCCGGTCCGGTGACATGTGCCTGCCATTCAGACACCGGACGACTTGCGACGCGGTTCCAATGCTCCTGATAGCGCAAGGCCAGGATGCACGAACGGCTGCGCCGTCCAATTAATCTACCGTCTACCGTCTTATGCGATTCGACGTTCTCCACATGGACTCCATTCTTTTGTACCCTCACCGCCATCATTCGCATCCTCATTAGTTCGACTTCTTCGCCTCTCCATTGGCGGTCACCACTTCCACGTGAGGGTGCTTGATCGTCAAGCACCAAATGTCAATATAGTCGCATATCGTCGTGATGATGTCGTGCTGTTTGCAATTAGCATCTCGCCCTCGAATGGTCATGCGTGACACTTACCACGAAGCTGCCGTAAACGCCGATCGACAGACCCAGGCACACCCAAACGAAAGCGATCTGCCTCACTCCGTCACCCAGCAGACTCGGCCAGTAACCAAAGAACGCACCAGCGCTGTCGAGCACTGCCAAAGCAAGAGGGATCAGGAGCATGTTGAAGTAAGGGAAGCTGGCCTTGACCAGGTGCGCGCAGATCATCTTGCCCACGGCGTACGCATTGATCATGCCGACGTACAGACAGAACGGGACCATGTAGTTCTCCAGGATGGTGGGTTGCAGGTAAAGATAAGCCGGCACAAGAGTCCACACCGCGACCAGGGGGAGTAGGCCATACAGGGGCTTGATCGGATCCTGACCACGCTCGCGGCGCACCTGCATGACATGCACGATGCTAGAGGCGGTGGCGAAGAACAGGAGGACTCCGCCGTAGACGAGATACCACTGCGTAAAGGCCATGTCGTAGATATGCTCTGGGATGAAGGCCAACTTGGGAACACCAACGGTCTCCAGCATGGAGCGATGCCAGAAGCTGCCACCGCCCATGTAGGCCGTGAAGCCAAACACAACGCAGAGAGTGAGGACACCCTCGACGGGACCCGAGATGATTCCCAGAGTCAACACCTGGGTGTAGTATTCATCCCAGGTCTGGACATAAAAGGTCATAGTCGCTGCATCTTATCAGCATCGCCCAGTACTCATAAACTTGTCCACCACCTACATCCGAAAAGGGTCAACACAGTTGCCCAAGATTGGCCGAGGTTCATAGCCGCCGCGAAGATCAAAACTCCCAAGGCCGTGTTGCATGCATCGACACCTGCAGGCGAAGCTTAATTCCCGGTCCATTGTTTTAAAAATGGTCAGGCCGTCCCATTTACTTACTGTGATCAAACAGCTCACCCAGAGGACCGCTTTGCTTGGTTCTCCGCCTGCAAGATCAGATTTAGCATCCAGTCTACCAGCGGACAAGAGAATCACATCAAAAATGGGGCGCAAGGGGCAGTTCGTACGCTTGGATGCCGTCTACGCCGTCAAACGTCTGGTAAAGGAACAACCCGATGGCGCAACTGGCATAGACCCAGGGCGGGCAGTCCTGGTCTAGGGTCGGGTTGTACCAGAGAATGGTGATGAAGTTGACTACCACAAAGAAGAACCCAGTCAGGGTAATCTACCAGTCCTCAGTTATTGGTCTTTGTCGCAGCAGGGCCAGTCCAGGGCTAAGATGACTTACGGCATTAGGACTAAGACCGGGGAGGGAAACAAGGCTGTTAGCCAGACGAGAATAGAAAAAACTAGAGGACGAAACAAGCCAGCATCGTCACTTACGCCATGCTCATAGGGAAGAACTTGATCACAAAGTTATTATAGAACGGCTTGAGGACATAGCGGCTAACAAGCGAAAGATCGACTCCTGCATAACGGTATTCCCGCAGCTTGGGTAGTTGATGCTGGCGAATGTACACCATGTTGCCTGTTGGTCAGAAGGACCTGAGCTACAGCGAGCAATAGGGCCTGTAAATCTAGATGGTCAAGATGCTCGGAAGTATAGGGTCTCTTGAGTCTTTGTCGCGATGAAAGTCAAACCGGAAGCGGGCTGCAGTTGACGCCAGAATTGCAGATGCCGCGCGGTAAAGAAGGAAACAAGGGCCGGAGAAGGCGAACCAGGGCCAGGGGAGCGGAGAAAGAGTTGCTCAAAGATTAAAGATGAAGTTTATAAAAGAACACGGTCGAAGTAGAAGAGCAGAAGTAAAAGAAGAAGAAAAAAGAAAAGAAGAGGATAAAGTAGCGCGAGTGGGGAGAATAAAAAAGAAAAAGCGACGCGGCGAGGAAGAAAGAAGTGGGTGCAGCTTGTTGATGCTGGCCTTGAATTTTCTAGTAACTTTTTTTTCTGCCGGCGGAAAAGTCAAGGCAAAGACGGGAGGGCGGACGCGGGGAGCCAAAGAGGCCAGTGAGGAAGCCGTATCGAGGCGGTCCCTCTTCTCTTCAACAGCCAAGAACTTTCAACGACTTTAGTCGCTGCGAAGAATCCCACCGCACAGCATCGAAGGACCAGGTGGATTCCCGCGGAATACCCACGTGCCGTGCTGCTTTTCATTTGCTGGTTTACCTCGGACGGAGGAGACAAGACCGCACCCACGTCTCCTCATTTCCAACAACCAGTCCTGCTACGGAAGCCCGTCTGTGATCGTCGTGGGACAGGTGGGGGGCGCCAGCACACCACCAACCAGTCTGCTGAGTCGCGCGAGGACCCGAGGCAGCTGCCCATGACGGAAATGAATTTAGTCGTCGACAAAGCGGAGTCGCGCAGGATACGCTAGAACAGTCAAGCGGGGCCATGGATCAACTTTGTTTACAGCAGGTGGTCGTCTACTTTGTAGATACGTAGTCTGGAGATAGACAGGAGACGGGGATAACAGATACAACAAGATGTCAGTTTGAACATAGGTATGCTAATGCTAGATACGATACACAAAAGGCATCAAAGCCGGCTCGTGAGAGGAACAATGAGCAGCGTGCCGAGTGTGTACACTACCCCAGACGGCTCGAGGGCCTCATAGTTCGGCATTCGCTGCAACAGTAGACAGGGCTGAGTCGCTCCATCCTTGATTGGTCTCCTGTTTATCCCCCATACCTCCTATTCCTTCTCTGCTCATGGTGCTCGGACCGTTGAGGAACACAAGTCATCGGGCTTGGCTCCGTATGCCTGGGTCCTGGAAAACTCACCCCGTGATCAAGACCATGTGATGATCGTCGAGCTGAACCGGCTTAGCCAACAGGACTCCAGGGCATGGGAATCAGGATCCGACTCTGCATGGTCTGGATAAGTGGCACCGTCTTGTGGACCGTTTCCCCCCAGCCTTCGATGCCCCAGGACTGCTCACGGCGGACTTTGCGCTCTTCGAGGTTCGCGAACTGCCAGAGATGGTGCACAGTGTTCAGGTCCCCAATTTGAACAAACCATGCCCCAACACCCTCCATCACCTCCCGGCGGGCCTTGAGGCCACGACGCCAGTGTGTTTCCCACTCCAGAAGATTTCCGGGATGAAGAGTGTATGATCGGAGCTCAAAGAGGCCGCCCAGGCGCCGTGGAGGCGTCGTGGGCCAGAAAGAGAATTCCTGCATCAGCGACGTCTTCTTGCTCTTGATCAAGCCCTTCAACTGCCGGTCAAATTCGGGGAATTCGGGGTGACAGGAGATGTTGTGGAGGGAAGCATGGTAACCTTCATATCGCTGATATTCCCAGATGTGAACTGCAAGAACCGTTAGCATCCGTAGTAACAGAGGCGTTCTCAGCGCAACTGGAAAGGCTGGGTGGGCGCGTCAAGTCAAGTACCAAAGGTGTCATTATCTCCAACCTGCGTGCGCCAGCTACCAACCAGATTCACCCGGTTTTCAGGATCGGCAGCCATGCGAGGGTACCACTGGCCGACGAGGTTCACATAGTCGTCAACTTTGTCAGGCTTCACATCGTGAAAGACGATGGAGTGTACGTATTTTCCACGGGCGAGAACTTGCGAGAATGACCGTTCGATATCTTTGTCCAGCTGCTGGCCTTCCTTTGTTCCGTAGATGAGCGACGACAGGGGGCCGCGCTTCGGAGACTGACTGGCTTCCTGCAGCTGCTCGTCTCCTATAATACGGTGGGTAGAAAGTGAGCCCAAAGCCTTATTATCAAGAACTCCAGCGGCATCAAAAACGGGATGTTTGTTACTGCTCGCATTGCTCTCACCTGGAGCAGTGGGAGCGGTAGCGTATTCACGAAGGCGGTCACGGGATGCAGGGGATGGGGCAGAGGTAGAACCAGAAGCATCGACAGACTGACTCTCTTGCTGTTCTCTCTTCTTGCGAGCAACCTCTAGGTTCTCGCGAAACTCCTTCTGACGTGCGTTGAACTCAGCAGCTGAGTCGGGGGTGATGTCACGGATAGAGGGGGCGCGGGAGGCAGTGGCAGTGGAACTGAAGGGGCGAACCAGCGAAGACGCCGGCCGCAACAAGCGTGGGGCGAGCATGATTCCGTAGGGAGCTGATAGCTATACAGGAACGGATGCTGAAGCAAGGGATACAGTGGGGAATCTCTTCACAAAATAGAGGCAGGATAGGGTAGTCGGGCAAGAAACGAAGGGGGACAGGTAAATGAAAGATGGATGGACGTGTGTCGGGTTGACAGCAAATGCAGAAGAGGAGCCCAACGACAGCGATCAGACTGCGAAAGGCGACACAAGAGAAGAGGGGTTTACCGACAGGAGAGGGGAAGTAGATGAGTAGATGTAGAAAGAGTAACTGAGACAGCAGGTAAGGGCAGGGATGGGAGAGGTAGGTAGACACGCGATGCGTTACAACGACCTGACCGACGGCTGAAGGGAAGGCGCACTGCAGCAGGAGTCCACGGAACCAGTCAGGTCGCAAGCTTTAGAGTCCAGGATCAGCAAAGAGGAAGGTCGAATTGTCGGGCGGAGAAGTAATAATCCCCAATGACGGTTGTCGGTTATAAGCCACGGGTATGTAGGATATTAGGTGACAATCGAATAGAGCCAATGGAGGGAGAGTGTGGAGAGTGAATGGGGGAGGGAAGAGGAGAGGAAAAGAGAGAGAGAGAGAGGAAGGAAAGGAAGGTAGTTGAGTGGTTAAGGTACTTCCGGACGGCACAAGTGGGAAACTGGGGAAAAAGGCGTCACTTGCTCATTAAACTGGAAAAGTGCGGGGAAACAAGCCTGTGAAGAGACAAGACCTGTCTGGTCTATTCTGCTAAATAACGTAACTGGGCTGTGCTTTCCTCTCTCTGTTCTCGGCTACTGCCAATGTAACTTGAGCTGGGGCCTGCCTTATATAAGGGCTGATCACCAATCCCAGCCCTAGTGTACTAATCCCATTGTGCTGATACAGCTCTTGTTTTCTTCTGCGGATGATGTGTAGTCCCCGAGATAGACATTCCTCATGATTTGTCCATTCCATTTGTCTAGGCCGATCTTCGTTGCCTGGCCCTGCATCTCCGAGACCATGACGAAAGCGGTCTTGCTTCCTTTCCTCCGCGTTCACGGCTACGGACATGATAACGGGAAATGAGGTTATCTTCATTAAAATCTTCAACCCGATTGGTAACGGCTCATCAATTGCCTCTAACTCACCGGGGGTTTCGGTAGAGAGTTGAGAAATACTGGCAGCATCCATCACCGCCTCAAGCGTAGCTCCCAGCACCGATGACGTCGTGAGACCGGAGCTGTCTCTTATGTAATCAGAAGCAAGCCGCGCAGTGATCCGGGCCCAGATGGCTAGTACTAAACGAGACTAGTCCGGTAGTCCCCAATGCGTAGCTCATCTGGTTGCCGGTCACACCCCTCCAGCTGAGCTGGCCCGCCACTGCCACTGCCACTGCCACTCACTGTGTACTGTCCTACCTGAGAGCTCGTTGACTCGACAGAGTCCAAGCGCACTTGCTACATTTGACATCCAGCACCTCTTAACCTATCTAGGCTCTGAAAATATTTTCTCCGTGTCCTACACTATGGCGGATTCTATGAACCCTCCCCTCTCGTACGAGGCCTCAGCCACAACTACTCATCCGCATGTCGGGACTACCCTCCCAACGGAGGTGATTTCATGTCTGAAGAATTCTCGATTCGTGAGTACTGCAATTCCTATACCTTTATACCGTCATTGTGATCGGAAACTGATATTGTACGCTGCCAGCTTCACCTTGCAACATGTGATGGCTTGACCCCGCACATCTCGCTCATGTCCTACACCTACCTCCCCTCGACTCCCTATGATCCGTATCCGACGATTATCATGACCACCAACCCTTCCTCTCGCAAAACCAACCATCTGCTCACCAACCCTCGCGTGTCCCTTTTGGTCCATGACTGGGTTTCGCACCGTCCGCCTACCCGGGCTCCCAACCCCGATGGTCGCGAAGGGTCTCCCCCGCCTGCAGCCACACGGTCCTCTTTGGCGAGCCTGTTGTTGAACCTGAACACAAGCGCCCTTTCCAGTATCTCTACAACTATCGCCGGTACCGCGCGCTTCTTGGAACCTGGCTCGGAAGAGGAGGCCTGGTGCAAGAAGCAGCATCTGGAGAACAACACCTTCGAGGAAGAGCTGGGCACTTTCGGGCAACAGTTGCAGCAGCAACCCGGTCAAAGACGGCCCAGTATCTCAATTGACAGCGATGTCCGCGTCGTGACGGTTCAGGTGCGCGAGGGCCGCATTGCAGACTGGAAGGGTGGCGTGAGGGATTGGCAGTTGGTATCGGAGGGTGAGGGCACGCAGGGAACGATGGTCAATGGCGTTGCGCCCGAGTAATGCGTTTTGAAATCCATGCTATTTTGTATATCAAAAACTTTATGAGTGAACAATCAAATCTGGGAAATTGCAAGCAAGCAAGCAGATATGCGAGTGTTGCAGACTACCTAGGTCCAGTCAGTCATCGGAAGGTTCGGCGCACTCGGTTCCTGAAGATCTCTGCAGACACGATCTCGCAATCATGTTCCTGGACCAATATGGAAGTATCCACTGCAGTACATAGAAAATTGAATGCCACAATCAAACTCAATCTCAAATTAAGCTCCGGATGTGAGAAAGAAAGCACGAAATCGAGATCGGAATTGCGTTCCTCATCACATGACACTACAATCCGGGGAGGTGACGTCCAATCTTATCAAACCGCAAGCTCAATAAATTCCACACCAACTACTACGTAGTACCTATTCAATAACTTCGCCCAAATTCACCACTCCCTACCTCATCTAGACACCCTTTCCCAAAATACAATGCAAATACACCACCAATCCTAACCACCCACCAATCCCAATTCCAATTCCAATCCCAACTCCACCACCCAAAGGAAACCACCAGACCCCCAAAAATGCGCCTCGCCCACCTCCACCTCCCCAACATAACCCCCTTCAGCCGGGTCGCCAACATCCAACAAACACTCACAAGCCGACTCCTCTCACACAAAAAGCACCTCACGCCGAACCCCCCGGACCCAACCATAATAACCTTCAGCCCGAATCCCGTATACACGACCGGCCGGCGCGACCTCCCTCCCTCCAACACCCTCAACAATACCACCACTCTCTCCCTCCCACCCAGCCTCGAACCAATCCGCCAGATCCTAACCTCCCCACAACCCAACACCACTTATGACCCTACCTCCCGGGTAGCAGAATACCACCCCACCCTGCGCGGCGGACAAACAACCTACCACGGGCCGGGCCAACTAGTCGCATACACGATTCTGGATCTACGACGGCTGGGACTCACGCCGCGGTGTCATATACGGTTGTTGGAGAATAGTGTGATTGATGTGTTGAGGGAGTATGGGGTGAGGGGGATGGTGACGGAGGATCCGGGGGTTTGGGTGCATGGACGGAAACAACATGGAGGGTCTGAGGGGGGGAAAGGTGAACTGCCGAAGAAGATTACGGCGGTGGGGGTGCATCTTAGGAGACATATTAGTAGTTATGGGATTGGGTTGAATGTGACGGAGGAGCCGATGTGGTGGTTTCGGCAGATTGTGGCGTGTGGGTTGGAGGGGAGGGAGACGACGAGTTTACAAGGGCTTGGGGTGGAGGGGGTGACGGTTGAGGAGGTGGCTGGGAGGTTTGTGGGGAAGTTTGTTGGGAGGGTGAATGGGGATTTTGCTTGTGGGGAGGGAGCGACTGGGGAGGGGATTGAGGAGGTGTATAGGGTGAGTGAGGAGGATTTGTTGAGGGAGGAAATGGAGTGAGTGTGGTTATGGTCTTTGTTTGCATGCTGAGGGGGAGGGTGCGGTTGAGAAGGAGTTGGAAGGAGGTTATTGAGTACGCGAGATACGGCGTGTTCATTATCAATGGTACATTTGCATAGTCTATACCAATGGTCGCGGTGATCGACCAGAGCGAGTGATGGAATATAGATAAGCAGCCATGGGTGTGTCCCGACTGGCGCGCTTTTCTGGAAGGTATCCCCAGAGCAAACATTAGGTATACAGGATTACAACAAGGGGTCCAACAAGTATATATAGAGAAGAGAACAGAGCAAGGCATGACGGGCTGAAAACGCCCAGGATATGATAGCTCGATGCCAGTGATGGGAAAACCAGGGCATTCCCCCGGTTGGAATGGTCACAGCAAATGATCCAGCTCAATGGCTGAAGAGCAAGCAGGTAGAAGGGTATAAGAACAGAGCAATGCAATAGTCGACAAGTCATGAAGGATGGCCAGCGGCATGTCTAGAGAATGACACACCGTTCGCCGGATCCGTTAGAGCCCTGAGTTCTGACTTCCAGGGCGACCTTTGCAGCTTCGTAGAATGTTTCCATGATACCACGATTTTGCACGGCGGAGCACTCTGCATCAAGAAGTCAGGTTCCATCACGCAAATGATATCACGGGGTGGGAGTCGCCCTTACCCAGGTATTTCACAGCACCGATTTCCTTGGCTTTCGCCAGTCCTTCTTCGTAGGTGATCGCGTTCGGGTTGTCGTTGAGGAACTCATCCTTTCTCAGATCACACTTGAGGGCAGTAAGCACCAATTTGACGCCGGCGCAGTTCTCCGAGATCTCTTCAATCCATTTGCTCGCCACGTTCTCAAACGAATCGCGACTGTCAACCTAGTAGGAGTCAACCTCTTATCCAATCCTCGAGGAGCGGGAATCCTCACGCTGAAACAAAGCATAATCACGTGTGTGTCCTCGTATGATAGCGCGCGCAGTCGGTCAAATTCTTCCTGGCCGGCCGTATCCCATAGCGACAATTCCATGTGTACATTGTCCACAAAGATATCTTAGATGAATGTGAGCATGCCAGCCTGGTTTATGTAGGGAGGAGGAAGTACCATGCACGTAATTCTCTGGGAAGTGCAACGGTCAGCAAGATGATCATCATAAGCCAAGGAAGAGCATGCGCACCGAATACAGTAGGCTCACTATGTAAGTGGGAAAGATTAATATCGCAACAGGAAATTAGCGTTCAGAAAGGTCATCCTCACTAGACCGTAGGAAAGTATCTACCAGGAGGTTAGCGGCCTCGACCACAAAGGAAAAAGAAGGGGTGCCCACCCTCTGGTGAAGACATTCAGAGCGGAGGTCTTGCCGCAAGCGCCGTCCCCTCTTATCTGGAATCAGTAATCTGCCCATCAAATGTAACTGCCAAGGCTTGGTGAAACTGACAATAGCACCATCTTACGTCGAACGACCTTTTGACGACCACAGAGACTCATTGTAACGGTATTTGGGAGTGGTGGATGTGTCGAGATGCGCGAAAAGAAGGGTCCAAGTAGATAAGGGAGGGAAGGGGCTAGATGGGGAGGGGATCAACCGAAGAGCAGAATGGCGAACAGAATGAGGGGATAGTGAAGAGGAATAAAGTGTGCGGAGTAAGGGCTAATAGGTACGAATAGCGTTTCACGAGGCACTGATCTGGCTAGAAGAAAAAAAGTGGTTGCGAACACGAAGATAAGTCGTGGGCCGCCGTGCAGCGAGGCCGGTCGATGTCATCGGCTCCGTCCTGCAACGGGCGATCCGCAAATGAGAGACGATCGTCATCTGCCAAGTACCTGAGCCGCTCTGAAAGTCGGGAAGCGCTGAGTTCGCTTCGCCACGCCTCGCAAAAATTCACCCGCAAAGATGGCTAGTTCTGACGGTGGGTAGAGGGTGCCCTCCACAGTAAAGTGGCAGTGTCTGTTGAAACCATGGAGGGTGTTCCTTATACTAGCCAACTCAATAGTAGAGTGAGTGAGCGTACTCTTCCTGCCTAAGGCGGTGCGGTTAGTTGTAGATGTCGGGTTCAATTTAGCACGCAGATTCAGGCTGTGACAGGCGCCAATCGCTCAGATTGACTTTATATTTAGAATCATTGCATGCAAGTCTAGCTTGAATCGGTCTGACTCAATGTGTCAGAGTCCATTTTTCTGTCACTGAGCCACTAATAGGCAGTAATATTAGTTAAGATAGTCTGAGTGATCTTTGTCATTGAACGTGAAATGAACTTATATATAGTACAGTAAGCATAGTACTACTAGTAAGCCCTCTGTCCGACGGCAATCATTGCGGAGGCTGAGCTATTGGGCCTCTCAGTGTAAGATAACTCAGGTAGATGTCTAGGACATATGAATCAGCCATTCAAATTAACTGACAGGCAATTCCCGGGAGTAAACAAGGCTCAAGTCCAGTGTAGGTTGTTGCTATAGTAGAATGTAGTCTCGGTCGGGCCCGGCGAGGAAGCTACAAAGGCGGGGAACCTCGAACTTTGGCCCCAGGCTCCGATAGGCGCGGAAGCTCTCCATTCCTCACTCACCTTCATCTCCTTCCATCTCTTATCTCCATCGGTCTTCTAGCACGCAGTCGATCCTCTTTTGCCTCTCAGTTTTTGATTCTTTTTGATACCCCAAAACGCAGCGAGGTTTAATCCGTTCATAATGTCTGACGATGATGATTTCATGCAAGATTCGGGTGACGAGGAGTAAGCCTATTTTGTCCCTTCAACCCGCCGGTGGTCGCGGCCGCTAATCAGCTGAACTATCGCAGGTACGACTTCGAGTACGAGGATGCAGATGATGACGAATCGGGAGACGTCGGTATCGAGAACAAATACTATAATGCCAAACAGATGAAGATAGACAACCCGGAGGAGGCCATCGATGAATTTCTGGGTGTTCCGGATCTAGAACAAGACAAGGGCGACTGGTAAGAGGCTGTGATTGTCAGTGATGGTTCAGACAAGGTGCTGACGGTAGTCCAGGGGGTTCAAAGGACTGAAGCAGGCTATCAAGTTGGAATTCAAACTTGGGAGATATAGCGATGTAAGGCGTCACTGCGCCCTTGGCTCACGATGATAAGATACTGACTCTCCAGGCCGTTGAACACTACAGAGAGCTTCTCACTTACGTCAAGTCGGCCGTCACTCGTAATTACTCCGAAAAGTCCATCAACAACATGCTAGATTATATCGAGAAGGGATCGGACGATGACACAGCTTACCAGTGCATGGAGGAATTCTATTCTCTGACTTTGCGCTCATTCCAAAATACCAACAACGAGCGACTATGGTTGAAGACAAACATCAAGTTGGCGCGTCTTTGGCTGGAACGGAAAGAGTACGGCCAGTTAAGCAAGAAGGTGCGGGAGCTGCACCGGGCATGCCAGCGGGAAGATGGAACCGACGATCCCAGCAAAGGGACATATCTTCTCGAACTATACGCCCTAGAGATACAGATGTATGCCGAGACGAAAAACAACAAGCGACTAAAAGCACTCTACCAGCGTGCCCTTCGAGTCCGGTCGGCGGTGCCGCACCCCAAGATCATGGGTATCATCCGAGAATGCGGAGGAAAGATGCACATGAGTGAGGAGAATTGGGAGGAAGCGCAGAGCGACTTCTTCGAGTCATTCCGAAACTACGATGAGGCGGGCTCAATACAGCGAATCCAGGTGCTCAAGTATCTCGTGTTGACCACGATGCTGATGAAATCGGATATCAACCCATTTTATTCCCAAGAGACCAAGCCGTACAAGAACGACCCCCGCATATCCGCTATGACCGATCTAGTCGATGCATTCCAACGCGACGACATCCACGCATACGAAGCTATCCTTAGCAAAAACCCGGACGTACTGGCCGATCCCTTCATCGCCGAGAATATCGACGAGGTCAGCCGAAATATGCGGACGAAGGCTGTTCTCAAATTGATCGCACCGTACACACGATTCACCCTCAAGTTCATCTCGAAGCACATCCGGGTCTCGGTACCCGAGGTACAAGACATCCTGAGCTTCCTGATCCTGGACAAGAAGCTCAATGCCAAGATCGACCAGGAAAACGGGATTGTGGAGGTTGAAAGCGCTAGCGACGTGGACCGGCTGCGGGCACTTCAGGAGTGGAACGCATCATTGCGGTCTCTCTGGCAAGCGACCTTGAACGACGGGGATGGATTCAGGGAAGATCCTGCACAGCTGCACGGTATGAGAGGAGGAGGGCCCATGTTCCAACCCGGGTTTGGAGATGAACCGCCTGCAGGGTTACGCGCTGGTGGTCGCCGACTGCGGGGTGGACACCGAGGCAGAGGCGGCGGCGGAGGGTCTGGAACGAAGCTGGGCCTGGGAGGCGTCTAGGGAGGGCAAGGTATTGTTCCATCCATTCATCCAACTAAACCATTTCTGCGTCATAGCCCATACACTTTAGAGAAACACACACACAGGGTTACGAAGTAAGGATAGGAATGAAATCATGACACACAACATCCATCCATCCATCCATCAATCAATCACCACACCCTACAGACCAAACCAAAACAATGATATCATAGAAATACCAATGCGCACGGCATCTAGATAGCCTATCCGTAAGCCACCAAGACACTAAAATCACCAAAAGGGCCGGGGGGAGGTGGGCAGCGGACCATGGAACATGGAACTCTTTCCCATTCCTCCAACTAAACTACAGCAAGTAAGTAGGAAGTCAAAGCCCCTAAGCCACACAATTCCCTTTTCGTTTCCCCAGGCACATCCACAACAGTAAGAGAGGTACTTTTGTCACTCTCCCACTCTCACTCTGACACTCACACACATACACAGACTCACACAGACTGATACACAGATAAAATTATAATCCATGCGTGCTATCCCAGCAGATGTCAATTCAAGTAAAGTAAGTAACACCCGGGGAAAGAAAAAATCAGTCTGACCAGATCACACACAGACATTAAGTGATACCACATCCACATCCTAGACAATAATAAATCAAGTTTAAAACCCCTGTTATCCCGAGGCCGCCACAACCCACTCACCCCTCTTCTCCCTCCTGAATCGGTTGTCGTGACAGGTCATGTTCAGGTTCAACACATCCCGGTTCGGGTTTTGGTTGGTTTCTTTGCAACCATGTGGGATGGAAAGTACCACCTTAGTTATCTACTGTAGTTGGTAGTTGGTAGTTGGCTAAGGGGTAGGGTATCGGGCTGGGTAACTCACTTACTTACTTGCTTACTTACTTGCGTGCTGTGGATGAGTCTAGACTATCTACTGATTCTACTATTTATTGTAAGGTACGTCCGTCAATTCACTATGTACTCCGTGCTTGTACCTCCAACGCACGCCAGGGCCCTATTCGTCCGGGTAGTGGTTGACTGCATCATACGCATCATATTGTACCTACCTACTACTTATGTACTCCGTAGTATCTATTGTATGCATGTTTGACGCCTCCCTTTGATGGAAAGTACTGTACAGGGTCTTGATACGTATGGGGGTGAGGCGAGGCGAGGCGTCTGGGAGTATCCTGGTATTGGGGTAGACTAGACACTTACTTGGTTGGTTGATTGATTGATTGATTGTCTAAACTTTATTTTGGGACTTATTTTGGGTTGTTATGCTGGGGAGTGTGCATGGGTGGTGTGATGGTTGTTTGCTGATAAGTGAGTGCTGGGGTGGACTTTTGTATGTATGTATGTATGTATGTATGTTGTGGAAGGAAGGAAGAAAGAAAGAAAGGTAGTGGATGGATTGGTTGGAATTACAATGGGGGGAGAGAGAGAGAGGCTTTGGGGGGTACACAGATGTGCGACGTGCTTAGTTTGTTTTGTAGGTGTGTGGTTTGACATGGACAAAAGAAAGAGAAAAAAAAAAAGAAAAAGGTCATTGTTGATTCTAGACAGTGATTATCGGGTGCTTACAGATGGCAGGAAGGACACTAAAGCAGAAGCACAGATAGAATTGCGTAGGCGTCATGCCCTACGCTGATGTGTAAGTAGGTAGGCAGTAGGCATGGTGACAGCTGCAAGCAAAGTGCAACACAAAGTAGATACTCCGTCGGTAGGTAAGTAGCCATCCCAATGTCAATGTCTCAAAGACGAAACAAACTCGGCCGAAGAAATCCGCTATCTTGTGTGGAAAGTAACTATGTATGCACTGCATGGAGCAGACAAAAAGCAATCAACCACTCACCTACCTACCTACCTACCTACCAGGTTATACTCTCCATCGTGCAGCTGACAGGCAGTCAAGGAAAGTTGGCAATCTGCATGCCCCAACTGTATGTACCCTGTCCAGTAGGCAGGTAGGTAGGAAGAGAGGTAAGTACTTTTGAACATTGAACATCCCATGGGGCGCAAATGTCGGGTACTCGAAAGTATTAGGTACCTAAGAGATGCAGCAGAAAGTGAGGCAGAGGTAGGTACCTAACTCAAGATGAAACCGGGGAGAGAGAGGAGGGGGGGTAAAGGGTATAGGTACCCAATCGAGATTTCTCGGGGTAAATACGGAGTACTACTTACACAACACAGCATAGGATTGTCATCCAGGTAGAATAGATACTTACTTAGTATCTTCTAGGTACAGTGGAAGTGAGTGATGAACCAGGGTCTGGATTGGGGTATGCGGGATTAAAAAGTGGGAACAATAGGGTCTAAGAACTTGATTGTTGAAGTTGCACAAGGGGAACTGGAGCTTTCTTTTTCTTGTTTACTTATCGATCGGGACGGAAGGGGATGGGGATTGGCGCGGGGAGAGGATTGAATGCCGATCAGGACGGTAGTTGACTAGTAACTACTGTAGTAACTAGTAAGTAGCTGTCGCCGTACGTAGTTGGGTCGGTGTGTGAGATGGTGAGTTGTGGATGTGTCTAAGTTGTCATGGTCGGCTGTGTGTTTGCTTCTCTAGTCATCTTATTCGTGGAATCCGTGACGGGAGGGCCTGGCCGGACTTTTTAGGCTGGCTTACGGAGCATTCTCAATGAACCTACAGTAAGGTATGTAGAAGAGAGATAGCTACGGAGATAGCAGCAGTAGCTACCTGACTAGCTACAAAAAGTTATCTATATTGCTTATCCGAGTGGGTGTGCGTAATATGTGCACAGTACATTCGTTCGACAGGCAGTTGCAGGGCTTTCCCCTCCGTAACTCTTTGAATGTGCCTTCAGGGATCTGGGATAAGTGTCAGTTACCGGTGTGTAAAGACGTTTTGCCTTGCAATGAACCGAGAATACACCGAGGTAGATGTCTCGAATGATAGGGTCGCTGCCAAACTACTACTAGTATAGTACCCTCTTCCTCTCTGCTACCAGTGACAGTTGACATTGTCAAGATAGACTGGCCAGATCCCCTGCGATGTGTCAGTCTCCACATCCGCAGCTGCCAGATATCTTAATTTTGGTTTATTCATCGAGTTGCTTTTTCGCTGATTTATGCTGCATCCGTCTGTCGCGAAATGCAAGTGCAGGTCTCTCTTCCTACTTGTACAGTCATGACAAGTCCTCGGTAACTGACGACGGATACCCTAGCCTAGAATGTTGGTGGGACGAATCGGAACGATATCATCTTGCATGAATGGCGGGAGAGGAGGGAAGGAAGAGGAAAAAAAGAAATTGAGAAGAAAAAGTGAGGGAGAAAAAGAAAGCAAGAGAATGAAAAAAAGAAAGGTGAGATTCAGGTACTCTGTGCTCCGTGATGTGTCAAGTGCCGTGACAAAGTACGTACAGCGGACGAGGCAACCAGGTTTTGCGGACCTGGTGGGCTACAAGGGACCCCATACTTACTTACTGTAGTGACTCTAACTAGTTATCGGCAGTGAGGCACCTGACAAAGCACCACCCACCACCCACCACCTCATAGCTAGTAGCATATGTACCATGTACCATGTATCCCCGGCCAGGGAGCGCGCACAGAGACCGACGTTTGTTAGAGGGAGGGGGGAAGGAAGGCGGAATAAGCAAGCGATCAGGGATCCTGAGAGCGGACGGACGATGGATGGATTTCGGAGCGGCTTCCGAGGTAGCATATGCAAGCCCCCTCTTAGTTGGATCGAGAATCTTCCTGGAGCCAGAGTCATTGGTAGCCTGCCATCTCGGGCCATTTGATGCGGTTTTGGCAACCTTCTCCCCATGCGGTAGGAGACGCGGTTGATTACGATCCTTGTCCATGGCCATGGTCACAATCCGGAGGGCTGACTGGATGGCTAGTCACACCGACAGGATGGCACCAGAGGTCTTACCATCTTACGGTGGTCTGATCCCCTTGTCAGATACCAGTGCAATCAACGTTGATGCTCGCCCGTTGCTTCTTGCGGTCCCGGTGTGATGGTTGGAGGCCTTATTGTACAAAATCCGTGCGGCGGTCAACTGTGATGGGATTGGGGAGGATGGGATGGAATTTGACCGTGTGATTGATTGATTGTCCGGGGGTTTTGAGAGAGAGAAAGAGAGTGAGAGGTCAGTGGTTTAGTAGATAGTTTAGTATGCTCATCGGTACAGACCGACAGACACGTTGTGGTCGGAAGTAAGCAGCGATACATGAAAGAGAAATAAGACTTTGCCAACACCTCCACTATCACCATCATCATCATCATCAACCATCCACACATGAGAGATATGTCTCAAGCTGGGGCCGTGGAAGTTTAGTGCTTAGAAAGCAACGAGACAGCGAAGCCACGGAGAAAAAAAAGGCAGAGAGTTAGACCGGGAAAATGAGGGAAATGAGGGAGAAAACAGCAGAGCGTGCGCGCACTGGGAGCAGTGAGGCACCGGCGGAATCCCGTGTCTTGTCGCAGATTCCGACTCCGCACTTGGAGCTTCTGCATGCAAGACGGCTGGTAGCAGTGCGCGGATGGACGATAAATTAAATTGGAATAAACTCGACAAGCTATCTACCCGGGAATGACTTGTCCCTTTTTCACCGTCCAGCGGTGTTGGATCGAGCAGGGCGCGTGCGTGGAGACAAGGGCAGGTTCGTCGGCCGTAAATGCAGCTGCAAGCGCTAAGACAGACTGGTGTTGAGACCGGCTCCCACTCGCCCGAGTTAGCTCTGGGATAGTCGACTAGGCAGGAGTCAATCTCGGATTCCAAGCAACCACAATGGTTTTGCTCTAATCAGATTACTAGTCGTCCTGCTAGACCGGCCCTGCTGCAGCTACTCCGCCAGTCAAGCGGATTTGTCGGCTATCCTGCCAGGACATGTGGCCGTTCTCGAGTGCATGGAGGATCAAGAGGCGCAGGTAGCTAGGGGTCATCGGTTGTATCGAGATCGGGCGTTCGTTTCTGCTCCCCCCAGCGGCAGATGAGTGAGTTGTGTGGAAGAGCGTGTATTATTAGTTTAGTAAGTAGTATGAGTATGTGTGTATGTGTGTGGCCGATGGTTGGTCTCTGGCTGCTATCCTTTGGTATTATGTTTCGATGGTTGTCTCGCGCCTTCACTTATTTAGTTTAGTTATTACTATTCGTCCTTGTCTTTTCCTTAATCAGCATCATCATCATCATCACTATCATCGATCGCTCATCAGCAATATGCTAGGAGGGAGAATACGACACCCCTCAAAGTTATGTTGTTTTGTCTTTTTACATCTCGTTTTGATTGCTAAACCCCATTCCCGACCCTACAAGGACTGCGATCTGAGCACCCGGACTGATCCCGTGGGTTGGAACCCTCGCAGCCAATCAGAGTTCATTCACCACCTTGCCTCGTGATGGTATCTACGGCATCGTAAATTCGTGAAGAAGTAAGTAGTAAGGGGTGGATATACTCCCTATGTACTCCTTATGTAGATGTTCCTTTTTTGTAACTATTCAACAGCTTGGCTTATCAATCAGGATGCCCCGGCTGTCCCTGTTCACCCTTTCCCTTCCATGGGTGAATCTCGCCCTGTTTTTCCCTTGAATTTTCCTTTTTTTTTTTTCTATTTTTACACCGATGAGGATCATCCCGTAGTATGTCCGGAGTAGATGACAACCAGCGTGAGGTGGGTAAAGCAGGACTTCTTCAGCCAGCTGGATGGACAGACTGAATGACGGGTGGGTGGATGGATCCAATCCCATCCCGTCGAACATGAATCAGGAGCAAGTACCACCTCCGACTGTTGCACAGGATGGGGATGACCGCCAGACGATGATCATCCCCATTGGGTCCCCGTCCAACCGGCTCTTCCGCTGCACTTTTCAACTTGCGCTGCTGTAAGTCAAGCGATGGTGAGGTTTTGTTTTACCCTACCGAAGGGGGGCGGTAGTTATACCCACCACACAAATAGTAGATGAGAATTAGCAAATTATAATCATTATAATTCTTCTTATTTCCTCTTATTCCTTCTTAGGTGTTGTTGTCGAATGATGTTGTGATCCCTGTTTGTTTCTGTTCCTGAGTGAGAGATCGTTATTGGCCGTTCGCTGGCATTGTATTATTGTGTCTAGTAGTTGTGCCTAGTTTCCATTGGTTTTCACTAGTACATAGGGAAATGGAAAAAAAGTAGTTAGTCAGTCCTCGTTTGTAGACGTTGATGTTTCCTGCATGGACCAGTTTTCAAGCAGAAACAAAACAAAACAATACCGCCCTCATGTTACAAAGCAAGTCCAGCCGATCATTGATATCCAAACGCTGTGAGGATGGGTGACCAGCCATGTCTTGCATCGTTTGGTGGTTCGGTTGCTGCTGGCCTGAATATCAACCATTTAAAACGTCATGGTTTAGTATTACTTCCGGCAGTTTTGTCCACCCGTGCATTCCAGGATTCCAATTCCATCCACCGGTCCCGGAGGCTTCGATCAACAAGTATTGCAATAGTTTCGCTGCCTGCCTTGTTCTAGGGGTAGATAGTAAATGAAATGATGATGGGTGGAAGTGATTGTGCATGAGTGCGTAAAATAGTGATTAAGAAAAAGAAAAGAAAAAAATAATCTATTTATTTTTGTATGAGTGAAAAAATAAAAAAGGGAATAAAATGACCCTGGTTGATTGAGACCGACTTGAATAATTTTGGACTATCCATGCTGGTGGAAACACACACTTTTCAAGCAAAGCACGCATCCATCCGCTAGCGAGTCGTGACAAGCAGACCGACTTGACCGAACTTGTATTTGGACTGTATGTATGAACGACCCCGTCGGAAACCCCGCGCCCGGCCTTAGTTGTTGAAGGTCAGTCAGTCAGTCAGCCTTTCTTTTCCTCGAATTATTATTTTTATTATTATTATTTTCTTTCTTTTCTCTCTACTCTCCATTCTCCACGAACGCATCCATCCTTCCATTGCTGGCTGCTTAATTTTCTTCCTTATTAAACCCTGGGTCACCTCGGGGTTTTAAAAATATTCGGGATATGGCATTGATTTGACTCGTCTTGTCTTGACACTCTATTTACTTGCCTTTTCCCTCACACCCCCTTCCTCAATATCTATCTATCTTATTACCCGTCTATTTATCTACCACGGAGTACTCTTACATTACTTACTACCACCACTATTAGGTTCTTCCACATCCCTGCTCAGTCTACCAGTCTTTTTTCTCTTCCCCTACCTTAAATCTGTTCATCCCATCATCCATCATCCTCTCATCCACTTTCCCGTCAAGTGATTAGCCGGTCGCCCTGACCATCCAGAATCCATCGTTCAGCCTTTTCCTCCTCTTTACCTTCCCCCTCCCACACTTTACAGTTTCCCGCCCACACTTTTGCCCGCCCACTTTCCTCACACTTTTGCCCCTCAAACAAAAAACCACTTTATCTTACTGGATCTCCCGCCATTCCGAAGAGCGACGGACTGTCTATCATCATTACCGCTTTGGGGCATAGTATAACACCCTTCGATTTCCATCGGCCACTTTCACCGACGCATCCCAAGCATTGATGCCACGGCACATGTGACACACCTGGGACGTATGCACTTCAGCCGTAGAGAAAGAGAGAGAGCTTTGTTGCAGATTTCCAGTAGGTCCAACCACGCTTTTCCTTTCAATGGGCTTTGACATCACCTTGCCGGTTTGTGTTATCTTACCTTCGCATCCCGCTTCTCTCTGTACTATTCTCTCCCCCATTCCTTCGCTTTTGCCCTTTCTTCCCCACCCAACACTTTCTCTCCTCTTTATCCCTTTATTTCTCGTTCTTGCGGCTTTCTCTGCATCTACTATTACTGTCTTGGCTCTCCCCGACCATCAAACACCCACCCCGATCTTTAATCCCAGTGGCGTTCCGGGTACCTTGCAATTCTTCCAAGGGCACCCAATCGACGATGGAGTAGCATCCGTTACATCTCCCAGCGCATCAGATGCAAGGCGTGTGAGTGCTGGCATGTCAACCGTGTGGGAATCCTTTTCCACCTCATTCTGTCTGGCGTTCGCCGGCCTGGAAAGTCTTTTTGTAAAGGAGGGTTGATTGTGTGCAGAGGCCGTGGCCTTGCGCGCCACTCAGCATCGCCAGATGCTCTTTCATCTCTGGCTCTCGCATCCCTCGAGCCAAGTGCATGATTGCGTACTCTATGTCTCTGCCTGCTCAGCTGCCTCTGACCTCCCCTTTCCCCGGCTATGTCAGCCCCTCCCTCTTCTCATCTTGGTCCTCTATTCCTCCATCCTGTTTTTGGTACCTCGATCCCGCGAGTCTTGATCCTTCTTGCCTTTCCAATGCCAGCGTCGGATCCCGTGGACGTGATTCTGCGGCTGGCAACCGGCTTTGGTTCATCATCTCTGCTAGCACCTTCCCACATCCTTGGTAGATCAGTTGCTTCTCTCATCACCTATTGGCTGAGTCTGTTCGTCTCTTCACGGATGAATTCCCGGGAAACAGCCCTCTTGCATCTTCTGCACGGCTACGGGCTTGACGAGATATGCTAAGGACGTCACATAGTAGGTCGGTTACATCAGTGAATAAACCCAGCCGGCTGGTCATCACTGTGTCACACAAGAACTTTGTTTCAAACGATGCTCATTTGTCTCGTGTGTATTACGTTCTTCCGTCATGTTCTTCGCTAAGTGAATAAAGGTCCTGTCTCCCTGCTAAGGAAAGGCTTCTGGCGACTTCTCCATCCCTAAGCGACTGCTCCTGAAGCCGTGTATCCAACGTCTTTCTATGCGATGTCCCTGTCGGATCTTCCCTGGAACCGTTTCGACCCTATCAACCACTTTCCCACTGGACAGGATTCAACTTCCGGCTTCTATCCTCAACACCCTCATTCATCCGCATTCTTCGATCACGGATACTCGCAACTTTCAAACGCCCTTTATCATCCAGGCAACACTTTTTTCTTCAACATGAATACCCTTTCGACCGCCGAAATGGAGAGGTTCCAGAAACTCTCCAATGAATTCCAACCCGACGTGCAGGTAAGGGACTTGACGATCCATGTCCAGACTATCCGGCTCACACGTGCACTTGAAGGGCCCTCCGGTGTCTACGAAACAGTCCAGTAGCGTCATTGCTATGGAGTATGCAAATGCGGATCCGACATTTGCCACCAAGACCAATGTACGCTCTTTCACTGGTCACTCCTCCAATCCCCCGAAGTGGGAGCCGAAGTAACTCACAGTGGTTCCAATAGGCTCTTGCTATAACGCACCCCCTGACACGAACCATGAAAGGAGACGGAAACTGTGGTTGGAGAGGTAATCACTCCCGTATCACTGACGATGGAGGTTTGCTTACACTGTGTAGCCGTTGCATTCGGATACTTTGAGAATCTGCTCAACCTTCAAAATCCAATGCAGGTGCACCATGAATTGATGCGGATAAAGGCGATGAACGCACTCCTCGACCAAACGGGTCAAGAAGAACACCTATACGAGATTTTCGTGGACGCAACAGAGGAGGTGTTCAACCAGATATCCACCGCCATCCAGAACGGCATCCGGGACGAGACCTTCCTCGTCAATGCATTCAACGAAGAGTATAATTCAAATGCTATCATCACTCATTTCAGGGTCAGTAATCCTTGCAGCGCTGGCTATTTTCTTCCCGCATATCAACCGGGAATGTGAGGTTTTGCGACTGACATGTTAATACGCAATGTACTACAGCTGCTAACAAGCGCCTGGATGAAACTTCACCCGTCTCGATACGAAGCCTTCCTCTCCATGCCCCTCGAGCAATATTGCGCGACACGAATAGACGTGGTCAGAACGGAAATCGACGAGATCGGCCTCCAAGCCTTGGTGGATGGGGTAATCGAGGGGTCCGGATTCGCCGTGGAGATCATGTATCTCGACCGCAGCGAAGGTGAAGCGGTCACTCCTCATCTCCTGACCCCGCCCCGGGCTACTGGCGGGACTATCTGCCTACTCTACCGCCCGTGAGTCTCATTTGCGATGCGCAGACTCTAATAAACTGGGCGCCAATGGATCACGCTAACATAGCCGTAGGGGCCACTATGACCTACTCTATCCAGCCGAACCTACTGTGAATATGGAACCCGTGGTTAATTACCAATACGCAATGACTTCTGACTATGCCCCCTGGGATCAAGGTGCCCTCGCGTTCGATGTGAACTCCAGTTTGATGACCATCCCCAATCTGATGATGGACCCTTCTTTTGGCATGGCCCCCTCTCCAATGCCGGCGGCTCCTCCCAGTCCGTACCGGGTATCTCCCCCTCAGGAAGTGTACCAGCCGCCCCCCATGCATGCATCACCTCCCATGTCTATCGCATCACCCCCGCCAGCGCCACCGCGGATGTCGGCACCACCACCGCCCATGAGCTCCCTGCCACCCCGGTCGTCTGACGGGCCGCAAATCCGGTTGAACCCACTAGTGATGAAACCCAACCTCAGCCACTCTCTTCCGGTCACCACGCCGTTCAAGAAGTGAGTATCTCCGTCCCACCGCTCATGACGCCCTTCTGCACTTGCCGGTGCCACATTCTAACCCTTGCAGTAGTTCACCATACAATCAAGCCCATTTCCAGAACCAGGATTTCGAACCCATCCACTGGGAGCCTAGCGATTCCCGCAAATGAAAGGTCATTCATTGCCTTATTCCTTTTCGGCCATGTGAGCAGTAGTTTGAACCGGAATTTCCCCACGATCTTTAGCGCCTGAATAATTTGTGTTACGCTCTTTCCATCGAATATGCAAGTCTGGTTTCCAGCAGGGTGAACGGAGGCTATTGTCCTAGTGCTTGGCTTGGCGAAGAAGCGTATTGTTTTCAGTATGGCATTGGCAAGGTTGTGGCTTATTTGCTTCGTATTCCTAATTGCTCCAACAGCCTGTCTGTTCCTTTTTCAGCGTCTATGCTATGGGTCGCATTCGGTGGGCGTGGGTTAGCTTCAGCTCTAGGTGCAAATTGTGAGACTTGGGATAAGACCACTCATTTACCCTTTTAGAATCCGACTGCTGGATGGCGTGCATCGATGCCCTTGGGCAAACGAAGCATGGCATAACCGAGCTGCAAAGTCACGCAGTCGGAAAGTGTTTAAGCAGTTTCACAAGGCTTCCCGCATGCCAGCCGGGATTAACCAGCCCAGACCAAGGATGGCAAGTCCTACATCTTGCTTGTAAACCTCCTCGGTCTTTGTCTGCAGGAATGTCTTGCATGGTGGCTGCTTGGAAGCCTATCAAAGGCGTGGCCGATAAGCATCCCACATGCGACTGTTGCATCATATACCCGGCGTGCATGCGGTGACAAAACCCCTCATTTCATGTTATTTGAGATACAACTGCCACCACAGCAGACTGTACCACATCTTAGACGAGTGATCGAGTCATCATTCCGCTTCACGTAGCATCGAGGAGTTATGACGCAACGTGCTGTGATCTGAACGTGTGAGGGGAAGAAGAAAACTGAATGCCATACACAATCTGTGAATTAATTAGTATCCGCATTAATATCTGGTAATGGAATATTCTCGGTCTCGGCTGCTTACCCGGTAGATCCATACTAGAAGTCTGCGATGTCTGTGTACCTAGATCCTAAGGCTGCACTGTGCTGATTCGGGCAAACACCCAATTCATGTTTTAAAACCAGTCCATAATCATCACATGATGGCCAAGCGTCATCTGATTTTCTATCGGACAGGAGTCATCATCTTCTCATCCACAACCCACACCGGCCGAACTGTGGATGTTCGGTCAACAACTCTAATCATGGCCCGATTTTTGGTTCTTCTTCCCCCACGGTGGGGTCCACGGAGCAACTCCGCTTTCCTCTCAACCTTTCCCCGCATCAATCCATTCCGTAGTATCACTCTTGGATGCTGTTGTCATGACAGGGGCGAGTCACTACGTACCTATTGCGGAGTACTCTTCTCCGACTCCGTTGATACTCTAGTTGACGCCCCTCGTGAGTCGTTTCTTAACCTCTTGCTGTCGTCGTCAGAACGTGGGATTCTGTGTCCATTGGACGGAGTACACCTCTCCGTTCTAGCTTGATGCTCCTTCGCGGGGAAGAGATAAACATAGGTGAGTTGGGTATACTTATAAAGAGATACTGCCCTGGGATATCGGCCGTATGTTGATTGTGCGTCAAGAGTTTAACGCTGAAGAAGTATGCAGTCATGGCTCCCAGCACTCAGAATCCCAATGGCGGTTTCGCTCTGATATACCAAAACCCTTACCTGCTCGGCGTTGCATCGGTGAGTTTCATACGAATCTGAAAGAGTCAGATAATATTCTGACCTGATTCATAATATATTAGTTCTCCACTCTGGGTGGGCTGCTCTTTGGTTATGATCAGGGCGTGGTCTCTGGTGTGATAACTATGCAATCATTCGGCGCTCGGTTTCCTCGAGTGTACATGGACAGCAGCTTCAAGGGGTGGTTTGTGTCGACTCTGTTAATTTGTTTGTCCCCATCATGCCAATCATCCCACACATATGAACGAACGGTCACTTACTGTCTCCATAGCTGCGTGGTTTGGATCCCTCATCAACGGCCCTATCGTGGACCGACTAGGCCGCAAACTATCCATCAACCTCGCTGTCGTTGTATTCGTCATTGGGTCAGCCATTCAGTGCGGTGCCGTCAATATACCAATGCTCTTTGCTGGTCTGCATCCTTTTCCTGACATTTCCAACACCTTTCCCCAGACAACAGCTCACACACCCACAGGACGTGCAATTGCAGGCGTAGCCGTTGGCCAACTAACCATGGTAGTACCTCTGTATATCTCCGAGGTACATATACACCCTCCTCCACACATCCAACAGAATAACCACAGTACTCATCCTCGACCCAACAGGTCTCCATCCCCGAAATACGCGGCGGTCTCGTCGTTCTCCAACAACGTGAGTATCCCCCAATTCCACCCACACAACCACACCCACTAACCCACTCAGTCTCCGTCACCATCGGCATCCTAATAAGCTACTGGATCGACTACGGCACCAACTATATCGGCGGCACCCGCTGCGCCCCCAACATTCCCTACACAGGCGGCACCGCCTCCTCCCCCTCATTCGACCCCTACACAGACATCCCCCAGGACGGCATCTGCACCGGCCAATCCGAAGCATCCTGGCGTCTCCCACTCGCCATCCAGATCATCCCCGCTTTAACACTCGGTCTAGGGATGCTCTTCTTCCCCGACTCCCCGAGATGGCTACTAATGAAAGAACGAGACGACGAAGCTCTCCAGGCATTATCCAGACTGCGTCGCCAATCGACCAGTAACTCAGACCTAACGAATGAATACCTCGAGATCAAAGCATCCATTATGCTGGAGAATAGCTTCGCTAGAGAACGGTACCCTAATTTATCGGGGTTCAGGTTGCATGCTGCGCAGGTTCGTTCCCCTCCCTTCTTCCCCAACTTAATCCACCATTCAACGTTGAGCATCATTCTAACTCGTCAATGATGATGGTGATGACGATAGTATATTTCACTCGTAACCACATGGGCACGATTCAAGCGTCTAGCAATCGGATGCTGTATCATGTTCTTTCAGCAGTTTATGGGCTGTAATGGTACGTCATTTACCTCCTGTTATAGATGGCATGTGCTAATCAATCCCAAAGCCATAATTTACTACGCCCCAACAATCTTCGCTCAGCTGGGCCTCGATGGAAATACTGTATGCTTATCAATCTTCTGTTTATCTCAAAAGCAGCTGACGAACTAACACGATCAAACAGAGCTCCCTTCTCGCTACCGGCGTTTATGGGATCATCAACTGCCTTAGCACCCTGCCCGCGCTTTTCCTAATCGACAAGGTCGGTCGGAGAGTGTTGCTCATGTCTGGTGCCACGGGGACTTGCATCTCGCTGGTGATCGTGGGTGCGATTATCGGGGCCTATGGGTCGGATCTCATCCATCACCGATCTGCCGGGTGGGCGGGGATTGCGTTCATCTATATCTATGATATTAACTTCTCGTACTCTTTCGGTTTGTTTGTCTACTACGTTATATGGAGATTGGATCGTGCTAATGTGCATATAGCTCCTATCGGATGGGTCCTGCCATCGGAAATCTTCAATCTATCCATACGCTCCAAAGCTATTTCCATCACAACTTCCGCTACTTGGATGTGCAACTTGTATGTCCAGAAAGTCCTTTGTTTTTGCCATTTCTTTTTGTATCCATGATTGCCATGACTCATTGCTGACATTTGCACCTAGCATCATCGGCCTCGTCACCCCTGATATGCTCGACTCAATCACCTGGGGTACCTATATCTTTTTCGCAGCGTTCTGCCTTCTGGCATTCGGGTTCACTTTCTTCTTCATCCCAGAGACCCGTGAAAAGGTATGTTTGGTTTGCCCTTGGTTATCCACTTGATATCGCTAACATGACGACTTGTTTAGACGCTGGAAGATATGGATCTCATCTTTGGTGACACGGCTGCCCATGAAGAGAAACAGCGTATTGTCGGAATCGAGGCTCAACTGCGCGGCCTCGATAGTCACACGGTCGACCCGGAATTTGTGAAGCCCTTCGCACAGGAGGAAGAGGACGTTGCGTAAGGGTCCATAACTTTCATAATCTCTTGCAATTTTCCGCCTTCATATCAAATAGCGGGTTCCGCTTGGTGTGACAGTCCAAGAAGCGGGTCCTTCGAGGAATGGAGTTCCGGCTGTGACATCCTCTTTCGTTCTGTAGGCTCCGCTACATTCACGTATGACCCTTGACCGGCTCTAGCCCCGAAATCATCTCCTCTCGGCTTTGACAGATGCTCAGACAAACTCATTCTGTGGAGGGAAGTTTACCCATTCCGAGAAGTCCATGCCAGCAAGATTCAACTCCTGGTCCACGTCCGGAAACATACTACCAAACGTTGGGTCGTTGAAGAGCTGATCGGAGAAGGGCATCAATATGGGTGCTGTCTGTCCTGCAGTCTTATCGGTGGCGGCACTCGTGTATGCAGGCGAACAGAGTCGATTTACAACTTCCAGACAACGAGTCGCAAGGCGGTTGTTGCTGAGAGAAGGGTGTACCAGTAGCTTCTTCGTGGACTCGATCTCCTGGAGCCAGCTAGGGGCTTCCGTACTTGTCGGGTCGGTCATAAGCAAGATAATCGGGATGACACCAGCTTGAAACAGGAAGTATCTGTGGAAAATGTCAGCGGTGTCAAGGAAAAGGGTCATGGGAGACATACAGCATGTACCACGCACCAATCCTTGTGCAGACGTGGTTGTTTACAAAATCTGCGATCGAAGATATTGTCAAACGCGCATTCCGAAGACAAAGCCTCCTGCAATCTGCCTCAAGCGGATCCTCAGGTTCGGGGGCCGAGTTTGGTGTCCATCGACGCGATGCCCAACGAAGAAGAATGGGACGGTATAGAAGAATCCTCAAGTTCCAGTCGCGCCACATCAACCGATTGCGGACAAGAGCGAATGCATCCGATATCGGTGTGGGTGGCTGCTTGAAGTAATCAGGAAGACCATTGTACCATTCTTCCATTGGTCTTTGGAGACCGAGCGTTTCCTCTGGCGTTAAACTCGGGCCCGAGATGAGACGCTGATACACACTGTTGGTAAGGAGATGGAACCTAGCCTGGGCTATTAAACCGGAATAGAGGGTTGGTTCGTTGACCTCATGGGGTAGAGCGGTAGTGAGGGGCGTAAGAGCCTGCAGGATGAATCAGACATTGTACGCCGGATTAGAGGATTATAGTCACAATGCCGAGTCTTACCTCATCGTGGATATTGAGTACATGTTTTGCGTCCATGACATCGTCTTCAGGCAAGAGAATAGGCCGGCCGAAAGTCTTGGCCGCACCGCTATCAAAGATGTATACTCCCCACCACAGGCGCCGCCTAACCTCGCGTTGGAGAAGGCTGATCTTCCAACCAGGAAATTCTTTATGGAGGCCCAAGCTCATGGCCATCCTAACCGCCAAACCTAGAAAGTTCCATCCGGTATTAGGCTTGTTCCGTTTCTGGGCATAGTTGCTCAGAAGCAGTAATGCCTGAACAAGGGTGAGGTTTCCGGTTTCAAACACAGACACCTGCTGTAAATGGCCTCTCGCCTCTTGATAGAATGTAATATCCAGGTCAGAATTGTCGTCACCGATACTCCACGCCCCCAAAGCCAAGATCGTGTTCAATAGGATCTGCCATGCCTGACCATGTGGCCGCGGAACTTGCTCGTAGAACTGCGCTCGGAAAGTACCCTCGTGGACAAACGGGTAGCTGGTATGGTAGTTGAGGAAGAATGCATCCATGAAAGCCTGTTCGACGAGACCAGAGGGCGCGGTGCTGAGTAGTTGAGCCTTCAAAGGCACTCTTTCCATGCCATAACTTGATTTTGAGGATCTGGCAGGGATGTTAAGGTCAAAACCATGCTTCAACAACGCTCGAAGCGGCACAACGCTGGAAGATGCGCCTAATACAGATAGTTAGCACTTGCAATCCCGAATTTTAAAGCAGTCGGACACACTGACCGAAGTAGCCAGCTCCTTCTGGCTTAATGGACAGGGCTGCCATGCCATCTGTCAGGTCGCCAACTGTAATTTTGTTCTCCGCCCAGTCGAATCCATCAGCCTGCTGCGGCAGCGCTTCCGGGGCTGGTTCGGCCCGATCCGGCTCAGCTTTTGCAGGGGTGGAATGCCGGGACGAGGACTTCGAGGAGCCAGGTTTTGGTGGACCCTCCTGATCGTGCAAAAGAGAGCGGACGGTGGCATCCAGATCGCCGCCTGGGAACAGCCTTGATAGCGCTGTTTCGAAGGCCTGTAAGCGCTCCTCTACGTACGTCAGGTGTCTGGGCAAGGATTAGCAATCGATTGGTTCCATGGGTCATGGGAGTTTGACGACAGTACTGAAACCCCAAGGCAATGGAGGGACTTACTGTCGTGTTAGAGGGCTTCTGGTGACCTTAGGACTGTAATTGCATTCTTTATTCAACTGCTTGCATTGTGCGCATGTCGGCTTTTCTTTCGAACACTGCGATGAAGATTAGCTAGATGCCGGGTGACTGCGTAGGAGCGGCTTACCTTGGACTTCCGGAGCCGACATTCATCACACTGTATGTCCACTATTAGCTTGATAGGTTGCCTCTTCCCCTTTACATAGGATACTCACAGCATAGGAGTGAGAATCACGTGTACTGGCCATATTTAACGTCGAAAGTCAATTTTGATGTACCCCAAGTCTCTTGCGCGCTGATATGTACACCAAACTGATGTCATCTGGGGAGACTTTGTTAGCCATCAACTACAGCGCTAATCGTGATTGATGTTGATCTGCGCCGCAAGATGAAGTCGAGCGAAGTATGAAGAACATGAGTACTTTTGTAGACACATTTTTTTACAGGCTGAAATATAACAACAGGAATGTTCGAGTGTCACAGATTCCTGCTTAAACGATGGATGGATACATGTACAGGAGGTCTGGGAAACAGGCACTTTAAACGTCTCCAAGACCGGTGGGGTATGGATAAAAAGCGAGGTGCCTGAGTGTAACACGCTTGGAGCGAGGGACATGGATGGGGCGGCCAACTTACGATCGGCGCGGAAGCAGTTAAGGGCCCAACGCTTTTGGAGCCGGACGATAAGTTATCGGGTACGGCTCCAACGCTCTAAACTTATAAGTTGGCGAGAAGAGGACGAGACCTGGATGGATGCTCGACCAGCAAGTGCGACGATGATTGCTGATGGACTTTTGGCTCGTGTGGGGGAGCCAGTCAGGTGACGGGCCGAAAATTTCCTCCTGGAATTTCAGGAATCAACGGCGTCGCTTCAGGCAGGAAGGACCATTCCCCTCACGGCTCTGAGACGATAATCACAATCATACGGCATGTCTTAGCCTGAGAAGAGCGTAGAGTATTCAGAAGTTCGCATAAAATGCCTCAGTGATCGGCACGGGTGACGTGAAGCTAATGTAGTGAACGGCCTGGGATCGCGAGAGCGTCCGAGATATCTCCTGATGCGGATGATTATGCCGCAATGAAATCGTATTCCATGAATGTATCGCGCAGCCTTTTGGATACTTCCACATAAGGGTTTGCCAGTTGCTTTTGGTGCCAGTGGTACTATCATCTCCTACACTCAGGGAGCCATTAGGAGCATGCAGAGGGCGCGTCGTTAGCATGTTAGCCTAAGAGCTACCACTTAGAATATATTTAGTTCGGGTACAGCACTGAGCTCGGGGACGTGATCAGCGCTTTATTACTGATACACGATCCAACCAGTTGAATCAGCTCAGACTAGGCGAAGAGGACATCCAAGATGATGAAAGACATGATAACTAGTAGATGAGAAAAGAAGTCATCCCGAGATGAGCAGGGGGAAGACCACGACCATCTTCAACTAGTAAGTAGTAAACAGGCAGGCCCCCCATCGCACCTGCCGTATTGATCGATCCAGTGACTTTGTCTTGGCACCGTCGCCGACCAATCGCAAAAATCCGCAGGATTCCAATTTCATACAACGTCATTTACAAAAAGTGCAGACAAACAATACAGCGATCGTTTCTACAACTTCAATCTCGAATTCGAAGTCGTCTTCATCAGCTGGGAGATATCATCAGTGCTATCCGACCGTACGATATTGAAGACGGAGCAGTTGCGACGCTCTCAGTGCGATGCCTAGCCAACCGCCCCTCCCACCCCTCCTCACTCCCTACGTATCGTCTCTGCCGCCATCCTCCCTCACAGTCCTATCTTCAGTCCTTGGCGCAACAGGGAATTGGCTAGTCCTACGATTTCTATATGCTGCCTTGAGTTCGTCTTCGACTCCAGACGCTGTTGCAGGCTTCAGCGACACCAACAATGGGAAAAAGAGGAAGGTCGTGCTCGTGAGTTTTCTGCGGGGTTGGGAATTTTGGAGGTCCGAGGCCAAAAGATTGGTATGCTTGTGAACCCTTGTCACGTCGCTCTATTTGGTCATATGTTATGAACTATTCGGGGTATTGCGAGGCTTGAATACTTCCTTTTCTCTCTACAATAGCTCTATATACTGTCTATTGATCCTAATAATTGGCGACAACGCTGACCCGACCAGGGCCTCGATCTTGCCCGCCTCACAGACAAACGCCAATTCGCTTTTGTTGACGGACTCTCCGAACTTTTCGCCGCCCCCTCCGCTACTTCGACTCAGACACCAACAATCCAACCGTCACCGCGAGGAACAGTGCCTCCCCAGACAGTTCTGCCCCTCAGGTCGCAACCCGGACCCGTTCCCGCGCGAGGACCGCAACCCGCTGCTCGGCCAGTCGCTGCCCCTCCGAACCCGCCAACATCGAGAGAAGTCGGGCCAGTCAAGCGGCTTCACCTATCGGGAAATGGAAATGCGGCTTTGGATGTGCTCGAGAGAGACATTGCGGCGGTGATTAACGATCTGAAATCATCAACATCCGGAGATGAACAGGAAGAGCCCGAGGTTTTATTGATTATCGATCAGCCAGATCTGCTACTCGCCGCTACGGGTCCGAGCAGGGACATAGGCGCTACAGAGATGGGAGATTGGGTGATGGGTCTACAACAGGTATGCCACAAGTCTCCACAGGCAGTATGGTATTTATATCGGGAACCATATCCACTGACCGCGAGCTTATTCGCGTAGTACGCTCACGCAACGATTATGACGGTGTCCTCTGACTCTCCGTTGATCCACAATGCTTCCGCATCTGCGCACCAGGGAGCAACTCCGCTGGAGACTGAGCATGCCGCTTTTGCTATCGGATCGGCTCATCGGGCGCACATGGTTATGCAGCTCCGAAACCTTGAAACGGGTGCCGCAAGGGATGTCAGCGGTGTGCTCAGGGTCAGCAAAGGTGGCGCGTGGGGGCAAAATGACAGCACCAAGGCTAATACTCATTGGGAAGAGAAGGAAGTCCTATATTTCGTTCAAAGGGACGGTGGTGTTAGCGTCTTTGGGCGAGGAGAATAGATACTAAGGTTGTTGCATCATTCCATGTCATGTCCAGGCGTTCAAGCGTGCATGCGGAAAAGAATAGACCGGGGGTAAATAGATATCTTGTCACAAATGGATCGAAAAAGCACACCTGTTGTCGCAGAAACCACATCGTACGCACTCGAAGCGTAGGTTGCATTCAAGTAGACAGATCACATTGGACGAATAATCTCAAACTGCATCTGTCACGACATGGGATATCTGCCAGCCCTAAACAAGACAAGGAAATTCATGCATAAATTTTCCCATTTCATTTCTTTCTTTGAAACAGAAAAAGAGAAAACATCCCCAGAGAGCAAGAGAGAAGACGAGCGTCTTTTTTTTCTTCTTTCACATTGTCGTCAATATATGCCATTTTTGTGTTTCTCTAGAATAAAGAAATGCTATGACGGCAAATATGAAAAAAAAAGACCGTCCCAACACCAACTCCACGGGGAATAGCGTCTTTTTTTTATTGCCCCTAGCATTGCGACCCGGTTCACGTCGTCAAATGCCAACCGGCCCTGTCATACCAGCCCTGCCTCCAGCCTCCGAGAACGAAACGAAAACGCGACAGTCATCGAAAGGGGGGAATCTAGTGGTTCTCGGGACCACGAGCGCCCTTGGGGGTGCCGACCTGGAAGCCGTTGTGGAAGCGGCGGTGGACCTCCTTGAGGTGACGCATTCTGCCGGAGCCGGTGGTCTTTCTGCGCTTGGCCTTCTCGCTCCAGTTGACTGTATAAAACGAACTTCGTAAGCCAATTTGTTCATCCAAGCACTTTTTCATAAAATCCATATCCAGGGTTTTCTTTAAGTAACCAGCGGTTGTTCTTCGATGGTGGGGGTTTGGGGAAAAGGATTCGTACACTTGCGAGTCTTAGCGGCAGGGTAACCGCAGTTGGCACAAGTCGACTTCTGGACGTGGAAGGAGCGGCGGCCTGAATTCAATCCGAAGAGTATTAGCCCATCTGGTCGTTTTCCCCATAACTTCATATATATGTTCCTCTCGGCAGTTATCTATTATTCCGTTCCTTCTCTCATCCATTCCGTTGGTTGTGTAGAGATATCCCGTATAACAATTCCCGCCCGGAGGGACATATATAAATCTTCCGAGTAGTGTAAATACTGACCACAACGCCGGCAAAGAGTGTGAGTCTTGTTGTGGCGCTTTCCGAAGCTGGAGGTACCCTTCGCTGTAAACAGAATCGGTATGTCAGTCTGGATGTTGTTCTCGTCGATAGATCGGACTGGGCGGTGGTATATCGCGTTGGCACGTACTCATCTTGAATTATGTGGAACTATATGGCACAATTTGTTAGCGACGGAAAATCGAGATTAAAAAAAATTCCCGGCCTGGGAAAAATTGACAATAATCCCACGTGAGGGCGCAAAATGGACCTACCTGGCGATTCCGTTGAAGGGCTGGTTGTCGTTGTCGTCGTCGCTGGGCGTATCGAAGTTGCTCTGGGATCTGGGGTGGTGTCGCTTAGCGAGTTGTGGTTGTCAGGGCTTGTGCCCTGGTCCCGTGATTCGCCGACAGTCTCAAGGGTGAGTCTGTCACATGACCTCATAACTGCGAAGAGTAATTCTGTTTGCTCCTGCGGGATCCACTTTGTTGCTCCATTGCGCTAGGCTACTAGGGGACTAGGGTATCGCGGCCCGGGAGCAATAAGGCTATCTATGCACCTACCTACTTCGTACTAAGTCCAGATAGTGAAGAAGATTCTATACCGATATTGGGACTATATTTACAAGTCTATAGTTACAAAAGAAAATCCAGGAATATGCACAGTTTGAATGGGTATCTATGATAAATACTAGGCGCCTATATAGCAGATGTGATAAACTATGAAATGTTATAGGAGCGCTATACAAGGTCGTCTTTGCCGATGAATGCGGCCATAGGATCGTCGGCCGCAAGTCGGCTTCGCTTGTATGATTCAATTTCTTCCTCGGTGATTCCAGACTGCACCTCCATGAGCGTTCTCTTCTTCGTATTAGAGTTGGATGTCTCCTGCTGCTCCGAGGGTTGAGCGTCATCAACAGCTTCATGCGCGTCGTTATCTTCATGCTCAGCGGATGGCTCGTCACCATCGGCCCCGTTCTCAGACAGCATCAGCAGCTGGTCTGCTTCCTGGAATGCGCGCTTCCCATCCTCACCAGTACAATAACTGTTTTTGACGGTGGAAAAGCAACAGGCATATCCCCACTCAAAGTTGTGCCACCAACTTCCCCAGACGCATGTATGGTTGTTGGTGAAGATGTCTTCAGCATACTTCGATTTGGCCGCCTTCTTTGGTGCTCCCTTGATCGCACCCGTCTCGTCATATTCGACGAACCTCTCGTTCTCAACAACCATTGTATCCCGCAACGGTGTGGGGTCGAGGTGCTCTTGACCACCATACTTATCCAGAAGAGCCTTCCGTTGAGCTTCACGTTTCGCCACGGACTCTGCCTCCTCCTTCTTCCGCATGACCTCTCCAGCTGTCGGGTTCGCCTGCAAGTGGACCTTCTGCGCACCACGTTCTTGTGATTCCCAGGCATATCTTTGCGCCTTCTCAAATTCAGCAGCATCACCTGAAGCGCGGACAAAGTTCTCTTCGGCAACAAGTGCTGCTGCCTGATCATCCTGAGCGCCCATATCAACCATCCGTCGTGTCTTCGGGTCGTACTTAGCCGAATCAAGGTCCAGGTTCAGCAGATACTTTGCCGTGTCTTCTCGGATACGGAGGTTGCGAGTGGCGGTGCTCTGTTGTCTTCCCATGTCGGACTCCTCAGCGTAGCGGGCTTCCTCCTGAGGCGCATCTTCATCGTCATCGGCCTCGCCATCCTTGCCTTGATTTTCGCCATCCTGTTTTGTGACTCGTTTCAATTTTTCAAGTTCCTCGTACTCCTCCACCACTTGTCGATATTCGCTCGGATCGTAGCCGTTCCACCGATCTCTCTTCGCATCCCACCCCATGTTGACGTCTTGTATGACTTCATCCGCCTGAATATCTTTACCGGTCCATTTGGCACCATGCTTTCGAGGGCGACTCAAACACTCTTTCGTCTTGTGGGTCATGGCGCCGCAGTTCTCACAGGCGCCTTTCCGGTACTTGGTGGCCGCGGGACCAGCACGCTTGCCACGATCGTACCATTTTGACTGGTCCGCTGTCGACTTTTGCAGACGTTGATGCTCTAGGTAGTCATTCGCTTGAGAGTCGTCGTCGATATAGAACGGCTTTTTCGAAATGAAAGACGGAATGTACTCGTTGCGCTCTTTCGACGCCACATCGGCGGGTTTTTTAGACATGATGGCGGATGGCAGGGAACAGAAGACGCAAAGTATAGGGGAAGGGAGAAAGAGCTATAGCGCCGCCAAAGGACTCAAGTTTTTCTGGTAAAACCAGCAGATGTGTGTGAATGTCAGGTTCTTGATTCTATCTCCGCGTTGATGGGAGTCGGCGACGGTTCCGTATCACTCACGTGACCTGGCGTAATACCCGCGCCACCCAGTCGCGTAAACTCAACCACAACTTCCTACACGTCGCAGTCACAAAAGAGAATTGGACGGCGAAGCAGTGGGTGATGTTGTCAGTACCTAATTTATTGATATGACGCGACTCGGAATTCCTTGCGCGTTCGGTCGCTGACAGCTTCCGCTGTCCTGAAACCAAGCTATGGAGCCCTTCCAAGTGCGCCTTAACTGCGTGGACCACTACCAGGCAACTCCGTCAGAACTCGACCCTCCTCTGCCTTACAGGGATGGTGCGGCTGGGAAAAATGATAGATCGAAAGTCCCCGTAATTAGGATCTTTGGGGCCACGGAGACTGGCCAGAAGGTGTGCGTCCATGTGCATGGCGCCTTTCCTTATTTGTATGTCGAGTATGATGGTGATCTGGAGACAGAGAAAGGTTGGTCTGATAAGAGGTGTAACAATATGGTATGTTCATGCAGCTAAGCCATCTATAGTGAGCTCCGCCATTAGGAGTCTCCGTCTCTCGATCGATCATGCTCTGGCAGTAAGCTACAATCGCAACGAAAATGCCAAGAAGATAGCCTTCGTCGCGCACATCACTCTGGTGAAGGGTGTTCCCTTCTATGGGTACCATGTGGGCTATAAGTTCTACTTCAAAATTTATCTCATGAACCCCATTTATATGACCAGGCTGGCGGACTTGCTACTTCAGGGCGCTGTCCTTAAGCGCCCTCTACAACCATACGAAAGTCATTTGCAGTTCGTTCCGCAGTGGATGTGTGACTACAGTTTGTACGGATGTGCCTATCTGAAGTGTAGCAAAGTCAAATTCCGCAGTCCCGTCCCAGAATACTTTGAACTTACTGATCTATCCCATCGCTGGCACGACCGATCCGTACAACCAGACGACCTGTTAGACGACTCTCTTTTTCCAAAGCAAAGCCATTGTCCCCTAGAGGTCGACATTTGCGTTCAGGACATTTTAAACCGCTCAGAAATCAGCGAAAGACCCATCCATCAGGATTTTACTGAACTCTTCAAGCAAATGACTTCTGATGAACGACTTGTCCCGAGTATGGCAGGTTTGTGGCAGGATGAGACACGCAGGCGGAAGAAGCGTCTGGGGCTCGAACCAGGCAGTAGCCCATTCGATCCCAACGAATTAGTCTCTTTGTCCGTTAACCCAAGAGATACTTTTCGAGGTGGCTGGATCCACGAAGAAGAGTATCGTGAAATGGCTGCGCAGACCGTCAATGAGGAGAAGCAGCAGAATGGTGGCGGCGATGTAACATTCGATGATTTACTTTCGCAGAAGCCCTTCGCCCAGGATGTAAAGACTGCGATGCAGAGTGTCGAGGATTTCTATCCGGACAAGAACAATTTTGATAAGTATCAACAACAACCTGTCGAGCCTGATACGGCGGCGAACGCAGAAGTAAACGTTGATGAGAGCGCAGCTTGGCCTGTGGTCTCGGATGATGATTTATACCTTTCCGACGATGATATTTTCGACGTATTACCCGGAGAAGACAATGACCGGGAAGCTGCAAGTGCCTTGGATGAAAACCAGGCCGGAGATATCCTTGATTTAACACAAGACGAACCTGAGTACTCTGTTGATGATCTAAATGCCTACGAAATGAGTGCGACGCGAAAAGCAGGTTCGGATGAAATGGTCGGACGAACCGAAAGCCGAGAGCCCAGCCATAATAATATGCGCAAGCGGAAAAGATTCTTCGATGACACCCCATCGCAGATGTTAGATAGGCCGCGGAAGTCTCGGATAGCTGAAGTTCAAGTCAACAGTACAACCCCCAAAATCGAAGATACCGCCAACACGTTGGATGCAGATGCAGTTGTAAGGGGAAAATCCTCACAAAAAAAGCCATCTCAGTCAACTGTCCGCTCTAAGAGGCCTGAACAGAGTGGAAGGCTCAACTTTCCGGTTGTCAAAGACCCTAATGATCCTATGACAATTTTGCGCTTCAGCCAGGACGGTGCGCCTTCTTCCAAGGAACTTAGAGAACTAGAAAAAGATTTGGCCAGTTCTGGGCCAGAAGTTATTTCGAAAGACACCAGAGCGGAGAACAGCTCATCACAACCGCAGTCATCAGTCACTGTAACAAGTCCTGATGCTGGCATAGATCCGCAGATTTTTGAAATAGCGTCAGGATTTTATGCTGCCTTTAATGTGCCTATGAATGCTCGCATTTGTTTCTTGCGAAATTTCTCTCCCAGTACTAGTGAGGTCGCTTCGACACCTCATTCCTATGATTATCCGTCCGTTATTTATCAGAAAGCGCACTACAGCGATGAAAGTGATGTGCCTGACCGTGCGAGGGACTACGCAGGTAGGGAATTCCGCTTAGAAGGTAATGGTATACACTACCTTCCCGACTTCGATCCGTCAGGGCGGTCTATGGCTATGCTAGGGGAATATACTCCACCGAGAGACAAGAATGAACAAGAGGTGGTTGACCAGCAGCTGCGGGAGTTCTCTACCTCTAGGTTTTGGGAGTTTGGCCCTGTTCCTCCAAGCCGCTCAGAAGTTATCGAATGGTTCGAAAAGTGTCAAGCTGAGGAGAAGGCAGATGCCGCTCAACCCCAAGCACCCAAGCAGGTGCAAATGAAGGCGAATGTCTTGTCACAGATCGAGGGCCCTACCCAGAAGAATGGCTATGGCTTCAAATATTCACAAAAAGGAAGATCCACCAGTGTCGAGCACCAGACACAGTATATGAGCATAATGAGCCTGGAGGTGCATGTGAACACCCGAGGTGTGCTGTTGCCGAACCCAGAAGAGGATGAGATCACATGTGTGTTCTGGTGCCTGCAGTCGGAAGATGAGGACCTTGATGCCAACGGTACGGTGCCAGGGGTTCATGTTGGCATGATATCTCAATCGGAACACGACAGGCCAGATACTAAGGCATCCAAAGCCTTGAGAATCGACTGGGAACATGAAACCAGCGAACTAGACTTGATCAATCGTGTGGTAGACATTGTTCGCTGGCATGACCCCGATATCATCACTGGCTACGAGGTACACAACAGCTCTTGGGGCTATTTGATCGAGCGAGCAAGGAAGAAATATGACTTTGACATCTGCGATGAGCTGTCCAGAGTGAAGTCGCAAGCCCATGGGAGATTTGGCAAGGATGCTGACCGATGGGGCTTCAACCACACCTCTTCTATTCGAGTCACTGGACGGCACATGATCAACATCTGGCGAGCCATGAGAGGCGAGCTGAACCTGCTGCAGTATACACAGGAAAATGTTGCCTTTCACCTGCTGCACCGCCGTGTCCCGCACTACTCGTTCCAGGACCTCACGGACTGGTATCGCAGTGGGAAGCCTCGCAACATACTGAAAGTAGTCGAATACTTCGTCTCTCGCGTGCAAATGGATCTCGAGATCCTAGAGTCAAACGAACTGATCCCCAGAACTAGCGAGCAAGCCAGGCTACTTGGAATCGACTTCTTCTCAGTATTCTCTCGTGGCTCTCAATTCAAGGTTGAATCTCTCATGTTTCGCATTGCGAAACCGGAGAACTTCATACTCGTCTCGCCGAGCAGGAAACAAGTCGGTCAACAAAATGCTCTTGAATGTCTCCCACTGGTGATGGAACCCCAAAGCGACTTCTACACCAGCCCTCTTGTGGTACTAGACTTCCAGTCCCTATACCCCAGCATCATGATCGCCTACAACTACTGCTACTCGACATTCCTGGGGCGAGCACACCAATGGCGGGGTCGAAACAAGATGGGATTCACGGACTACAAGCGCCAGCCCCGAATACTAGAGCTACTACAAGACAAGATCAACATTGCCCCCAACGGCATGATCTACGCAAAACCGGAAGTGCGCAAATCCCTTCTCGCACGCATGCTCGCCGAGATCCTCGAAACACGAGTGATGGTCAAAAACGGCATGAAACTCGACAAAGACGACAAAGCGCTCCAGCGCCTCCTCAACAACCGACAACTAGCCCTGAAATTAATTGCCAACGTCACCTACGGCTACACATCCGCCTCATTCTCGGGCCGCATGCCCTGCTCCGAAATCGCCGACAGCATCGTGCAATCCGGCCGCGAAACCCTCGAAAAAGCCATCGCCTTCATCCACTCGGTCGAACGCTGGGGCGCCGAAGTCGTCTACGGCGACACCGACAGTCTCTTCGTCTACCTCAAAGGCCGAACCCGCGACGAAGCCTTCACCATCGGCGAAGAAATCGCCAAAGCCGTCACATCCATAAACCCCCACCCCGTGAAACTCAAATTCGAAAAGGTCTACCACCCATGCGTCCTCCTCGCCAAAAAACGCTACGTCGGCTTCAAATACGAACACCGGGATCAAAAAGAACCCGAATTCGACGCCAAGGGCATCGAAACCGTCCGCCGGGACGGCACACCCGCCGAACAAAAAATCGAAGAAAAAGCCCTGAAACTCCTCTTCCGCACCGCCGACCTCTCCCAAGTCAAACGCTACTTCCAATCCCAATGCACTAAGATCATGCAAGGTCGCGTCTCCGTCCAGGACTTCTGCTTCGCAAGAGAAGTCCGTCTAGGCACCTACAGCGACAGAGGCCTCCCACCACCAGGCGCCCTAATCAGCACAAAGAAAATGATCGCCGACCCGCGCTCCGAACCCCAATACGGCGAACGCGTCCCCTACGTCGTCGTCACTGGCGCCCCCGGCGCAAGGCTCATCGACCGCTGCGTCCCGCCCGAAACCCTCCTGCATGATCCCCACCTCGACCTAGACGCAGACTACTACATCACCAAGAACCTCATCCCACCCCTCGAGAGGATCTTCAACCTCGTCGGCGCGAACGTCCGCCAATGGTACGACGAGATGCCGAAAGTGCAGCGCGTGCGGCGCGTCGAGGGAGCAATGATTCGTGGTCCTGGTGGTGGTGGTGGTGGTGGTGGTGGACGGAGAACCCTCGAGTCGTATATGAGAGCGTCGACGTGCATTGTATGTAAGACTAAGCTGCGGGATACTGATACCCCGCTCTGCGGGAACTGTTCAAGACAGCCGCATCTTGCGATGTTTGAGCTTGTCTCGAGACAGAGGGCGGCGGAGAAGAGGGTTGTGGATTTGCAACGCATTTGTAGGTCTTGTATGGGTGTGACGTTTGGGGATGAGGTCAAGTGTGATAGTAAGGATTGTCCGGTTTTCTATTCCAGGACGAGGGATGAGGCGAATTGGAGGTATACCAAGGCGGTGCTGGATCCGGTGGTGGGGTTGTTGAGGGATAGGTGTGAGAAGGAGTTGGAGTGGTAGGTAGGTTGGTTTATTGGGGGGTGGGGTACTTTGGTTTTTGATTGCTTAGAGGGTTGGTTCAATGGGATAGGCGTTCAAAATATAAATTAGGTCGGGCTGTGAGGGATGGGTTGGGTGATATGTATGGTTACCACGAACATGTATACTGTTTAACGGAGGGGTTAGGAATATAGTACTTAATGTTCAGATGGATTATGATGGATCAATTTGTGCATGCCTAGGCAGATAGTTACATTCTAATGATGACGCACGTAGGTGAAGCAAGATAGTTTTGCGGAACAAGCGTCACAGATCGAAGCAATCAAGAACGACAGGATGTAGTATATTCAAACGAAATAAGACCTGTCTCAAAGCCCAAGCAGCTCATTGAGTTTATCAAGAGCAGTAGGCTCAACATCGTCTTCCTCCTCGATGATCTCCTCGCATTCGTCATCTCCCTCAATGAGTTCCTCCACGAGTGGTGTTGCTGAAGGGCTTGCAATGACCGGTCTGGGCATTTCGGGCATCTCAGGAATTGCTACGTTGTCATCGATGTCCAACAAGGAGATCTGTTCCCTACTGCGAGTGCTTGAAGATGCGGATGGTAGAGAAGGCGATAAAGTGGGTACGTCCGAAATGCCGAAATCAAGCAGTTGATCGATGATGTTCTCGCTGCTCTTCGCGCCTGCGTGGCTAGTGGAAGGGCCCGCAGTTGGGGTTAACTGAGTGTGTGATGAGTTGGCTGCGCGTTCTTCGTCTGTGAATAGACCGAACGGGTCGTCGTACAGGGTATCAGGTTTAGCTGCAGTCGACGGGACTTTGGTCGGGCCAAGTTCCACGGGATCGGATTGGAGTGCTGGAGGCTGATAGACATCGTAAAGACCACGGGCAACTCTACCCAGTATATGGGGAAGAATCCAGGGGAAGCTGATCAGAGGTAGTTGATTTATCTTGGGGGTTTCATGCGGTGGAGAGTTTTCGCGATGTTTCTTGAGCGCTTGGGTCATTTCTTCATGCGTGACACGGTACATAGCGACTGCTAGTGGTGCTAGTAGCTCAAATGTTCTACCGTCCACCTTGTTGTAGCATTGCTTTCTGAAGGTTTCGCGGTGAGCGGCTGATATTGCACCAATTTCTTCGTGGAATTTGTAGTCCTTGCTCATGTGTGAATGATTAAGAATAAAAGTTGACCAAACTTCGAACTCGGTCTTGATCTCGTGCTGTGCCATGATTCGCCGCATGGCTGTGTCGAATTCATTCTTGAGATTCTTAGCGAATGTATAGAGGTCTTCGCTGACTTCGATTGAACAGTTCAGGATTCGCTCGTCAAAAGGCATCTCCAAGCTTGGCACGAAGTCCACCCTCTCCACAGCGTCATAGAGCTGACCGAGAATCTTCCTGGAGCAATAGATTTGATCTTTAGGCTTAGGCTTTTCCATGAAATGAGGCCACCTTCGTGGCTGAAGGTTGCGGGTCATGATAGCCGGTCTTCCTGTTTTGTTGTAGTCCACGGCATCGGAATGGAGCTGAGCAAGTCGGATACACTTTTCTTCGTTAACACCATCCTCAAGCTGATCTGCCCAGGCAACGTGGGCGTGAGCGATCGTTGGAAGACTGTCATTTTTCATGTACATGACAAAGAACGAGGTAACTTCATCGACTGTGACATCGTGGTCTAGATCCTGTGCCTTGTTGCTTGTGTAGCGCATTGGGTCTAAAAACCAGTCCTTGTGAATCAAGTCTTGATCCCAAATAACCAGGTAGTCATCACCATCAAGGTCTCCACCGGAACACATGCTGGCGATGTCCCGATCGCCGGTTTGCGGTAAGACGACCACATCACGGAGGCTGTGCAGCTCAGGCACGTTGACTGCCCGGACCACACGAATGTCACCTGGATGAAGAGAGGGATTGCGTGCCAGTATACAGAGCCCTTCGATGACTTCGTATTGTGCACCTCCCTCAGAGCCACTTGTACGAGGGACCTGAAGAAAGATCTCTGGCAATGCTGCTAGCTTTTGCTCGAGAGAAGCGTCCTCCTTTGGTATTTTATCATAAAAGTAGCCCTTAAGGATCCCCGTCTCATCCATGACGCCTAGTAAATTCGTGCCATTGTCAATGACAATTTTCGCCTTCTCCTTCAGGTACTTGATATGCCAGGTCCGCCAAAGGGCCAGGATAGATGTGAAGAATGGCTCCTTAGATCGCCGGAAACCATCAGATACCATTTGACTGACGGTAAGAGTCGTCTGATTCGGATCAACATACTTCTTGAGTACCTCGATTGCTCGGGAGTCACTTTCCATGGCCTCATCAAGAGCACGCAGCATGGACTTGAGTTTAGCGTGAAATACCTCGTCAGGAATCCCGAGGGTGGACATGACAAGTATCAGCTGGCGGTTCAGTGTAGCCATTGAGTACTGAGACCATCGGATGATCTCCAAGCCGTTGTGAACGGTCGGAAATTTATTCTGGCTCTCTCGAATATGAATTTCTTGAGGCTGGGCATCGGAAGAAACAGCAAGCATACCCTTGCAGCCCCCAAGACGGAACTGAAAAGCTGATGGAGGCTCGCCCGTTGGCGTCTTTATCTTGAGCTCAGTCATTGCCATTTGTGCAAGAAACCTCGAGATCTTTCCGACTCCATCAGAGAAAGTGTAGCCATTTCTTTCCACATCAGGAATATTGCGTATCTGTACCGGGCAACCAGCTACTGCTCGAGTTGTTGAGAAACATTGGCCTAGTCGTGCTGCGTACTTGGCCACATTTCGGATATCGCTAAAATGACCCATCCAAGCACGGATATTGGCTGCTGTAAGGTCAGGCAATGGGGCGAAGAAGTAGGCTCCATGCTCACGAAACTGGGAGTTCCCAAAAGCAAGGAATTCGTAACGTCGGTCTCCAATGATAATGCCATTTGCCAGTGCTCGCTTGATGCGGGTGAATATCTCATCATTAGAATTATCGCTTCTAGCATGAATGCGACCATAAAGCTTCTCATCCGTAAATCGAACTCGGAGAAAGCGATCTGCATGTTCCATGTAGCGTCTAATAATCCTGTTCGAGATGTCCACTGACGGTAGATTGTAGTATACAGTGCTGGGTGTGATTGTAGCGGATCGCATATGACAACAGTAAGGAGGTATCTTCACCTTAGTGGCTCTGACCCCTCTAATAAATGGAAGATCAAATATCTTCATCGGGTCTAAATACTGCTGTTTTTGGCTCGCTACATTCTCCAGAAGCTTTCTTGCCTTTGCTTCCCCGAGCTCAGCTAGTTTGGCGGCGAACTCATGCGTCATGGTAAATTCTGAAAGGTAGCCATTGGAAATGCAAACTTCCAGCTGATACCGAACTGCGAAGGGCAGAGGGACATAACTAGAGTCAATCAGGTCATTCAATGACGACGTTGACAAACTGGAGGCATCGGACAGATCGATCCACTTCCACACTGGCGGCATCCTCTCTTGTTTATCATCCCATGGAATAAAGCGGTCAGTCTCCTCAATAGAAACATTATAATCCTGGAAAATTGCACAAAGCTGAGTGAAGAGTTCCTTCTGGCAATCTAGAGGATAACTGATTCTGAAGGCATTCCATCGACCTGCGGGAAATTGTAAGATTAGCTAGTGGAAAGGTAGAAATGATAGAGACGACTAGCGACAACAGTTGATGCAGAAAATGAGGGCATACCAATGTCTATGATAGGCTTTTGCCTTGGTAGGCTGACTGGGAGCGTAGACAAGTTGAGAGGGTTGTGGACAATATGTGTCTGGCGGTACCAGCAGTCTGAGTCCCTCCAGCTTCCCGGTTCATGGAATGTAGCACTTATATCGCTGATTCGGCGGTGATACATGGGAGGGGATTCGAGCACGGTCAAGTGCGATACCACCCCAGTTGTAATATTGCGTGACTGAAAGATCTTGCCCAGCTGCCTTAGGGGGATCCTAAGGCGATATGTGTACCAGGTATCGGGAGAAGAGGTTGAGGTTGATTTACTATTAGAGCTGAGTATCTGAAGCTGGAAGAAGACGTGAAGTTCTTTAATTTTCAGATTGAGTAGCAGGAAGGGTTTCCCGAGGGGACCGGCTTCGATCGTCCGCATTGGTAGAAGTGTTGTTTCGTTAAGCATAACTCCAATATCAAGTGAGGAAATTGGGATTGTCTGAGAGAAAAGGTACATCAGATGAGAGTTGACTTCTGTGGTTGCGGTTGGGGATACTTACGAGCTCAGCCGGATAGCGGACATTGGGACGCACTGGGCTTGGAATCTCAAGCTCTGAAGGCCTGGGCTCTTCGAGAGCAACACAAATGCGTACTTCTTGTCCGCTTGAAAGCTTGATGCTGTATGAACCATTTTTCCAAAAATCGGAAAGGGGTGGCGGTCTGGTGAATAATTAGTGATATCCGAGGATTCATGAACTGAAACGAGGACCAACTTGAACCGAACTTTCCCCCTCGACTCCAACTGGCCATGATGATCTTCATAGATATCGATCGAAAAGATCGTGCCTTCAGTTTTGAATGCCTGCCAGATAGTACGGGCAGTGACTTTGGGAGGCAGCCCAGTGAGTTTTATTGCAACACTAGCCCACGATCTCCATGGAGCTGGAGGAGGTAATATGTTGTATAGACGTTGTTGCCCCCTCGGCTGCCTCCCTTGCCCCCTCCCGTAGGAACCTTGCCCCCTCGTATGCTGTTGCTTGCCTCGATGGGGCATGGCCGCTGCAGGTTGAGCAGACTTGGAGGCGGATGAGGTGTGTGAGAGGAAGGGAGCAGAAGAAGAAAGTGGAGGTAGAGGGGGACGTGGGGGTGAAGATGATAAGAGAGAAGGAGAGAATGAAGAGGAAGAGGAATCTGGGGGTGAAGGGAGGGGAAAGTGAGATGAGGAAGAAGGCGAGTTGGCAGTGAAGTGAGGAAGAGGCCGGGGGGAAGAGAGAGAAGACGGAGAAAGAAAGAGAGAGACATGGGGAGAATTGGCTCTCGAGTGAAGTTCCCTCCCACTGTCCGGGGAGAGAACTTCGGGGTCCTCTTCTGGATGTACCTCCATCAGCTTCTCTTGTCCCTTATGCTTTCCTACTCACTTGCTTTCGTTGTCTGAGACTATGACCTTGACTGGAGGTATTAGTGAGCTGAAGGAGCAGGTACCGAGGAGAGCGCTGTGGTTGGTATTGCGGACAAGACTAGACCTGAGTGCACATTACACTAATCTGAGGGTCCGGGAAAGTCAAGATAAAGCAGAATTGAGAAGTACAAAGGCGGCCTGGGGCCTTTTCTAGCTCATTTTCAGTGTTTATAATGTCTCAGCCATGTGGCTCGACCAGTCGGAAACTTCCTGCGATAACCAACCAAACTCATGGTTAGAGCCGAAAAGTGAATGAGACGAAATCAGCCACAGCACTTGCAGATTCTCCCAGGCGAGATGAATTCTCACAATGACACCACTGAGTGGAGCCTCCGGGCGTTTGGCTATGGCCCATCTACTCTTCCGATGCGCCGCCATAGAGCAACCTGACCGGGGGCTACAGACCGAGAGTTCAATGTGGCGTTGATGAATACGGATGATGCTTTGGACTGTCTCCATTAGTACTGGGTCCAGCCCTCAATCTAGGTACTTCAGAACCGGACGGATCTAATTTAGGGCGCGTCAACGATAGCCTAGGCTATCATACCAACTAACATATATACAAAAATCATCATTATTCATGCAAGCCTCATACTACTGCTGTGTCGGATCATTGGCCGTGGACAAGGACGTGCTTGTGAAGAGGAAATCCTTCGAAAACTCCAGATCCATGTCCAGGTCTATGTGCTGAAGTTGGTTCTCTTCCAAGCTGGCGCGAGTCCGAACTTGGTCGGAAGTGCCACATTCGCTGCGTTGTGACGCGGGGCTTCGCTGTGCGCACGGCTGGCTATTTAGGTCGGCATCTTCGAGAGGTGTTCGCCTGTGCTGGGGTGTTACATTCCTAGACTTTCTGCCTCCCCTTATTTGCTGCGATGATGGATCAGCCGGAGGAAATGCATTATCCATAGTCCTTTTCGGGCTCCGGCAAGGAGGAGACGGCAGGTTATTTTCAAACGGTTCCACCTGTGAGTTCTCCGGTTGTGTTTGGAGCTCCGCCGGTTGCGTTTGCTGTGTCATGGTTGTTGTGGAGGGCCTTGCACTAGACTTCCTCGTCTGTTTGCTCGGGGGTCTCGTCCCGTCGGTATCAACTCGGATCCCCATAACATTCATAAGGCGTCCGATATGTTGCTGGGCCTCAGAAAATTCCCGGGCTTTTGCGGCTCGCTCATTTCGTAGTTGTTGTACCTAACATGGCAGGTTATTGATCAAGCACACAGATCAAGAGGAATCGCTGCTTCTGGCGGCTTCTTGTCCTACCTTCTTCTCCAGGTGGTGTATCCGCTTATCCTTCGCTTGCAGCTCCTTTGTGGCGTCGGATGCGGCTGCCTGCATGGCCATACGCAGCGAGAATATTTCTTCCTTTTGGGTCTCGTACTATTAAATGTGCGTTAGAAACTGGGATTCCCGTACATAATCAATCCATGATTGTACCTTCGTACTTGCCGCCGAAAGTTGCGCCTCATAATCTCGGACAGTTTCTTGTTCTACTTGAAGGCCCCTTTCGGTTTTCTCGAGCGTGGACGCCAACTGGCGGGATTTCATCCTCTCTTCCTCAAGCTGCATAAACCCATTAGCATGTCTCAATTCCTGCCATTGGAATATTAGTAATCCTACCTGGATGCGAAGGGCTTCCATTCCTCTCTCAGTGTCTGCCTTCTCGGATAGAATCTGCTCTTTGTATTCATCCTTTTGAACTAGAAGCAGTTCGCTTTGTCGGAGCTTCTCTTCAAGTCCCGCCAAATTCTGGTTGAGGGAGTCATTAGTTTTGATTAGGGAGGATTTCTCTTTCGAGGCTTCATCTAGAGCGTTTTGCAGGTTCGTGTTCTCGGCCCTTTGGGCTATCATCTCATCGTGCAACGATTCCAGCTGATCATCTCTTTCAGTTATAGATGCGACCAAGTCCAACTCCCTAGTTCGGGCCTTTTCTACCTCGCTTGCCATATTGTCTTGAAACTCGCGCCTCTGGTCTTCAAGATCTCTCCGAGCTGCGTCGAGAGTTGCCGACAATTCTTCAGCACGGATGGATGCAGCTTCCGCATGGGTCTCTAAGCGAGAAATCTCCAGCCGAAGCCCGCCCATTGTATCGGATGCTTGTTGAACTTGCAGCTCCAATGCGCCATTTTGTTCCCTTAGCTGCTGCGCCTCGGCTGAAATCGCGTTCCGCTCTTGCTCCATCGCCCGCAGTGGGGCTTCGACATCATCACATCGTTGTTCGAGATCATAGCACACCTCCTCCATCTTACGCATAAGGCTGTCGTTCGACACGCGCGCATTAAGCATGAGTGTTTCTGACATAGAGCTCCTCCAGTCAGACCGCGAACTAGGCGCGGAAACACCCTCACGGACGTTGAGTGTCGTATAGGTTTTGGCGGCACGAGATGATTCTGCTTCTGAGAACGAGCATTTTTGGCCGTGTAGTAGCTGCTTGTTTTGAGCCAGAAACATCTGCAGGGTGGCATTACCAGCTATCGTGTCCTGAGTTGTGGTCTGTGATAGCAGTGCGTGAAGGTAGAAGGATAAAAAGCCATATATTAGTTCATTTTCCAGTTGTGAACGTGCAGCTCCGCATTCTTGAGAGCCGTGGCATGATGATAAAGCGTGATTTCTCGGGAAGCTTTCAATTATTTTCCACAGGACTTGCTGACATTGTTCAAGAGGTTCCGCAAAGATAGCGGAGTTCAGCGATGCCGAATGCAGCCCCGTGACCAACGACTTGGCCACCAGAATATGAGTCAGGCTCGGCGAGCTGGTAGTATCTAAAGAAGACACAATATATTCAAGCAGACTGCGTATCGCGGTCACGCCTAAACACGCCTTGATGGAGTTAGTATAGCCCCAGAGATGGCAACATGGGCCTACTTACCACACTTGCCCCTACAAGGCGTGGTATATACTCTGATGTCAGCACACCTAGCACGAACTTGCTGTCTCGACTTATAAGCCCATCGACAGCAACTCGGGCTATATCGGTTGATAATGCGGCAACTGGAAGCAGCGATGCCAAAAATGTCGCACCCTGACGATAATTAGCATATCTCCACATTGTCGCAGATTCGAGATGAACCAGCACATACTAGCATCTGCACTCCAGAATCAATACCACTCCTGGTGATCTTCTCCCGTAGCTTGGCAATCTTTGAGCCGTTTGCCTTGACCCAGCTTTCTCTCTGTTCTGGCTCAACTCTATCACATATCTCGATGGCCAAACGAATACTCTCGGCTGCTTTGTCTACCGTTAAGTCACTGCAGCTATCAGAGCAAGCGAGAATGACGCGCAGGACGACGAGGTCCAAAGTTTTGAGACCCCGCTTGGGGCCAAAGAAATGGTTGACGCTTTGCAACCATGACGGAACAAACCGCACACAGCCTTTCTCGGTCCCCGGATCTTCTAAGGAAGCCATGCGTGCAAAAGTTGCTAGACAGAGAAGGTTGCCCATGTGGTCACTCAGGTTACGCAGCGTTTTCGTGAGCTCTACCTGAAGGCTAGCCATCACCTCCGACGGGATTTCTTCGAGGAGCCGAGGGGATCTTTTGATGCCATTAGAGATTTGGTTCAGAGGAAGGATGTTTTCTGCACGGGGATCTTCTCCCATCGTACGTATCATCTTTTCCATAAACTGTGTCAAGCGTGCGGGGATCATGAACTCAGGCGGTAGAGGAGACGATAGGATGGCGGTGCACACCAAAGCATACTAAGAAAGTTAGACCATGAAGCTCATAGCTCGACAGTATTGCCCGCCGCAGGCGGCTAGCAGTTCTAATAAGGGGTGTACAAACCTCTGCCTTGTCATTGCCGACAGCACCTTGAAGGAACTGATCGAGAAGACATGGATGTCGCTCCAGCAAAGCATCCCGAACAGCGGGTGCTGAAACTGCCGAAGATCAGCCAAGCCAATGCAACTAATACAGACAATGAGCTTACCGAATGTCTCAAGTAGAGGCAACGCGAAACGAGAGCGCGATAGACCATCCACGAGCACGTCAACTAGAGCCCCGATTTGACAGGGCTTGTGAGAGGCCCACAATCGAATGCTTTGTGACGTTGTTGATTGAGTCAAGCTATATAGGTCCTGGATGTGCCAGGGATTAGCAAATAACGCATTGACCTAAGATGTTCTCGTGGAGTAGCGGAGTTTACCTGAAATGAAGGTGCATAAGGGGCGGTAACGAGGCGTTCCACCTCGTGACTCAAGCGAATACTCTGTTGATCTGGCATATCTGCTAACCTGACTCCATCTATGGGGTGAGTATTCATGAGCTAATTAATACGGACCACAGATAAAATGGGGCGTGCCGTTCCCCACGAGGTTATCGTTAGCTTGTCTTTTGACTGCGGTGGGAAGGATTTGATGTTCTGTATGTAGCCGGTTGCCCCATCAACAGCTGGACGCGGGCCCATATGGAGCCTGGCAGATAAGCAAGTGGGGACAAAGAATATGATGCAAGAATAGCTGGCGATTGCTTTATCAAAATGTTCCATTGAGCACTATGCATTCACGTTGTTCCTCTACAGTGACAGGGTATAACTTTCTTGCAGGATGATCTACCCTTTTCGGTCCAATCCGAGCGATGTGTGCCTGTTCCTGCCAAGTCGTAGCCTGCCTGTGTTCCTGAGGCACCATCGGAGTTTTGGCCGATCGCGTTCAATGATAAGCAGCAACCCCTCAAAACGTGGGGATCAATCATCGTTGCTCAACCTTCACCAATGTGGGGGTGAACCTACTTTTCCGCACCTCTAGACTTAGACAAGACCATTTCCACTATCCAGCAAAGGCAGCTTTATGGCATTCTACTCGGCCTTTTTCCGATAGCTGCTGTACGTCTCATCCTTAGCCCCGATGACGTTTCCCCTCGCGCCGAGGCCAAGCTCCTATAACGGGCTACGACTGGATAATCGGAGACCCCATTTTCGGCCTTCGAGGCCTAGTATGTCTTTTATAACCGGACTTGGAGTGTAATATATATTGCTCAATTCAACCCTTGATCTTACACATAGCAATATTCCTCACTCCCCCGTGGATCCGAGCTCGTGAGACAATGCGGCCGCTCAGCCAGGTGCCTCGGGCATTCCCCGCACATTTCCGCGCCCTTCAATGCCGGCCCAGCGCCCTCTCGCCACGCTATTCCTTCCCTCTTCAAGGAGCAGTGCGTTGGTCTGGTAGTTCAAAGGCAGGACACAAGAATGACGCCAATGCTGGACAGGAAAACGGTGCCAATACTGGGCCTTCTGGCAACCGTTCAGGCTCGCGGACTTCAGGCAGGACCCTGTTAGCCTCTGCCTTGGCTGCAGGGGTCGGCTATGCATATGCTGTGACGAGCGGACAGTCCCAGTCCTTGAATAGCAAGCATCCCAAGTATGGATCTGCGAAGGATTTTGAGAAGGTAGAAAACTATCCAGCTCTCCCGTGTTCTCAATATATAAATATATATATGTATAGTATATTATGTGTAGTACTTGACTAAACCTCGATTTGAAACAGGCCATTGCAGAACTGCGAGCCACGCTAGGCGATGAGGTCATCAGCACCGACAAGGACGATCTTCAACAACATGGGTTTTCAGAATGGTCCAGCGTCAATGCTGATCGTCTGCCAGTTGCCATTGCCTACCCGGCGAGTACAGAGGATGTTTCCAAGATCGCCAAGATCTGTCACAAATACAAAATGCCAATGATACCCTACTCCGGAGGTTCTAGTCTGGAGGCCAATTTTTCGGCCCCTCTAGGCGGATTGACCATTGATTTCGTGACGATGAATAAGATACTTGAGTTGCACGAATCTGATATGGACGTGGTGGTTCAACCGTCTATTCAATGGATGGATCTGAATGAGAAGATTAAGGACAGCGGTCTCTTCTTTCCCGTTGACCCGGGACCGTCTGCAATGATAGGTGGCATGATTGGGACAAACTGCAGCGGAACCAATGCCGTGAGGTACGGGACCATGAAAGACTGGGTAATTAACCTTACTGTCGTGCTGGCGGATGGTCGGGTCATTAAGACACGTCGCCGTCCACGCAAAACTTCAGCTGGGTATAACCTGACAGGAATGTTTGTTGGGTCTGAAGGAACACTTGGTATTGTGACTGAAGCTACCCTGAAATTGACGCCGATTCCAGAGCAAACTCGTGTCGGCGTGGTGACCTTCCCCACTGTACGTGATGCGGCATCCACTGCCATGCAGCTTGTTCGAAAAGGGATTCAAGTACAGTGCATGGAGATTCTTGATGAGATACAGATGGATGTCATCAACCGCGCTGGAGGAACTGGAAGAACATGGAAGAAATTGCCCACTCTGTTCTTCAAGTTCTCCGGCACCAAAGCTGGGGTCGCGGATAGCATTAACCTGACCAAAGCACTAGCAAAGAACAATAACGCAAGCTCGTTCGAATTTGCAAGAGATGAACGAGAAGCTCACGATTTATGGTCTGCGCGAAAACAATCGCTATGGAGTATGCTGGCTCTAAGAGAGCGAGGATCCGAAGTATGGTCAACCGACGTTTCCGTGCCGATCTCTAGATTGCCAGACATTATTGGTATGCTTTCCCACAACCCAGTACCTGGATGTTAGCTAACCATAGTAGAAATCTCCAAGAAAGAACTCGATGACCTGGGAATCTTTGCCAGTATCCTTGGGCATATCGGAGATGGCAACTTCCATGCAAGTATCTTATATGATCGCACTATTCAAGAAGAAAGGGAGCGAGTAGAGAAGGTTGTGTACGACATGGTCGATCGTGCATTAGAAATGGAAGGCTCTTGCACTGTAAGACATCCGCAACCTGAACCTGTACCTGAAAGCATGACTGACCAGTTTTCAGGGTGAACATGGTGTGGGATTGGGCAAGAAAGATTCACTGAAAAAGGAGCTTGGCCCAGCCACGATTGGAATTATGCGTTCCATCAAGAAGTCTCTCGACCCACACTGGTTATTGAATCCTGGCAAGATCTTCGATTATGAGGACGAAGCATAGATGGCGCGATTTGATCTCTCAGCTGAGGATGGCATATGCATAGTAAATAGGAGCAGGCAAAAGGCTGTACATATCAATGGCTAGTTTCATAGCAACTATGTCACTTTCAATTATATCGACCCCATCCATTTATGGTCTAGTTCAAGGCCCTAAAATGATGCCATTCACATTTCTATAAGATCGGAGCAATCGACCAATCAGATCGGCGGAGAATGCTACGGAGTGGTTAGTCAGTCAGTAGTGAGGGCTGAGTCACAGCGGGGCAGATGTGCTCCGGAGCGATATCGCAGTTTTAATCGGTAACGCCACTCTTGTCCCTCTCCAACTTCCGCATCATTGTCCAAGAGGTGAGTGCAATTTGCTTGATTTGCTCATAGTTCAATGACATTGTGGCTGTTGCAAAGCTACCAGTTCGTCTATCGTGTCACAATCTTCAAAAATGCCGATGGTGGAGATACAACTGTGCTTTTATCCCTTGCGGGGCTCCGTCGGTTAAGGCGCTGCAACCGGATGTTGGCCATGTCTCCCCGCGAGCATGTTCCAATTGAGATTTCTGATGCCAATGCTTTTGTTTAAATCATCCGTCGTTGTATCGTTGACTGTCAAAGACGAGTAATTGACAACTATCAGATCACGAGAATCGCAGAGCGACCTACTCGATATCAAACAAAATGGCCTCGTATCCTAAGAAGAAGTGCGGTATGGATATACAACACTGGCGATTCGTCTGTGGCTGCAGTGCTAATAACATCCAGGTGTTTTGGGCGCCACCGGCTCCGTGGGCCAGCGGTTTATCCTCCTCCTTGCCGACCACCCTTTCCTGGAGCTGCACGCCGTCGGTGCGTCTGAGCGTTCTGCGGGCAAACAGTACAAGGATGCCGTGAGATGGAAGCAGTCTACGGCTATGTCGGAGAAGCTTAGCACACTCGTCCTTCGCGACTGCAAGGCTGAACAGTTCGCTGACTGCGATCTCGTCTTCTCTGGACTCAACAGCGACATTGCGGGTGACGTTGGTATGTGGTTCTTCGCCCAGGCGACAATACTACCTGCTGATCACAACTGTTACAGAGATGGAATTCATCAAGGCCGATATCCCCGTTTTCTCGAATGCGAAGAACTACCGCAAGCACCCTCTCGTCCCTCTCGTCGTCCCCACCGTCAACCCCCACCACCTGGACCTCATCCCTCACCAGCGCAAACACTTCGGCCTGAAGAAGGGATTCTTGGTTTGCAACTCTAACTGCGCTGTCATTGGTGTTGTCATCCCGTTCGCTGCCCTGCAGGCCAAGTTTGGACCTGTTGAGGAGGTGGAAGTCTTCACCGAGCAGGCTCTCTCTGGAGCTGGTTACCCGGGTGTCCCCAGCATGGACATCCTGGACAATGTCATTCCTTTCATCAGCGGTGAGGAAGACAAGCTTGAGAACGAAGCTCAGAAGATCTTGGGCTCCTTGAACGCCGATGCTACTGCTTTCGAAGAGCAGTCCGGTCTCCGTGTTGGCGCCACTTGCACTCGTGTTGGAGTCACTGACGGTCACATGGCGTTTGTTTCCTTGCGCTTCAAGAACCGCCCCGCTCCCAGCGCAGAGCAGGTGGCCCAGGCCATGAGGGAGTACCAGTCGGAGGCTCAGAAGCTGGGCGCTCCTTCTGCACCCGCGCAGGCTATCCGGGTGTTCGACGAGCCCGACAGACCCCAGCCTAGACTGGACCGGGACATCTCCAAGGGCTACACCGTTAGCGTTGGACGGGTGCGCGACGGCAACGAGGGTGGCTATTTCGATCTCCGCTTTGCTGCTCTTTCCCACAACACCGTTATCGGTGCTGCTGGATCGTCCATCCTCAACGCGGAGGTTGCTGTCATCAAGGGCTACATCTAAACGTGTGAAGAGATCTATGGCATATAGCGATTAGACGGCGTCAGATATCCTTTTGTTTCTAGATATTTCAGTTACTAAAAGCAAAAAGCATTGAACAATAGCCCGATACTACTAAATGAAGCCTAGACCCAGTATTGATTATGTAAGTTATGCGACCCACCAGCCTAGTACTGGTCGGGACTAGTGGGGCTGACCTAAAGAACGGTACTAGTGCTAGGGCTAAGCCCCGCTGGCACCAGCCGCTAAGCGAAAAATGCAGATGGGCTGGATATCAGCTGCTGAAGTCCTTGTTCCGTCTCCTTCCTTTCCTCGCGACACTTCGACAACTAACCGGTTCAAGTCGACAAAGCAGCCAAGATGCCTCGCGGACCGTGAGTTACACGCCCTACGCTGTTCTTATTGCACGAAGCGAGATTATCGGTGGAATTGCGTTTTCACCGGGTTTTCGTCGCTACGGCAGAAGACTTGAAGATTTTGAGGAGTTGAATACTAACCACCATGTTCGTACAGTAAGAAGCACCAGAAGCGCCTTAGCGCGCCTTCTCACTGGCTCCTGGACAAGATGTCCGGAACCTACGCCCCCAAGGCCTCCCCCGGTCCTCACAAGCTCCGGGACTGCCTGCCCCTGATCGTCTTCATCCGCAACCGGTACGAGCCAACCAACGATTACGAATGAATCGAAGAGAATATGAGGAATCGGTGGACTGACAGGTTTATAGTCTCAAGTACGCCCTTAACGGCCGTGAGACCAAGGCGATCATGATGCAGCGTCTGATCAAGGTCGACGGCAAGGTCCGCACCGACCCTACCTACCCCGCTGGTTTCATGGACGTCATCGGCATCGAGAAGACCGGCGAGAACTTCCGTCTCATCTACGACACCAAGGGTCGCTTCACCGTCCACCGCATCCAGGCTGAGGAGGCCGAGTACAAGCTCTGCAAAGTCAAGCGTGTTCAGCTCGGCAAGGGCGGGATCCCATTCTTGGTTACGCACGATGCGAGAACGTGAGTGCATACTCTCTACAAGTTCCGCGTCATTCAGTCGTTGGACCAAGCTTTGGTTGATCGGCGGAGGACGACAGAACTAGAATCGCAGTTCTTTGCTGGAACACAGTAAGGAGCCGCAACGTGAGAACAAAGCGTGCTAACAAGGGCTTTTTCTTATAGCATCCGTTACCCCGACCCCGCCATCAAGGTTAACGACACCGTGAAGATCGACATTGCCACTGGCAAGATCGCCGACTTCGTCAAGTTCGACACTGGTGTTGTCGCCATGGCCACCGGTGGTCGTAACATGGGTCGTGTCGGTGTCGTCACCCACCGTGAGCGCCACGATGGTGGTTTCAACATCGTCCACATCAAGGACGCTATTGACAACACCTTCGCCACCCGTGAGTCCAACGTCTTCGTCATCGGTCAGGACAAGCCCTGGATCTCCCTGCCCAAGGGCAAGGGTGTCAAGCTCTCCATCGCCGAGGAGCGTGACCGCCGCCGTGCCCTCCAGTAGATGTGGCATGGTAAGTGATGTAGGCTGCCGGAAAAATAAAAGCGTTGAAAAATTCCGCTGTGGCGATGACATCTTGTCTTGCTTTGTGGACCTGTATGACGCCGGTTACGATAATTATATGAAGCGTTATCCAGAACAAAAAAAGAGAAAGAATTGTCTACAGGACACAAAGTTACACCTGTTAACTACTTGTACCGTAGACATGTACACTAAAGCAAGGTCAAGATGCCAAGTCTGTCTGCCTTTGATTGTATGATACCATTAATTCTTTTAAGTCCTTAGTTCATTCCTTTCCTGGAATTTGTAACTGGGCCAGTTGCAGTAGGACATTTCTTATTCTTACCACCTCCAACTTCCCTCGTCCCCCCTTTGCTTTGTCTATTTCCCCGACCCATTCACAGAGCAACTCCGCCGGATACTCCCGTGCCACCCCAGCAGATCTATCTAATCCATGGTAAGACTCGCGCAGATGCTACTATCTGGACGGCCCATCGCCTCGAGTCCACCCTGTCGTGACCTCTAACAGGGATGGACTACGGTGCCGGGGACAACAGGGTGGGATGGTAGATGCAATCCATTCATGGGTCCTGGGAAAAAGTTTACGTCTCACATCCCAAGGCGGGAGCCAACCGATCCAAAAGGGAAGCTGCACTTGGAGATGAATGAACAGTGGCTGGAGCAGTTGGCCGAAGTCGACCTGGTGCAGTGTCGACCCATCGGACTATGAGGAATTGCGAGTCTTGGGGGTCGGTCTCCTGTGCTGCCTTGGTTTCGTTGAAATCAGCCAACCGAACATCTCCTTTAGCCCATCTACTCTGTACAAGGCTACAAGTAGGAATGTAACACGTCAACTGGGCTGCTGCAGGTCAGTATGGATCTTCTCCTCATCTTTCTCCTCTCCTCTTTTTTTTTCTTCCCCTCCTCTCCCTATTAGCCGCGGGGGTTAGTGGATTAGGAGGGATTTAGCGAGAAGAGACGGGACCTAGAAAGGGAGAACAAAAATAATAAAAAAGAATAAATAAATGTGAGTTGTTGCGTGGGATGACGAGACGATGGAGTATTCGACGGACGGACTGGTATCTTAGTTCTTGGTTGCTGATGCCGGTGCAGATTGCAGATGCCGCTCTAGTCGCACTGATGGGATGGGATGATAAGAGAGGAATTGATTCATCTGGATACATCCTCCTGCCGGCGCCCCTTTGGCCCGATTCCCTCCCCCTCGATCCTCGGCATATCAAAGGAAGCGCCAAACTAATCGGGTGCTGACCATGCAGACTTAGCCACCATGTCGCATGGGTTAGTTTGCGTTAAGTCAACTGACAAGTCATCTTGACCTAGTCGATCTCACTGTGATTGATAATTGATATTCGACCATCGCCGTGGTCGGACTTTCCTTCGATCCACGCCTTCTGGCGCTCGGGATGGTTCGGTTAAGCTCAGAAAACAGGATCAAGGGGGGAGGGAAAGATGGGGTTGCGATCCATCACTTGCGGGTTGCGCCTTTGCTTGAATGTTTTCTTTTTCCACCTCCGTATCTTATTCCCCTCTGTCCACCTTCTCCGCTCTCTTTCCCCCCTTTGTCTGGGAAAGGCTTGCCCACCATCTTCCGTTTGTGGATGGAGGTGCCTTAGGTTCTTGGATGTCTCTCGGCCATGTCAGGCAGGATACCGGCAGGATTCGTCCGAGGGATCGAGGCGGCACGATCATCGAGGGAATGGTGGCATCGCACACAGTTGTATCACAGTGTCCGTTGCTCAGTCCAAGGGTATTCACATATTGCTTCCCCCGTGAGCCCTAGAAAAGCAGAAGATGCTCGGCAGTGGTCTTCTCTCCGTTTGGTAGATGAGTACGAAGGTTATATACCTACCTGGCCTGTGAGCGAGGCTTTCGAGATGTTTGTCTCAAGCCACGGTGACATAGCCCACCCGTTAACTCGCTTCTACACACACGCACTCGTCCACGCACACCATACATACTTCCTTAGCCTCCGAGCCAGGCTCATGCATGCTGCACGTCCGGAACCAATCCGGGTCTAGCAGGCCACGTCTATCTGGAGGGACAGGTTGCTGTCCGGGAATGGTGACCAAGCTATAATGCTTCCCACATAGTGATCAGCTATAGGCTCTGGCTGTAAGCAGCCCCCACGCATCTGCACGGCAGATGGCTTGTGAAAGCGATTGTTTTCGCACAACGTCACGTCACAATATGCGGGAAACACAGAGAACAATCGTGTAGGTATGTATGTAGACATCATATGTAAGTAAGCGGGCGTGTTGGAGACGGGGAACCAGGCAACCGAGTGACAACATGGCTACGGACTACGAGTGGTAGTTATCTAGGGTTTGGCAAGGTCCTGACAACCGTTGCGCTCTTGCAGAAGGACTCCTCCCGCCTACATACAAGCCCAGTCAGCCACCCATCAATAGTTGTCGCTTGCCATGGCTGTGGCTATCCGCTCCGAGTCTGGACCTCCCGGGCCGTGCAAGTAAGTACAGGGGCGTTGAGGTTCTAGGTCACCCTCTCTGCATGCGACAGCTCAGCGACACAGCCCTGTCTTTGCAGGATGGTAACCATACGTAGAATCTGGCGAGGAAGCAAAAGTGGTGAGTCGTGACACAGATTGGAGGAAAGGAAGGAAGCTTCAATTCTTTCACTTCTTGGACATCCCTCTCTCTCCTCAAAGGGACGCCCCGTGGCCGCGAAAACGGCGGCGGAATGAGCGGGTCTCGACGACGGGGGTCATCACGGAATACATTGGCCGGAGTACTCCGGTCCAAAGTCCAAGATGAAGATGTCTTACTCTTCCTGGGATGCTTGTGAATGGCACAACGTGGAGGGAAAGCCGTGTGCAGCGGCGCTGCCGTGGCTATCTGCAACCCGCAACTTCCGGCGTCTGATGATTGCAGCAGAATTGATTCGGATGGCTGATTTCTAACTTTTGGTTTCTATTCGGCCTCTTGCTGTGACCCATCGAGAATATTGCCTCCTCCTCCTCCTCCCATAGTGGGTGGAAAGACATCTAGTCTGATAATTCGACACTAAGTTGATGCCGGGCACACCAGGGTTTTCTCCTAAGCGGGGCCCCTGATTCCAACCTCTTGTTGCCCTGCGCCACAATATCTGGCTGGTCTTTGGTAGTCTAGTCTAGTGGATGGAAGTTTCGGGGTGGAGATGCTATGCTCGATCATCGAATCCCGCCATGATTTTCGACCCGAAGGCGAAGTTTAGCTTGTCTCGATAGTTTCCAACCTTCTGGTATCCACGCGTTCCTGAGAGTTAGGATCAATTAAGGCACCAGGTACCGTGGAGAAGCAAAGAGGAAGAATTTTGAAGGATTTACATTCCTTCCTTCATTGATCGATTGGAATACACCAGACGAACAGAGCAATTGAATTGTTCTTCTTTTTTCTCTTGATGGTGGATCCTGCTTGGCGAAAAGACACCCACCGCCACGAGCTTCTCCGCTGCTGCTCGAATCCCCATTGACTCCCATTCTCTTTCTCCAGACTACTACTTACTCCTCTCTCTTCTCTCTCTCACTTGCTATTGGTATTATGGTCAATCCTTCCTGGGTGACCGAATCCACATCTGTCTGCCCCCCCGGTCTGTGGGACATGCAACGTCGGCTGTTGAGGGTAACACTGGCGTGGACACGTCCGAGGACTGCAGTCTAGCTCTATCTATTCATTCCCCAGTCCGCCGTCGTCATCATTCATTCCTGGGAGGTGGACTGGACTGGAGTTGAGAAGCGTAAAAAAAATAACAGAAAATTGAGGACCAGCCAATGATGATGAACCCGCGAGGTCAATCAGGCCATCTGGGGGCGCTAGAAGGAAGCAGACTCCAATTGTTCGCCCAGAAGCAATCCCCCCCGATCGCCATCGCCCCGATCAGCGGCAATACGCTTTTCTGCATTGCACTCGCTTCACCCACTAATTTAGTCGCAGCTGTAGCAAGAGAGGTTGCTAGCCACCCGATCGTTAATTTTTCTTTTTTTTCAAATCTTACACAAGAAATGGATACGACTAGACTATCTACGTACCTAGCAGGCTGGAGATATTCGTGTGCGACCAGCTTTCGACACAGCATTTCTGTCTGGCCAGCTAAGCTTGGAAGCTAGCTACTGTAATGGGTTCCCACAGCGGGATTGGAGGATCAGCCCTTCATGCTTCAACATCATCATCATGACTTGTGACAACGATGGCTTTCCTTTGCTTTGCCTTTTGCCTCTGGCTTACTCTCAGCCGTGCTCCTGGCGCTTGACGAATGTCGCCTCTCGCTCAGCTGCTCCTACTACTGCTCAGTGGCTCGACTGCCTCGTCTTCTCCCGCGAGGCTGATGTATAGTTGACTTCATTAATATCCTGTCATTGTACACCGCTACGGCTCTGGAACACGAACAAGATCGATCTCTCTTTCTTTCTCTCGATCACACTGTCTCTTCCTCTGTGTCTGGTCTCATTGCCGATGAGATGCGGCCCCAAGTGAACCTTCCAGAAACCGAAATAGTCCTGCATGACCAGAACCCTCTCGGGGTGCTGTTGTGCACGCACTGTTCCATCTGTTCCTTCTTGCTCCATCCATCTTCTTGACCGCTTCTCTTTCTCCTCTGTAGTGTGTATGATTTCTCTCTCACTCCAATTTCCTTTTTGGATTTTTATCCATTTTTATTTCTATTTTCTTTTCTTGTTCCGTCTTTCTAAATATTCAATTTCAATTTAATTTAGTTTTCTTCTCTGAATATTTTTTCAGTTTTATTCTATTTCATTTTTTTTAACAATCATTTTTTAATACCTCCCTTATAGGGTTATCTCATATTTCTATTCCACTCTAGAATACTACCTGTTTGTTCCACTGGCCCGCCGTTGGCTGGCGTTCTTTATTATTGTTACTATTATCGGTCCTACTATTGCCAACGGCCCCGATTATTTATGGAGACGACGATTATTGATGCTTGAATCCGGTTTATTATTCACAGCCCATGTGGGGAGGGTCTGCTCGGCTGCTCCTAGACGGGCCCCAAGACCTAACGGTCCTTCCAGGGGCCCGGAGAATGCATTCCTTCCCTTGGCCACCAGTCGAGGATTAAATGATGCGACGGCCAACTGGCTTGATTGGAGTCGTCGGCCCACCGCTAGGCCCTGGCCATGATTTCAGCTCCTGTATCAAAAGGTAATCTCCGTCCCTTTAGCCTATCCTGGCTCCCGGGTCCCAGTGGTTCGGATCTGGATCAGCCCTCGTCTGCCCTTCTTCTTTCTGTCCTGTAATGCGCCACTTGCCGCCATGCTTTCTGGCCGCTCGGATGCCACAGGCAGCAGTAGTAGTAGCAGCAGCAGGAGCAGCAATATTATGCTTCGTTGATGGCAGCTCTCCTCGCCTATCCAGCTGCTCTCCCCGTGAGTTGTCAAACGTGGCAAAAGGTCTTGAAGAACGGAAAGCAGTCTGCATCAGCTGAAGGACGATAAGGTCTATCATCCGTCGTGGCCAGCTTTCTGCAGATTTCTCTGATGGTGCAATGCACGGTGCAATACAATAGAGCTAGCTGTTTGGATTAATCCCCTTATCTGGATTTCTACTTCTGTTTCTGTTTCGGTCCCTGTTCCCGGTCCATTCAATACACCCTCGTTCAACCTGCTGGAAGCCGGCCGGTGTGCCCTCGTCAACTACCCAATTTCTTTTTTTTTTTTTTTTTACCTTCCTTTGTGTACATTTGGGCTCGAGCCCTCTCGTCCTTTCGGTTTCCGTGAGGTTAGTCCCCGGCCTGTTTCATCTGACGTCGTCTATTCCCTGCCCTATATGCCTGATCCTGGGGGGCGTTCTAGAATGTTGATATCAATACCTGGCATCGGGAAGGGCTTGGTTCCGATCACACACATTGGTAGTACACCTACAGGGATAAAAGAACCCCGGGAACAAGGCAACGGTGTCCGCTGCTACTTATTTCGTCACTATGTTGTTCTGTTGCTGAATCGTAGCCTCCTCCAGTGTCAAAAGGGACCGTCCGATCCCCTTCGTCGTTGTTTGAACCAAGGTCCCGCGAGCCATTTTGACTGTTTCTGGCATGTCTGCGTATTCACCTTCGGCCAGCGTGCCGTTCCCAGGCACAGGACAGCCGGCCTACCTGGAACTGTTTCCCTCGGGCGAGGTTCCCCAGACCTTCTTCACGTATCGCTGGTGGGAGGACGAGGCCACCACTGTGTTCTGGGCCTTTGATCCCTATGAGATCAAGCGGGTGATTCGATTCGGACTCTTTCGAGACAGCAACCTCCCGCGAAAGTCTCTTCAGAAACGTGATCCCCAAGCCATTACCGCGTTTCTCTACTCGCTCGTGGAGCCGCACGAGACGGCATTCATCGACAACCTGTCCCATTATCAGAAGGTCGAGGAAATTATTCGACGATGTCAGATCTCCGGTCCTCCACTCGAGCCTTGGAGCTGGCTTCCTACCAAGCGGGACAGTGACATGCCCTCGATAGCAATCGCAGAAGCCATCGACACGGAGAGTCATCTGCATTTCACACGGATTTCGTTTGAGGAGCTCGTCCGCTACTTCTTGGGCTACCGAGCACACTCGGTAGAGTGGTTTTTACAACAACATACGGCGCTGTATATCCACTTGCTCAACTATTTGCAAATGTTTCCGGAGGAGCTGGGGAAGTACAAAGAGGTGGAACAGGTACGTGATTGATATTCAGCATGATGCGCCGCTGCCAAGGTACTGACTCTGGACTAGCATCTTCAGACTCGCAGCCCATTCGCCCACCGTGCCGTGAACCGGTGCCTACACGCCCTGAGACAGCCAGTACCAGCCAGCACACCGTACCCGGGCTTCCAATTCATCGCAGCGCCTATCCAGCAGCTATTCAAGGAGCATCTGCCGAGTCTAAAGGCGGTTCTACTTGAGCTCTCGGTATTGGGGGTACGGTTCACCCGAACATACGTTCACGCCCGGGAGATGAACTGGACGAAGCCATTTTCGGTCGAAATTCCCTTGCTTGACGAGCTGGATTTGACGAACCCAGCACCGGCTCTCGATTTCGCCAAGGCCACCACCGCCCTCGACGAAGAATACTTCTCCGGATTGAGTCAAAAGAGCTTCGTGGAGCCAGACGCCATAATCAAGCGACTTCTAGTGCTATGGGAGCTACGAAGCCTGGAAGTGTGGGAATGTTGCACGGGACTACCAGACATGATAGGCTACATTCAGGAAATTGTCGAGGTAGACCACACCTATCCTCTCTGCAGGAGTGCACAACAAAGAACCACGTACTGACAGCAGCAGGCCCTCTACACCTACCGCAATTACCACTCGTTCACGGCGATTCTCAGCGGTCTGTACAAATACAGCACGTCCAACCCGACCTTCACACACACGGACAGCGCCACCAACCGGATGACACTGACTCCGGTGCTGCCCCCTGCACTAGCGTGCCTGCTGGACCCAACGGAGAACTTTGTGGCCTACCGACAGGAGTTCCAAACGTCGCCGGGCCTCCCTTTCCTCTTCCCGCACATTAGGGAGTACCAACAGCACGGCCCGCCAGCCCTGCACCAACTGTTTCAGCAATTGCAACGTCAGGTACCCACCAACTAGACTAGTAGCACACACGTGGCGTGGTCTGAGCTTGGGGCAATAACAGATGTCATCTAGACGCAATGGATGAACGACTAGGCAACAAACAATATGGGGGGCAGTAATATGACGCGTACTGGGGCAGCAGAGGTAGGATGAACAGGAAACAGAAGCAAGTAAGCCGCTGAACTGATTAATATGACGATTTCTTTTTATTCCTTGTCTTGATTCGATTCAATTTGGTCTGGTTAATGATGTCTTGTTTCCCTTTTGTCCTGTGATCATTCCCCCTTTTTCCCTTCCTTCTTCTTGATTTCGGATAATCCCTGTTCTCTTTTCTTTCTTTCTTTCTTTGGGCATGTATTTCTACTATTACTACTACTCAGAGCATACTGGCAATTCCTTCATCAAAATTGAATCTAGACCTTGAGCTTGGTGCATGCATGCATGCATGCACTTCCTTTGATTCGAACCGGGGTCATACTTAGTTAACTAAACGACCAGTCATGCGATAGATAGGATATGATAGGATACAGCCAGCCGAAGATTCACAGGGTAAGTAGGTACTAGGGGTGGGGGGTGTGGTCTAGACCATTGCCAATAGTCTATCTATTCTTGATAAAGAGTTAGTTGGATCTGCTATAGTAAGCTAGGCTAGAAGTAGAAGTTAGTCTGTTAGTAGCTAGGGTAGCTTAGATGGATAGGGGAAGGGGTGGTGATGATGATGATGATGATGATGATGATGAACTATCGGATAACTCCGAGCGGGTCAAAGAAAAGATAGTTTAATTTGGTTGAAAGGGGAAGGTTAATCGGTATACTTCCCTTTACTGCGAGAAAGGGTAAATGTCGATCTCAATGTCATATCATCATCTCTATGTCCTGTTTAGTTGTCTACTGACTAGTGTGACTGACTACTTACAACGGCGATTGATAATCCCCGGGTCCCCGATATCCATCCATCCATCCATCCATCCATCCCATATTACCTACACTGTATGTACATCAATAGAACCCAATTCACTGTCCCTTCCTCTTCACCTTCTCACCACCACCCACACCCCCAAACCCACCCCCCAGCACCACCATCCTAGACCCAAAGAGTGCCGCCGTAACACCCACATTCCCCCACGTCAACGCATTCCACTCCGCCACATCCACGAACCGCTCCCACCCCATGGACCACCCCGCCGCCAGAATATGCGTGAGATCCGCCACCGCCAAACACACCAGGTAGTTTCTCAGGACTTTGGGCTCCGAGGTGCTGTGGATCAGGGCGACGCCGAGCAGCGCCAGCAGGAAGTAGATGTTGGAAAGTTGGTAGGCGAGAGAGAGTGACGACGGAGTGATGGTTCCGGTGGTGTCGGGGTTGTCGGGGATTTGGGAGAGGATGAAGGAGGAGGCGTCGAGGTGGGGGTAGAGGGAGCCGCCGATTCTGATGCATGGTGTGGTTAGTGAGGGGAGGTGAGGATTTGGGGAGGGACGTACAGGGAGATGGGCTCGAAGATGCCGTAGATTAGGTAGGGGATTGGGGGGAGTATGCTGGTTGGCATTTTGTTGGAGATGTTGCTGGGTTGTATCTGGTGTGTGGTGTGTAAGGTGTATGGGTGAGGAGGAGAGGTGAGAGTAGAGTTACCAAGTATATGGAGTACGGAGGAGATGGATAGCTGATTACTGCTTTGGGCATAGTGGGGATTGCATAGGATGATTGGTTCTATGGGATGGAGTTTGTTGGCTGATGGGGTTGCAGTTGATATTGAACTTATTGAATACTATTGTACAGTAGGTGTGTACACCGCTATATTCTGGATTGCTGTATTTGGATTGCTGTATTTGGATATTTCGCATTCTGATAACTACTTATACCCTATGAAGAGAAGTCGAATTTGGTAATGGCTTTGATGACTGGGATACTGGGTATGTGATCCATTGGGATAGTGCATGTTACTCTGTGTCCACTATTCATCTCAATCATTGCTTTTAACAGACACTTATAATTATTGAATATGTACTACGGTCTATACAGTCAAATTGTTAGCTATGCAAGTACTTACCTACGTTGGTTAAATAGTCAACAGTAACTACTACTCCAAGTGAGAGAGAGTTGTCTGCTGACTCATCAGCCGCCCACCTGGAATCAAGTCTGATCAATTCATCCTCCATCTGCATCTCTGCTCCCCCCAACTATCATCATCCGTGAAAATGGCAGTGGCATCTCCCTCCTCCTTCTACATGGTGCTCTTCATCCCTCAGTGATCATCCCCTGAATGGGTGTATGGGTGCCCCGCCATGGATTCCAACGGCTCCTATACCCGCTCCTTCGACGAATCCTTGATTCGCGAATTACCCCAGCTTCAGTCTCTCCGCATTGCTCCCCTCCGTCAGCCGGTGTCTCGCCTCTTGGCTGTGCCCTCCCCGCTCGAACCCAATGCCAGTCACGTCCGGGAACCTTCCAGTAACAACAATTCCGGCATCCTCCCTGCCCGCAATGACTCGGCCCAATCTGGAGCCTCCGAAGGGGCGGCTGCTCCCCGACCGCAGAAGTCGGATGCCCCTGCGGAGTCCCTCCCCAGCCTGGAAGCGCCTCCCCGGCCAATTCTCCCGGCTTTTGTCAATCTCCGCGCTCTAGAACGATACCCCTACTCCTCGTTTGATGATGACACCCTTCACTTCCGCAAGCGCAGGCGTTTAGGCGGTCAGGCGGAAACGTTTAGTGAACACCTGCAGTTGCCTATTCCTCAGGCACAAAAGGAGCAGCGTCCGCCGCCCTTCGGCCCTTTTGCTATTCTCAATGGTCTCAACGAGCCGCCTCCGAATGCGGCCTTGCTTCCTCCAATTGAACCCGGCTCGATCACACAGCTACTGACCAAACCGTCCCGAGGCAGCGAGGCTGTGGAGCCGGGCTTACTCACTGCTAATGCTGCAGATAGCCAGATTGCGGAGCGACGAGAAGGTCGCATCGAGGAGATTCTTGATTCTCCGGTCGACAAAACGGCCGACGGCGATGCGAGCGATCTCGCCAGCGGACTGCTGGACGATGTTGCTACAGCGGAACGAACACGAACTGAAAAGACAGACACCGAGACTGACAATAAAGATGCCTCCGCGGAGGACAATACCGAGCCGCTGTCGCCTAAAACGCGGGGGCGGTCCCGCAAGAACCTTCGTAAGTGGACCGAGGAAGAGACGACTGCTCTGCTGCGCGGGGTGGTCAAGTGCGGCATCGGCAACTGGACGGCGATTCTGGCCCAGCCGGAGTTGAAGTTCAACAAGCGTAGCGCATCCAATCTGAAAGATAGGTATGGTATAGCCATGTGGACGTGGAGGAGACACTGGATGCCAACTAAGTTAATCTAGGTTTCGTGTGTGTTGCCCCTGGGCATATCGGTGAGTTGAACGAGACTGTCGATTGTGCACATCTAATCTATCAAGGGCCGCGGATCCCAATGAAGCCACCAAGCAGCTGCATGACACGCTCGCGAACGCCCTTTCGCGAGCCGAAACCGAAGGGACCGACGGACAAGCGGGGAAGATCCATCTCCCACACCCGCGGGGGGCTAATACGGAGGCCAGTGGCGCTGCGGCGAATGAGGCCAGCAGTTCCAAGGACGCTGATTCGAAAGGCAGCAAGGCTAAGAACAGCACCTTGTCTAAGACTACCCCTACGCTCTCTAGTAGATCCAAAACCACGCTGGCGTCCCTGGGCATCCCCGAGCCGCACTTTACGATGAAGTCGCGGCGTCGCTCACGCCGCCCGTTTACCGTGGTCGAGGACGAAGCGCTGCTGAAAGGCTATGCCGTGCATGGCTTCCAGTGGACGCTGATCCAGCAGGACAAGCGATTGAATCTGAGCCATCGCCGGGCCACGGATCTGCGAGACCGATTTCGGACCAAATTCCCGCACGCCTACCGGGACGGCGGGTCCGTGAGCGGACGATTACCAGGGGGCAATCCTGACCCTGGAAAGCAGCATGCTGCACGGGGATCTGCTCGCGGGCAGGCGGAGAGCGGCAATGCGCGCGGGCCAATTGATCCAGCGCTGTCGCCTCCAGCCCCGCCGCAGGGACTCCACGAGAGCACGAGCAGTGCGGGGGTATTTTCGTTTGCGATGGACGAGAATTCGGGGGTGGATGCGACGTGGGCAGATAATACGTTGGCGCCGATGTGGGATGAGCTTGCATAGCTGCATAGTGAGCTGCATAGATGCCTGCATAGCTAGTGTAGTTGCATTTAAACATCAGTAGAGAAGTGTTATTGACTAATTGCAGTCACATAGTAGATTGCATGGGAGTAGTCTGAAGATGCTCAGGATGATAACAGCTTTTATGCTAAGAACAGACAGACATGAATGACAGAACAAAGACTGATTGCAGAATGACAAACAGAACGCTAGTTACATGATATCCGCCAGACAGACAGCAGAATGAAAAAGAACAGACGAATACTACGTACCCTACCTCAACCCGCAATTGCCAATGAATTCCTCCCACCTTACACCACACTCTTCTCATTCATTCTCCCATACCATACCATATCCCCAACCCACTCACCCCTCCATCCCTCCATCCCTCCATCCCCTCCTACCCCAACGCAGTAGACTTTACCACGCATTCCGATCCCAATTCGGATCTACACACAAACCAGTTAGCCATACACCCCAACCTATACAAATAATAATATACGCCCCAAGGGGATATATGGAATAGAAGAAATACCTTGCACAAAACTCGCCAACACCTTACTCCCCGTCTGCAACAACGGATGCCCCGCCACAATCTGCAAAAACCGCTGCAACCCCTCCCGCCGATGCTCAATCACATCATCACTGAACCGATTCGTGAATACCTTCCCCGGTAGCGGCGGGATCGTCACCCTCGTCGACTCCCGCTCCAGTATATCCCGGAAGTACTCGAAATCGGAGTATCGGCGCCTTACGACGGAATGTTTCAGTTTGAACGCTGGGATGTTGGTTCGACACACGATTTCGTACGAGGTGTACATGTTGCGTGAGGTGCCGTGCGTTTGGGGGTTTCGTACCTAGATTTGTTCCCATGGGTTAGATGTGGTTTGGGGGGGAGAGGGGGGTATGGGGAAGGGGAAAGGGTTACTTCTATCTCGAGGAAGTTTTCCGGAGGGCCGTAGATCTCCTCGAAGGTTTGTTGGCGCGATTCGGGGACGGCTTGCATCTTGTTTCTTTGGATTTTTTTCCCTTTGGGGGTTGGTTGGTATGTCTGTTGTGTTGGTGTAGAGAGAGGGTAGGTAGTGGATGCGGGGAAGGGAAGCTCGATGCGTTAACTTCCAGGTGGTGAAAGTAGTGGATTAACTCCGGGGTTATATTCTGGGTACGGTATTGGGGATTTCCCGTTGCGGATAGGAATCAATTAGAGACAAAGAAGAGGGTGAGTGTGAATCACCACGGTTTCGAGTAAACAGCAGGGATATCTAAATTCAAAGAGAATGGGTGTAGGCAGATGACGATAAGAGGGGCTGGAATTCCCGCCGATCGGGTTATCGGTGCATTGTTGCTCCATTCCGCTGTCACTACGTACTTTACTACTCCGAAGATAGCAGTAGTATTATCTAGAATCTTGTATGTATGCTATTTGCTTCTTATTGATAATGATATGATATGATAAGCTAAAACTACCAACCAACTCCTATACTCAAACTATAACTACATATGCAGACATGCAAGAAGCAAAACGAGAAAAAAAAGATTTCTGCAGACCCTTAATTGTCTAATACACCCTAACAGATAATAAAAACCAATTTCCCCGAACCCGCGCAATGAAACCCAGATATTGATAGATAGAAAGAGCAGAGAAATAAAGAATGAAGAGGAAGAAAAGCAGAGGAAAGAAACAGGTGTACAAGGGTCAATCATCACTCCTGGCGACTGCGCTTGGCCCCATGAGGGTTCCATGATCCATCGCCGACGCCCTGATTGGGAGGGAAGAAGCCCTGGTTAAAGGCTGGGTTGGGGCCCTGGAATCCACCTTGTCCTGCTTTACATCAGTATACAAGAACACAACTATCCACTGTTTCCTGGGACTACTCACCCTGCATCCCCATGTTACCCGCCATACCTCCCATCATCGGATTCATCGCCCCCGGCATCGCATTCATCCCCATGCCTCCCATCGGGTTCATCCCCGGCATTCCCATCATATTGGGTCCTGCCATGCCACCACCACGACCGCGCATGCCGCCAGGGCCACCGCGCATACCGCCCATCATCCCCCCGCGGTTATTGAAGCCACCGTAGTTCTGCATCCCCATGGGATTACCCTGGAAGCCTCCGCCCACCATCGGCCCTTGGAAGCCACCCATGGGGTTCTGGAAGTTCCGGTTGCCGCCAAAGTTCCCACCACCCATGCCGCCGGACATGCCGCCCCGGTTGTTGTATCCACCGCGTCCGCCGCGATAACCGCCGCCGCCGCCCATGTTGTTCATGCCACCGCCAAAGTTCATGTTCGGGTTGGGCGAGTTGAAGCCGCCGGACATCGAGCGCGCCTGGTTGTCCTTGCGCATCGGCGCATCCTTGGGTAGCGTGCGGAACGGGTTCGGTTGCGGGCTGGTGTAAGTGACCATGTGCTTGCGCGTTTGTCCGCCGGCGCTGAATGACTCGATCTTGTGTTTCGTTGCGGTGGCTGCTTGGAGAGTGGTGAATTCGAGGAACGCTTGTCTATATGTATAATAACATCACGTCAGTGGATTGGAGCTGTCATCACCACCGCTGCATCCTGCATCCTGCATCCTGCTTACCCTTTGCTTTTACCGTTCACTTTGTGTTCGCTGAACGTTACGTCCTTCAGTTCATCCTCGCAGTCGGCCTGGCACACCCAGCCGCGGATGTCGTCGTCCGTGGTCCACCAATACAAGTCCGATATGAGCAGAGCAGGAGTAGCATCAGGGTCTGTCGGGCGATCATCGTGCTCCTTGCGCTTGGTTCCCTGCTGGGGGGTGGGAGTCTCCTTGGCCGCGGATTGGGGGTTGGCGGAGCCCGCCTGGGTTACAGGGTCACTATGGGGAGCGCCGCCTTCACTGTCGGGCTTGACGTTGCCGTCGGAGGAGCCGTCGCCTTGGTGGTTGGGGTTTCCATTCTGCTGCTGTTGTTGTTGTGTGGGTTCCGGCGCATCTAGGATAAGTTCTGTGTCATCATGTTTCATCTCATCCTCGGGCCCCTGCTCATTGGCATTGTAGCCACCGCCGTCTCCATAGATGTCAATATCGAAGTTATCATCTTCGGTAGCCATGGTGTTTTAGCTTATGATCGGATTTCTCTCTCAAGGGAAAACTTGATTGCTTGCTTGTGATATACAGTCCTCCTTGGATATTGGCTCTTCTTCTTCTTCTTTCTCTTCTCAAGCTTCAGGATCGATTTGATTTTCAAGGGAAGTACATGTCTGTAGACACAGGCGGTCAATTAGCAAGGAGGGAATTCTCATCCACTGGATATTTTAGAAAAACAACAATAACAAAAGCAGGCTTCTGGGATCATTTCCTCCGACTCCGATGGCGGGAAATCCACGGTTTTTGATATCGACACTCTGGTTTCTTCTTCTTTAAAGCTCACAGGGGATAAGGCACCAGGCGAAATCGATTGGCAGATGGCAATCGAAAACAAAACAGAGGAACATAAAAAAGGCTTGATGATACGTACAATCCGAAGCGAAGACAGCTTCAAAAAGAACAAACACTTGACCAGTTCGTCAATCTGATAGCTCTGAAACGGAGATTCTGGCGCCTTGTTCCAGGACTTTTCTTTTCTTTTTTCTTCAGTACAGGGAAAGGGTAGTAGTAGAATTGGGTTAAGGGAGAGAGTTGCAGGGAATTTCCACAGAAGATGCGGCGCCGATGATCAGCTGCTGCCGGGACCGGCAAAGCGCTTGTGCTAGAGAACAGGTCCGAGAGATATGAATGAACTTCCAGAGATGAGAGTACAGGAAATGGAAGGAGAAGAGAGAATTATGTTCCAGCAAAACAACGTCGGTGAGCGCAGTTAGTTTCCCAAGCTCAGCTCAGCTCAGCTCTCGCGAGACTGATGTTATTCAGGTTAGGTCAGGTCCAGTGGTTCACACGTCCAGCTGGAATCCCCTGACTTGACTCGTCGCCGCTAACGCCAGAAGGTGGCGAAAGAAGAGGAGAGAGCGGAGAAGTGAGGAATGCAGAAGGTAAAGAAGAAAGAAGGGATAGGGCTAGGGGAGGATGATGGGGATGGGATGGAAGCGTGGGAAGACGTGTCCGAAGCCAGACTGCGGGTGGAGCGCGATGGGAAGCGGAAGCAGAAGCAAGAGACAAGAGAGAGAGAGAGAGGGAAGGACAGCGGCGATCTCGACCTCAACTCTCCTCCGGCCTTCTCTCGGCTTCGGTTGAACTTCCGCTCCGGACCCCAGATCGTGACGCGTCGGGATGGTGTTGTTTCGAACTCTATCAGGATCGCAAATGATTCACGAATTTCCTCTTCAGCTGTGAACTACTCTATCCAAAATGTGCAATGTCCTCTGTCTGCCGTGATGGGTCGTGGAGAGCAGTTGCTGCTTCTCACGCCGGCCATTTGCTTCCCCGTCCGAGAGAGAAAGAGAGACCGTGCTATTCATAGCCCGGCCTAGATTGTTGACTATATGTGATCGCGTTATCGATAACCCCATCCTCGACCGAGCTAATTACATTCTATGACTACTATCTGCTTATCCCAGTCTCTTGGGCAATCCTCAATTATTTTCAGCTAGCCAGCCAACGCCATGGCGGTCATGCAGTGGAAAAAAGAAAGTGGATGCAGTTACCTGCCTGCGTATACGTCCAAATTCTCATCACCATAACTCATAATGTAACTCATCGTCCAATGCAGATCTTTGGACTGGTCGACTTCGGCTCTGCATCATCTTCTCCCTGAATAAGTTGAATTCCCGAACCGAGTTCAATCGGCTGTCGTAGTTCCCTGCCACCGGTGGATCGCCCTCATCGCTATCCACCCCATCATTCCAGGTATGCAGTGTGCACGTACCAGTGGACAATCCCCAACCATTCCAGGACGTTGCTGTAACCTCGGATTAGCTCGCTCAATCATCATCCACACAACCGCGATAACTTACCTGCCAAGACAGGGGAGTTCGGGTGCCAGCTGGCATCCCGAACGCATGTCTTCCACATCACATCGCTGCGACTGCTACGGATTTCATACGCAGCGGTGAAGATATCCGGATCGCGCGGCCGCGAGTTGGCCGTCGCTTGCCCTACATCAATCGTGCCTGCAAGTGTGGCATCCAGATTATATACGTATACCTTACCGTCTTCGCTGCCCGTATACACATATCTCGAGTTGGTGCTGCCCGGAGGGGAGAAGTGGCAGCGAATGAGAGTCTTGAGCACGCGGTGGCCCCGGAACGTTACTACCGAACAGTCATGGGGATGAGGTTCGTAATAGTCGTCGGGGTACGGTTCAAATCGATAGTCGAAACCGGTCGTGTATCGATTAACATCAATGGTGTCGAACTTGGCTGTCGTCATCATCTTTCTCAAATCCCAGAGCTTCATCGACTGATCTTTGCCGTTGGACAGTACGTATCGCCCGTCGCCCTTGCTGTCAACATAAGTTAACCCCTCTGTATGACCCATGAACACTCCGGCCTCGCGCCCGTCGCCCATCGAGCGTCGGTCCCACACGCGCAGCGTGGTATCGTCCGAGCCCGAATAAAGAATATGGGGAGATGACTTGTCGCCGAAGCAGACAGCGTTCACGTCATCTTCGTGGTTCTGCAGTCGCAGGACAGACTGGCGCGTTTCTAAATCGTAAACAATAACCGATTGATCGGATGTACCAGCCACGATTTCCCGACCGTCGCCCGAAAATCGAATCGACCAGATCTATACCAGTCGGTTAAAATGAGACGGCCCGCTCTGAACCGGTCAGTGCATACCCCGAAATGAGAATTGCCATACAGGCCACGCCCGCCTCGCCTTCCTGAAAGCGACGACAAATCCAATATAGCCGGATCCGAGGAATCCGCTGGATCGGTAGGCGCAAGACAGACCAGATTCCGAATCGAACTGTACGCCAGGAACTTATTGTCCGGACTCAGACTGGCGTCGGTGATAGTCCACTGCCCAAACGGGTAGTCCACGGTCTTGTAATACTTCCACTCGAACGGATTGGACGTATCGTACATTCTGACCTTGAAGTCCTGAGCGCAGCAGAAGAAGAAATTCCCATCGTCCGAGAACTGTCCAGAATAGCACCGCGAGTCGAAATGAACGATCTTATCCGCCACCGAGCCCGGAATAAGTCCCTACAACAGTCAGCCAGAACCAATCGTATTCCCCAGCTGAATGAATCCCACCTGAGTTATCGACTGCATATCCCTCCTCTGCGGCCCCGACACATCCACCCCCAGTTCTCGCCACATGATCTTCGTCGCAAGGGCCTGTTTGCGCCTCTTGAGTTTGTCCACATAGTGAGGGTTGGAACCGAAATCGCCAGAACCCATGAGCTGCGCTCCCTCTTCGCTTGGTACCTTGGGAAACTGCTGACCTCCCGATCGTCGAGCTCGTCGCCGGTATCCGAAGAACCCGAACTCGTAATCTTCTTCCTCGTCGTCCTCTACCACGTTGGCGTCATGTAGTCCGTTATAATGTAGGATATGGCGCAGACCATTCGAAGCCAGGAGGTTCAGTAATCGAGCTGCGGAAACTGCTACAATGAGTGTCCAAAGCCTAAGCAACAGCAACAGCAGCAGTAAGCAACAAAAAAAGAATGCGGGCACGCCTACCTCTATTGTGCCTTCCCTCGTGACGCTCCTCACCCTGCTGCTCATGATCCGACTCATCCATGGCGAATTCAATATGTATATTACCTAGATGCAATTCCGGGTCTTGAAAAAAAAAAAAAAAAAAAAAAAAAAAAAAAAAAAAGTGTGAGTTCTCAAAATAAAGACACTAGCCAAAGAAGAAGTAAATCCAACGCATGCAAGCCAATGTGCCAGTTGTAAAAGGAGGGGAGGGGGGTAAATCCTACCGAAGCGATGATCATCAGCATCATCAATGTCTTCTTCGTCTTCATACAATTCCGCATCTAGCTCTTCTTCTTCTGCCTCTATTTCATCCGGCTCATAGTCCATATCATCCTCATCCTCGTCCTCTTCCAACCATTCTCTAGCGGGATGCCATACAGTTCCAGAATCTCGGGACGGAGGAGACCCCGGTTGGGCGGGGGGCGAGCCAGACGGCGCCGGCGGAGGAGGAGGACTAGTACTCATGATCGGCCGAAAACGTGAGGGGGGTTGGGAGCAGTCGGTGAATGGGCGACTGGGATCATATCATAGCAGGCTACTAGTACTCTTACTAGTCGGTTAGGGTCTGTCACCCGACTTCCAATAGCAAGGGAGAGAGCAATTAGTGGTGATAAAAGGACAAGGGGAGGTGTCGGGGCTGCGTCTTCAATTGGCCGGCAATCACTGGCTCCGAAATAGTTGGTTTGGAGTCGTTGCTGGCACCGCTTATCGATACCGGTCGGTTATGTCATCTCGGAGTGCGCGGGCTTGTTAACTCCTATCCCCGATGCCGGGTGCGGAGGATGACAATGTCATAGTTCATTATTCAAAATGTGTATCATTATTCATATTAACGAGTCATGAAGCTCGTGCCACATAGTAATATACACATGTAAGGGATATCAACATCAAGACATGCGGTCGTAAGATTCGTGACTAAGGAAAATATTAAGTGTACGTTCCAAAAAAAGTCAACCGAAATAGCCTCTACAGAGGCAATAGAGTCACTCAGTCAGGCTCTCGTCTCCGAGCCACGATCCCCTCATGAAGAGGTTCGAAATATGCGCGGATAGGGGCTTGAAGTATTCCATCTCTTCTTCTGTTGCAGACATGACGCCGGTGATCAAGCTGGAGAATGCGTCCGCTACCACCTCTGTGCCTCGGCTGAACATCACTTCGAAAGATGGGCCCGCATGGATACCTGGTTCAATTACCTGGAGCTCAGTTCCTACCTTTCTAGGCTCGGAATCTTCCGCGGAAGTGTCTGGAGATGAAGTCATCAATGGCTTCCTCTTCATAACAGTGGCACGCAGGATGAGGACCCCGGAGATCACTTGGAGCTTCGTTCGCAGCAGTGAATGCTTTCTCCGCGGAATTTGTCTAGCTGTGGATTGGTAACATATCCTTTCCCATGGATAGGGTACGTAGCGCCGACTAATGGCGGACTCGGTTCGTTCCCAGGAAATGCCCTTTCCACCGATACCTAGACCGATGTTTAGCAGACTCTTCCATTGAAGGAGAATGGGGCAAGACACCCACAGTACGACAATGACACTGATTTTAGGAGGGCGGCCTCGCAGACGAGCCAAGAGACAAACATCTGGTCGAAGAACTCTTGCACTGCACTCAGGACACAGAATGAGAGGATTTCGTACGACTGATATGTCGACTCCGCAACAGACAATATATCGAGTGTTTGTTTCAACTCCTTGGTCATCATGAGCTTACCGCTTCCATATCCATGAGCAGCTTCGACTTCTTCTCGCTCAGAGCCAACAGGCGAATCCCGACTAAGAGAACCAGGGCTGCCAGAATGTACTTCCCCATCATTGGAAGCTCCCAAGCCAAGGGTATGGCCACCCGATGATACTCGAGCTCCTAGATGATAGCATTCTTCGGGCTTTGTATGCCGATCATAATCACCGAGGGACGGAGACTCCAGAGGGTGCTCACTTGGCGACAGGGAACAATGATCAGCCCAGAGTGGGTGCGCAAGAACACCTATATCACCTTCATCAATTGCCTGCCTGGAGCTCTGCGGTTCTCTGCTTCCTTTGAGGTCTCTCTCAAAAGCGTGGAGCTTGCAGCTACTGTCTGTGCACAAGTGGCACTGGAAGGAGGTCCCCTTTAGACGACGGCACTTATCGCAATCGTCGAAAATGTGTCCACAGCCTTGACACCGCTTCTCGGAACTATCATCAGCCATAGGAGGGAAGCCCCGCTTGGGGGTTAGATCCGTGCTACCGGAAGGCCGTGATATACGGCGATAAGCTTTGTCGCCCGGGTTGCTTATATCCGTTTCACCAGGTGTGGATGGCGGGCAATCCTCGCCGTGGGAGACCGAGTCGCAGCTTTCAGCTCTGTCTGCCATCTGCATCAGTGCCAAATGCTGGCTTGTGATATTAGATGGGGCAGGAACTTCCACCGTGTGTGGTACGTCGCTGGAGCAGCAAGACGATGATGGAGCTATATCTGAGACAGCATCAGCTTCACCGGAGGAGTAGCCTGAGGTAAACTCTTCATCATCTCGGTTTGTAGCGCCCCTGTAGCCAGAGAAACTGTTACCGTAATGGCCATTATTCTGACCGCCACCAGTCGAAGAAAATCCCCCATTGTTGCCAGGGTAGAACTGGTGCGGATCAAATTGACCGAAACCACCTCCAGGGAAGAAGTTCCCACCGAAGCCAGGTCCGTTATTGCCCCCTCCTCCGCGATCATCACTGCCCCGTCTACTCTGGCTTGCACTTGAAGTGGTCGAACCGACTTTCTTGACACGACAATGGTTGGCAACGCACTTGAAGTACTCCGCCCAGCAGTTTACGGGCTGTAGACATAGCCCACATTGGCGTGGTGGTATCTGTCTAATTGTCTTTTGGTCTATTTGCACTCGAGACACTTGGTACATATGCTGGTTTCTCATGTGGTAATAAACCTTGTCCCGTCTGTTTGCTGCCCAGGAGCATCGTGGATGTACGCACTGATAGCGAAATTCAGAGTGATGTTGGTCTGAGACGTGACGCCTGAAGTTACCACGCTCCGTGTAAAATTTGCGCTTTCCATTGGGGCAGAGTTTGCAGACGTAGTTGTATCCATTGTGCGGGCTGCCAGGCGAGTCAGACGAACTGGGCGAATGAGATGGATACTCTATGATATCAATCTGGTGCTGAATCATCCTGATAAGTTTGTTGTGGCTGGCACTGAGCAGGTCTTTCATCTGATAAAGATGAGCTGCATCTTGCTGTGGCAGTTTCGTTTCAACTGCAGTCGCAAGTTGAGACAGAATAGGATCGAGATGATTGGCGTGCATGCCACCCTGCGCTTGAGAGATAGCAGGGACTACCAGGGACAATGGGTTATCTTCGTCCACAGGTATGCCCTGTATGCCATTGTTTGCCATATGCCCACCCGCCATATCGTTCAGTAATCCGTCCGGGAGAAAGCTCATGTCTAGATGCAGCCCATCAGTTGGACTGATACTTCTCGAAGTCGAAACTGGCGAGTGCGGAGAGGATGGAGCATAGTGCTATATGCCAGAACGTTAGTCGCTAAAGCCACGAAGCTCAATGGATTCGATTATTGACTGACCGATGAGGTAGCATAGGGGTAAAAACCGGGCATTAGATGGTTCCCTTGGGGTGATTGAGGGGAAAAGATGGGCCAATTGCCCTGAAAGAAAAAATTTCTGCCGTTTCCCGTGTCATCTCCCATCGATGGAGGTTATTGAATCCTGTCGGGTTGGAAGGAAGATCAATGCAAGTCAGGGTGGGGTTGTTTGAGTATTGAAAGAAGCAAACACAGAAGACAAGATGAGGTCAAGTGGAAGAAGAAATCCTCCCCTGTATCGCTGACAGGCACACAAAGATTAAAGAGAGCAGTCTTAACAAAGGAGAAAATAAAGTTGCTTTTGAAAGGAAGCTCTAGGACTTGTAGGAAATCTTGGTTTTGCGATGAGTAGAATCCAGCAACAGAAAAAAGAGTAGCTCCGGGGGGTGATATTTCCGCTCTTATATATGGTGGTAGTAGTGTAGGAGTAGGAGGGAGTCATCCATCATTACAGGGCGAAAGGGCACCCCCCGTATGACCAATACCAGCTCAGCAGAGCAGGTATTGTTACCTCTGAGGACTCGAGTGTTTTAGTGACGTCTGCGCAGTACTAGTCTGGGCGATGTTTGCGTGTGATGTTCTGGCAGCCTTGCCGGCCATCATCCCCAGGCACTCTGGCTGGCCGGAACGTCATCGACCACCAACAGTCCCCAAACGATCATGGAGGAGCTTGCTGCCTAAAGTTCTGGACTGAAGAGTTGTGAGTAAATGCAATTTACTGGATAGAGGAACTTGCATTCGCGAATTGAGAGCTCAGTCAAGATTTCTCTCACTTTTGCAACTTCTACAGGCGAAACTGGTGTCGACTTCCCGGAACTACACTGCCCTGCCATTCGTCGGTCTTTAATCAGCTGCTACTTACCTACGGAGTACTACTACTAACCTACTTCTGGAAGGATCACCGCTAGCAAGTTCGACATTGCTGAGGAGCTTCATGCTGCTACGCAAGCTGTTACGGTAGCTACCCAAGAGATCTCGCACATCCATGCTTGCTATCATCAATCAATAGCAAATGCGGATCCTAGTTCAGAACACTATGTCTGGAACGTCCACCAACAGGAACAATATTCCGACTAGACTGGAAAGGGTAGCCTTACGCAGTCTACCGACTCCAAACGAGGATCGTGATCTAGAATAGCCAAACCATCCCCGTGCCCAACGACAGAACAAGATGATTGATTCACAAAGTGAGGCGACAACGGCTCTGATATGGATATAATCTCTGGATGAATAATCTCGGAGAGCGCCGATTCCCAGAGCACAACCTTGGTGGATAGCGAATTATGGATGGGCCAGATTAAGTGTGGCTAACGAGAAGTAAGTGAACGGCCAGATAAAACTGAAAGGTAGGGTCTAAGCAACGGGGTTTTCAGAACCCCCGGATCGGGGACTGTTCGAGGCAGCTGCGCCACAGGGGAAACTCAGTAAGAGTTCACTTTCACCCTCCATCCACTGCTTACCCCGCTTCTTCTCCCACAAGGCTAGCGCGGTGTCCGCTCTGAATGGCACTTAGACAATTCAAGACAATAGCCACAAGGTTCGATGGCAGAAATCCAGAACGCACCAAGACTGCGTGAATTATTTGACTTGCCTCATTCTGTTGTGAAGTCCTGACTGGACAGATGTTGAAGGGCCTCTTCCCCTGCCCCGAGTTCAGCCGATGCACAGCAAATTCCGCAGTAAGACTCGAGGCAACAGCAAAGGAGCAGTGCTGCTCTCTTCCGTGGCTTAGTTAGTAAGGGATTAGTTAAGTAACGTCACACACTACTTACTCTCCCAAACACCGCCTTCTGCAGAATCAGAGGTATCTGCATCGGTCCGTCAAGCCCAAATTGACGTAGGAGCGATGCCAGATGTGCATTGTCCGGGTTTCTCATGGTGGCTGTACCCAGACAGCTCATCTCGTTGCGATTTCTTGACAACCGAGGCACTACGACAAACGGTTTGTCCTGGACTTGAGCTCCAAGCTACTCGTAGTGTAGAGGTAGCAGCTTGCCTTCCAACATGTGCTCCGGACAACTGTACCTGGCTATCGCCAATCACCATCTATCCAGTAGCACATACCGTTATATGCAAAGTCTAGAATTCGCCACTCGGGAGCCAGTGCTTAACGAATCAAGTCTATCACAATGCATGAATCGGCATACGACTTCCGCAACGTTCACGGTACCTTTTCTGAGTCAGTTGTCTAGACTGGGAGGCAACTAAGCCACACCATCATTTTTTGGAGGCTCTTTCTCAATACTCTGGAAGGATACCCAACACTTGATCGACTGCTTGGGTAGCTATTGAGTGCCCCCGACCGTCTCGCTCATCTCACGTAAGATGCCGACAGAAGACATATCGGAGGGAACACGCCAAGTTACCTCCGTTGCTTGACTAGACGGACATATCCGTTAAAGGACCATGGTCCGATGCATTCTTTGCCCTGGCCTTAAACTCTAACTTCGAGTGGATGTCCCGTTACTTATGCAGGCAATGAGTTTCATAACAGTTGCCTGCCGCGCCCCGTCGTTCGTATGCTGCCACTAAATGAACTCCGTTGGGGTGAATAAGTAACTAAATTACATAAAAGAGAATAAAATAAAATGAGAAGAAAAAAGGAAAAAAGAAAAGGAGAGAAGGATGATTCCACACTTCCCACTGCATATACCACCCCCCTCCCCCGACAACCCAATCATCATGATCATTTACTAATCCCCTACAGGCCATTCCAGAACTACATCCCCCTGCCTTACCTAGTGATACTTCCTATCTACTAATACCAGAGCGTACCAGTTATACAAACCACAAACTCTATTTACCACCTCTTTCAGGTATGATCTTTGCGATCTTTCCACGACAGAATTTACATCTCCGTAACCATTGAGTTCTGACGCTCCATACCAAGAAGTAGGGCATAACTTAGCACTCTCATCACTGCTCAGCCACCATCAAGTGAGGCATTCGTTGTCTGGGAGTTGTGAGAGGTGCAGTGCTGCAGTCCGTCTTGCACAGCCACGAACTATGAGGTCTTTGGCATCGAAGGGTGCATGACATTGTAGCGATGTTACAGTAGCTTCTCACTGTCAAGGAGACTGTAGCACTGAGCCCTGTCCCTGGCTGTTGTCTTGGCTGGGTGGGGAGCGATCTACATCGTACTGGAAGTATAGTATTATCTATATTGTGTTGTTCGGATGTACGGGGGCTTAGAGCCTCTTGATTGATCAATGTTTGGGAAAGACACCATCCCAGCTATGGAAAGGAGTTCGTTTCAAGCGCTATTTTATTTGAAATAGGGTCATAGTACTTACACCCCAGAAATATTATTGCAGAAGCGGCTACTGAGAAACGTCACAATAAAAAAACAGACCCATCCCTCATTAGTCATGTAATTCATAAGCAAACATACGCCTTGCAACTCCTCCACGTGGCATACATCTCCCATGTACCATGACTCCCTGCTTGAACGATGTAAAAGGATTAGAGAGCAACGTGATTATAAATCATAAGCACGCAGTCGATATGTAGCTGATGACAAGCTGATACGAATCCAGCGAAGGCATCAGGAAGCCTTCGTAGTATCCCCGATAGGTTTGCCCATATACCACTGGGTAAATGTTTTGAAGGCACTGGGATTTCCGTGGCTGAAATCATACAGTTTGGTGGGGCGTATAATCAGCTCTTGACCCTGGAAAAAGGCTTCAATTACTCGGGCGTGTAAACCCATGAGCGAGAACACCAAGACCTGGAGTATGAGTCAGTGCCTGCTGGTCACCAAGTAGATGACGTAGTATTTACCGGTGAGACCATTGAATGTATGTGCTTTGCTCTCCAATACTGCTTCAACATGATTCGGAGAATTGGCATCAACTCGCCGAAGAGAATTGTGGAATCCGTGGCGACCATATTATTGTAAATGATCGCTTTAACATGTGGACAGGCAAGGTCCTTCGGCTCCGCGATACTGAAGCATCCGAACTCTGGTTGCTCATCCCGGTACAGGCCGATGTTCCCAAATGCTGAGTCCCCGATACTATATAGTATACGTTAGTGAGTATCCTCAATCCGGGAGTGGAATCCTTACCATTTTGGGACCCAAGGGCTTCTATACCCTTCACGTTTGGCTTTTAGGTTGTAGTAGCTGATGTAAGAGTCAAAGTGCATGTCCATCACGTATGCGCGATCATAAGGACGGGTGAAAGCAGGGTCTGTTTCATCATCTACTCCGTTATAAGATCCATGAAGGTCATCATCATTGGGTTCTGGAAATGAGTGGTCCGAATAAGGCGCAAAATAGATCGGCTTATCTGATGACATCTCGTCTAGCACCATGGAATCGACACTGATATTGATGTTCTCTAGTTGCTGCAGGTCGAACTCATCAACTGCTAGGCTCTTGATATCCAGCGCCAAGTCCCTCAAAGCCACCCGCACCTGGCGACGGGCCGGAGATTCTGCAACGCGTGTCATAGTGGTGGAGAATCAAAAGGATTTTTTGATTTGTGAGGCCGAGTAGTTGATCTACATAGAAAACGACGTGTGGATGAGTGATGAAAAGGGGGATTCTGTGCTCTCTTATGTTGTTCCTCGTTTCCATGGACGTCGCAATGGTGGTGTTTCCCCTTTGGGTACAGCAACATTGGTTGCCGAGTAACCACCAATCAGCGCTCTCAGATTCACAGCATCTACTAGTAGTAGTAGTAACTCACTTACACATACGCAGTCAGTGCTGTTCAAGCTCCACATATCCAATTCAATCTACTTCTGTGCCTTCAATGCTAACTATTCACTTGACGAATGTGACTTCATTGAAGGATGTGTGTCTTACTTCACTCTATTGGCCATGTCCGTCATTCAATTCGACTACTAGCTAGCAGTACTTATCTGATACCAGCTGATGCTGCAGGAAGATGGAACGTCTCTTGCATTGCTACCTTTACCCTTATTGTTTTATACCAAACACAGGGTGATTGGTTTGTCCTGCTTGTCTTTCTTACCTACAAACTCATATTGTCAATGCTCACTGTTATCGAGCCCCAATAGCGTCGACCAGCGAGAAGTACTCGCAGCCAGCATACGCACATTAGGAGTCATGCTAAGAATCCCTCATTGGCTATACTAATGCCTGTGCTTCTCTGTGACTCGAAAAGGACATTGGAAGCAGTGCCAGATTGTCATTCCTAAATCTGAAATAGAAGGGCATAACAAGAACGAACATAGTTACCGCAAGCCCCTCCCCTATCGAGTCCATTCTAGGCAAATTATACCTTGTCTGTTTCCTCCAAGGTTATATAGTCTTTATTCATACTCGCTCAGGGCCCTCATTGGCTACATTCATAAAAGCATATCATGATGCCCGACCTACCACGCAAACTACCTAAAAATGCGCAAGAATGGGAGGATGCCATGGATGAAATGGAACTCACAGGCAAGACTGTACACGGTGCAGAGCTAGCCTCAGCCTCGAGGATTGAATACAAGCAGTTTCTTCTGCTTCGTGTACTGTGGGTAGGGCACCACGCAACAGATCTGCCGAAAATGCTGCCTGGCTTCAATAGATGGATTGCTAAGGCGGAGAAGATGCTAAAAGGTTACAAATCATGGGATACATACTGTCAGAGTTTCACGCGCCCAGATGCTGGAGAAGGAAACTTTTCAATTGCCCGACACTACCAGCTTGAGGTTACAAACACCAAGGATGATACTGATCCACTGTCACTTGCAACTCCTATTGCACACCGGACACGCTCCCGTTTACTGAATCGAGAGCTTGCCAAAGACTACTTGGAAACACCTTCAAAATCAACTAACATCTCCACAGTATTGAACATCGAAGAACTTCGTATCCACGATCCGCTTGATGATTCAGAAACGCTGGTTCTAGAAACCCCGATCTCAGAGATCCCAGAGACTCCGAGCCCCTTCCAGGAAGTTACACCCGACTCCCAGGAACCGGACAATGTGTTATACCCTCCAACCAAGGATGAGCAGATTGTGAACTGTGCTTTAGTCATCTTTCTGAATGCGCTGACTGTACCCTTCAAGCTCGCCAACAACTGGACCTTGCACAGGAAGGCTTTCAAAGCTATTTTTGATAATGCCAGTTTCGAGGCAAGAACTGACGGCTATCTGGATGACCGTCACGGAGAAGCTCAGGCCATTATCGAAGTGAAGCCTGTCAGACGATCCATGAAATCAGTTCCTATCCAAATGCAAGAGAGCGCCCAAATGGTAGCATGGATAAAGACTGATTGCGAAAAGCTGCCAAACCCAATAGATATGAGGTATAGTGCCCTTTATTCCCCAGCAACTTCTATATTCCGTCTCTAAAACAACAGAGATGCTGACCGGAGACATAGGCACTTTCTTGTCGCGCAGGACCGACATGAAATCTACTTGGTAGTTGCTCAGTACCATGCTGACTACGTCAGGTACTTGACAGATAGCAAGCATGGCAGTCAGCGCCCATCTTTCATGACTATGCATATGTTTGGCCCTTGGGATACGCTGGAGTTATCACACATGAAAAACCTCGGACCTATTTTGCTGGCGATTACACTTCGCGCGGATGCTGAGCTCAGGAAAATCAAATCAGGCTGAAGAAGATTCTTTTTTGCAGCGACGGTACCTTAATTGCCAAGTTGTGTTCTCAACAGTGGCCTCTGTCAAACTACGAGTGCTACTTGTAATACCAACTGTAGTAAAATTTGAGTTCATGTACCCTCTCCTCTCTCAACAATGTCATACTTTGTAGCATTGTGTGTTCCAACTTGCAGTAACTGAATATACTGGTATCTGTGTCGAACCTACAATAAAACAAATGTCAATCATCTTGACTTGTTCCCTTCCCAAACCATGGCAGGTTCCAGATCCAAAAATTGTCATGATAATTGTCAGAGATAATATATATATCAGTCAAAGTACTCAGTACGACCATCATCAAATTGTGCTTGTTCCAAGTGTTATCGGACATAGCTCTGGACATGATTCGTGCCAGATAGTATTACTGGAATTGTGATAAAGGAGTCCTGTGGCACAATACTATAATGTGTTTGATATACACCTAGTGTGTCCGGTCTGGCCGGTCATGTGGTCTCAAAGGTTGTACAGGCATAAGTAGTCTACTTTAAGGCATTCTCTTGTTAAACAATGCTTGATCGGGATAGTTAGAGATGATAGAGAGAGATTTGCTGATGGAAGGATACGGTTTAGAGGTGGTACAAGTTTGATTCTTCTACATCGTCTTCATTGTAGAGTGTGTGGTATATACACAGGATCTCCCGCTCGCAGAAACCAAAAAGCGAGTTGCTTAGTGGGGGTGGTTCTTGTGGTGGCCTGTAGAATGGTAAGTCCTGCTGCTCAATATACCAGAAGAATATAGGGAACGTACGGAGGTGGAAGTAGTACTCCATGCTGTAGCCCAGGATCAGGATGGTACCGATGGCGTGGGCGAGGGCTATCGAGTTGCAAATGATCAGCATCTTTCGCACTGTAAGACTTGATTGAGAGAGTGTACTCACGAGCAGCGGAGGGGTTCTTTCCGAAGTAGCGAGCCTGGTAGCGGCCGATGATGCCGGTGGGCTTAACTTCAGGGGCAGCACCACGGGGGAGTCTGGCGTAGAAGTTCACGACGCGGTCCATGCGGGCAGCATCCTTGGCAGCACCGATCGCCTTTTTTGACAGTTAGTTGAGTTCAACAGGTATAACGCGCGTTTTGTTGAGTTCCCGAGGTAAAGCACGAAAGAGATTGCTCCGGGCGGTAACGTCTAGGCAGGGTCGGGGATGATGAAGGTAGGGGTTCTCACGTTGGGGGAAGCGATCTAAACGTCAATTAGCACTGAATTAAGACATATTCTTGTGGTTGTATCGGTGGTTTCTTACCTTGGGAGGGATCAAGGTCGAGAGACCGCGGCGGGCGATGTAGCTCATCTTGTAGGATCTGTGCGACTCCGAGTCAGAAAATTGTCGGATCAATGAAAAGAGAGACGCAAAATACAGAGCGTCACTCAGGGAATAATCAACTTACCTTGACGCTAGCAGGGGAACTAGGACAATGGATAATGACGGAGAGAAGGAAGAAGTGCCAACGAGAAAGCGGGTTGTCGGAAGAGCGGTTCGACGCAGGGAGGCTCATTCGAGTCGCGCTAAACCGCTTTCGGACTCGTCTGAAGGCCGGCACTCGCCGCATACCTCAACTTGCAATTGTTCTACCGCAGCACCTTGCTCTCTCCACTCCTCCAAGCACAACCTCGCCATCATGTCGCTTGCCAGAGCAGGAAGATTCGCCTGCCTTCGCACGGGCAGGCTCGCCGCCCCCGTCAATGCGCGTTTTGTGTCCACAGGCACCGGTCGAGGCGACCCTTCCCGCACATCCAGCACTTCTGATGCCCCGACTGTTCCTCACACCGAGAGCACCTTGATCCGCAAGGAGAGCCCTTCTGAGGCTATGACCCGTCATCAGCCCGATTACGATGCCACCATTGATCACGGCACCTCGTACGAAATACCCCACCTCGCGCTACAATTGGAGTGGCTAAACTGACCAATCGAAATCAGTCAATTCTCCCCTGTGCCCAAGCGCGTCATGGATGGCAGTGAGCCTGGTGCCACTGTTGCTGCCGCTGTTCTGTCCGGCGCTCCCACCGACCTGCAGGCCCGTACTGTCCGGTATGAAGCTCCATAAATGATATCTGTCGCCCACCCGTATCAGTCGCGCTGATTCAGTGATAATACAGGATCTACCGTCAAGCGAAGCCCGCAACACAGTCCGGAACCTGGCACGGTCACCACTGGAGAATGGATTGGGATATCCTGCAGAGGGGTCATCGCTGGGAGAACCCCCTCATGGGCTGGCAATCCTCTGCTGATTGCATGCAGGGTACCCACCTGAACTTCAAGAGCAAGGAGGATGCCATTCTGTTCGCCCAGAAGCAGGGGTACGAGTACTTCGTTCAGGAGCCGAATGAGCGTCGCTTCGTCCCCAAGGCCTACGCTAACAACTTCGTCCACGAACCGAAGAAGCTCAAGCACATCAAGACTAAATGATTTGGGTTTCTCGTGTGTCATGTACATAAGTGCAGGTCTTTGTTTAAGTTCTGGGTTGTTGCTAGGTGATAAATTAACTTTCCTAAATGTTACACATTTTTTCGCTACTGCAAACTTTTATTGACATAACCTGGTGGATCTCCTGACTGCCGGCGTGCACCATTGGGTTCATATATCGAGTATAGCGCCAAGCGACTCTTGAGAAACTCGAAAAGCATTCAGAAAAAGCTTGCGCTAGTTACCAGTGCATTTTAGAGAATAGCTCGCTTTGTGCCAGGTATCACAAGAGGCATTGGTAGTAAATCTCGATATCCATGTCCAGTCTTTGTTGGTCCTTTAACGAGGCAAGGGCATTGCAGTACCGAAAGTTGAGCCTCTGTACTTTTAACATGCTGTGCCTTCTTTTCATGGCACTTTATTTTCGGAATTTCATTACACTAGCACAGCTAATAATAGTCAAGGGACTGGTAGAATAAATGTCGCTTTGGTATGCCACTCTTTACTTTAGTTGTACGAATGGTGTGAGCTCACTGAGGAGTAAGCCTTTATATATACAGGCGTGCTATTGGTACTTACGAGATGAATAACCGAGGGATTTGAACATTATAGAATGACCATCATCTACTACAATGTTAACAATATAACGCAGTCCTTCCATGATATGAATGATTCGATACTATGCCATGAACTGCTACGAGTAATGATTAGTAGTAGTTGGGTGGTTTTGATGTACTAGTCTGAAGTGGCATTTTAAGAAGGGAAAAATGACTACTAAGTTTCTACATTAAGCAACACGCCTCACAACCCAAACCTCATCCGGATAAGGCTAAATCCTCCGAAAGCACAAGGGAAGAACGGAAGTTCACCGGGTAGCAGATGAGCAGTACTACTACGTACTATCCAGGCACGCAGCAAGTGGATCGTTCTTTTTGCCCTTTCCGCAATGACTCGAATTAGGCTTCAGCGGTCTGGAGAAAGAAACATGGAAATAACGGTCTGCTCGGAATTGTGCGATAAAAATTTACATAAAGGCAATGCCTTATGACTGTCAACTAGACTATATATAAAAAAATGTTTTCCTCACACTCCCACTTTCTCAAAGAAGATAAGCCTCAAAAAAAATATCGTTCGATGATCACCATCCCGGCAGGAACAGATCCGGCAAAAGAGACCGAGCATAACTCTGTAAGAGAGAGAGTGGCACAAGCAAGATTTACAAAGCAAAAGACGCCCAGCCACGGCGGTTTGGAACCCCGCCGCCCCCACCTAAAATTTATTATCGGGACGTGATAAGATCGAAAATTTACCTATCGTCGTTTATGCCTGAAAGGTCCTCCTCCTCTTCTCCCCTTCTTGCCCCTCGTTTTTCTCGCTGGATCTCGTGAAATTGTGCAAACTAGAAACACTCCTTAATCAATAATTTTTTTTTTCTTATTTCTTATCATGTCTGCTGTCAACGAGAACAACCTGGAGGGGGTGAGTGAGACTGTCCTCACCCTCCGCAAGGTTATTGTCAACGAGTCCGAGCCCCTCGCGCGCCGCTTCCGGGCCCTCTTTTCCCTCAAGTACCTGGCCTGCCTGCAGCCTCCCTCTGAGGACACCCTTCCGGCTATTGAAGCCATCGCTGCTGCTTTCTCCTCCAAGTCGGCTTTGTTGAAGCATGAGCTTGCCTACTGTCTTGGTCAGACTCGTAACCCTGACGCTGTCGCGTACCTTCAGCAGGTTCTGAAGGATAAGGAGGAGGATGTTATGTGCCGTCATGAGGCTGCGGAGGCCTTGGGTGCTCTGGGTTATGAGAACAGTTTGGAGATTCTGAAGACGCTGAAGGATGATGCGAATGAGCCTGAGGTCATTAGGGAGACTTGCGACATCGCCGTGGACCGTATCGTCTGGGAGAACTCCGAAGCCAGGAAGGCTGAGAAGCTGAAGCCTAGGTATGACCTTACTTTTCTTTCTTTTGTCGCAGCCAAGTCATTCGGATTGCATGCTAATCAAGTGTTTCTATATGATAGTGACTTCACCTCCATCGACCCCGCCCCGCCAATGCCCCTTGATGCCGCTGAACCCTCTATTCCCGAGTTGGAGAAGACATTGCTGGACACCAAGCTTCCTCTCTTCCAAAGATACCGTGCCATGTTTGCCCTGCGCGACCTCGCCTCGCCTCCTGATCTGCCCACCGCCGTTCAGGCCATCGATGCGCTCTCCAAGGGTCTCAAGGACCCCTCTGCGCTGTTCCGCCACGAGGTCGCATTCGTTTTCGGTCAACTCTGCCACCCCGCCTCCGTCCCTAGTCTCACCGAGTGTCTGAGCAACCAAGAAGAAGAAGGTATGGTGCGCCACGAAGCTGCCGAGGCCCTCGGTAGCTTGGGTGACGTTGATGGTGTCGAGGATACCCTGAAGAAGTTCCTGAACGACCCCGAGCAGGTTGTCCGGGACAGCATTATCGTGGCTCTTGATATGGCCGAGTTTGAGAAGAACGGAGAGATGGAGTATGCGCTGGTGCCGGACTCTGGTGCCCCTGCTGCCGTGTCTGCTTGATGAATTATGCGAACAAAAAGTCTACAATGCCGGTAAATAGTTGCTTTCATGACTCATAGATGTACAATTGAGAATTTCCCAAAAAAAAAGATAGACACCAGGTCTTTGCCGTTTAGTTGTTCGTCGATTCCCTGTGTAACGGAAGATTTAGTATAGGGTATGGGAAAGGGAAGGGCTGGTAGATTGCATACTTGTGACCACAGACACATGTGTAAAACACCGTACTACCTTCATCTGCACTGCGCAGTTGTACGGTGGTGTAGTACATCTCTTTCCGTCCACACTTAATGCAAGTATGTTGAGTAAGGGCTTCGGTTCTTCTGTCTGACGCCGTCAAGGTCTGGACCGCAGATCTTTTCGCTCTCAAGGCAGACGGGAATGCGCTCGGCTTGGACTCGGAGACAATGGTCTGGGGAACGGTGTCTGAATAGCGAGGTAAAAAGGGACAAGGTCAGTGAATGCGACTTTGCAATTTAGGATACCAACAAGGCAAAACCTACCTTTATTCCTAGCTCCGCAGACATCGCAGACAAGAATCTTAGTCGGATCACCAATTGAACCCTCCAATAGAGAGCCGCAGTCAGTGCAGAAGACGAGAGTTCCAATCGCAGACATATTGAAAGATATGGTTTGCGACAAAAAAAAAGTACCAGATCAACCGGAACAATTGAAAACGAATAAATGACCCTTCACTTTTTTTTTTTCTTTCCCGCCTTGAATTTCTTTGGATGGCGGCGGAAAGAAAGGCTCCAGCACGGGCCAATTTTCGAAGGTCCAGCGCGCCATTAGTGCCGGGCGGTGAGGCGCGGCAGCGGCAAGAGAACCGTGCCTGGCATTAATTATTGCATTGGTTTGCCATGGAGATCTTTGGATGATCAGGCGTTTATCGGGGGTGGTCTCTCATTCTCCTTGCTCCCATAGCCATGTCTCTGAGGAGGGCATGTCCAAGCTACCGTCATAGATCTTCTTTCAATCCATCTTTAGCTTCCCAGTAGGGATATCCGCCGCCATGGCTCAAAACTGGCACCCGGCCGTTCAGGTCGTCATCAACGGCCATCCTCAAGCGCAAGCTCATGCTCCCAGCGGGCAGGCTCGCCGCTGGCAAAGGCCGTTGGCTGTGGAGGAGGCGTTGCAGTACTCTCCTATGTCCAGCTCGCCGATCTTCGGTTTAGGTCAGACTGAGATAAAACCCCTTCCTGTGAACAAAGTGAACTTTAACTAACTGATTGACTTGTCTCCTTAAGATTGCATCCTACGCCCGGACGTCGGTCGACCCCCCAATACGACCTCCATTAATCACATCCTCCAGTCCGGCCGTACAGCCTTAAGTCAGCTCAATGGCGAAATCCAATCGGGACGAGATGAGTCGAATCGCTTGGAGACATCTCGGGAATACTTGCAGCAGTTGTTGGATGGTGATCAGTTGACCGAATTGTGAGCCTCATTAATGCTTCATTCTTATATCATCTGCTCACCTATCTATTCCGGTAGCAAGTTCAAGCTGCCGACAAGCTCGATTAGCGCCCAGCAATCACCTTCGACAGCGGCCAACGACCATGTCGCCAGCAGCAACAAGCTTGGCTCATTTGCGAAGATGATGTTGGATGCTACGGATATTGCTTTTCGATGTAGGGCTTTATCGTTCCACATGGGCTTCAGAAGTGAACTGACAATGTACAGATCCTACGCCTGATGATATGGAACCGCTGCACAAGCCTACTTTCTTTAACGAAAAGCAACCTTCCGTCGCACATAGACCTGCACCCACACCCTCATCCCGACCGAGTCAACAGACAAGTCAACTGTCGGTGGTGATCCCCGTCAAACCACTGCCACCCCATATAGACGAACACGGCATGTCGAAGAAGAGAAAGCTCAATGCTGATGGGGGCGAGAACCTTACGGCCATCCGACTGAAAGACCAAAAGGAAGAGGCAGACGCTGCCCTAGTCAAGTTGCAGGACATGCTTCATGAGATCTTCGAGTTCGAGGATCAGCTCGACCCCAGTACATCCTCCGGTGCGGCTGCTGAACAGACAAACGTGGTTTTTACTACACCTCATGCACTCGAGGTGAACGGACCTATCCTTTCGTCCGATGCCCATACGCGGCTACAGAAGGCAATCAAGAAAGTGGTTGGGTACAATCGACTCCAGGATATCCCATCGGACTATCTTAATAGGATCCAGAAGCTTTGTGAAAAGCCAATCATTGCTGCCCAATCGCCGGATCTGAGAATAGACGATCCCTCGAATGAGTCTGAAACGCAGGATTGGTTAAGAAAATTGGATGACATGCAAAATGCTCTTCTTGCTATTGGGAGTCTTCTACAAACAATGTCTGGGACCCAGACGGAACGAGATCTTTGTCCAGAGGATTTGATTGAAGCCATACCGAATGTTTTTAACCAAGTCTTTGATCACTGTATCATCCCGGCTGTCCAGGCACGTCCTGGAGGCAAGGATGCGAAGTATTTTGAGTTCTTCTCTGCTCAGAAACGGGTTCTTGGTTCATTAATCCAGCAAAGCAAAAAAGTACTTGCTCTCTTCGCAGATTTCCTCTCGCGGATTGACGTCTCAGAAGGAACAGTCACCGCCGCAGAGTTTTTCGCAGCTAAGTTAATATTCGTCGAGAACTCTCACACGGAGAAGGACTCTACTGTCGGTGTCCAAAAATACGAGTCGGTTCGACGTGGAGCCATGGATGTACTGGCCAAGATTTTCTCCAAGTATCCCGCCCAGCGCCCATACATCCTGGACGAAATCCTTGTATCACTCGAAAAGCTTCCATCTACCCGGCAGAGTGCCAGGCAGTTTAAACTTGCCGACGGCAAGAATATCCAACTTCTGACTGCATTGGTCATGCAACTGGTGCAGACGACTGCTCTGGACGTTCCCAACTCAAGGGCGTCTCGAATGAGGCGCAAGCCACCTGGATCGGCCGAAGATGAGGACGATGATGAAGTGCTTGGCGATAGCCAGGGGGTAGATGATGATCAGTCGAACATGTCCATGGAGCAGCTTGCAACGAAGGTCAACCGTCTACACGATAACGCAGTACGCAGTGCCCAGTACATTGTTAAATTCATCGTTCAACGAGCGATGACATCTACCAAGACCGGCGATCAGCCTTATCGAAATATTTTCGACCTTTTCACCGAAGACTTAATCAGCGTCCTAGGTTCCACAGATTGGCCGGCTGCGGAATTGCTTCTTCGTATCATGGCCTCTCACATGGTTGGTATCGCCGAACAGGACAAAAGTTCTGCGACAGCAAAAAGCATGGCTCTTGAGCTTCTAGGGTGGATGGGATCGGCCATTTCTGATCTTATAGTGACTGCTCAGCATCTGCTGCCTGCCATGGAGGAGTCTGATAGCGATCTCAGCGAATCCCTCAAACAGCTGTTCGAAGAGTATTCGAGCCGCGCTTTGCATCCACAAGACCTCGTTGTCGCCGAAGGCCCTTATCGGATGACGCTTGAGTATTTCATTCAAGACCGCAGTGTAGACAACTGGCAGCTTGCTAGTGCTCGCGGATTCTATCTCACCCAGTGGTCCAAAACCTTCTGTTCCGTTTACTACAACTCTGAAGACAAGGACGAAGTCATGTACGACGACGCGACTGAAGACCTAATTTCACTCTTCTCCAATCTTTTCTCCGACCCATTATGGCTTGAGACGCACAGGTGAGTACTTTCTGTTAAGGTTCACGGCACCTTGCTGATTCGTTTTTCTAGACAATTCAACACCGTTCCTACGGCGCATGGCAAGTTTGCATACATCCTGACTGTCTTGAACTCAGGGTTCTGCAAAGCTTTCGACACAATTCTCAAAGTTTTGCTCAACTCGATTGCGAGTGACCAAGCCAAAGTTCGGAGTCGTAGTTTGAAGAGTGTAATCTACATGCTCGAGAAGGATCCAAGTCTTCTCGATAGAGATGCCTCGGTCATGCGGGTAATCCTCCGCTGTGCCACTGACGCATCTCCAATGGTCCGCGATTCGGCGCTGTCCTTGATCGCAAAATGCATTGCATTGAAGCCGAAGTTGGAAGAGGACGGCTGTCGGGCTATCTTGACCTGCGCCGCTGATCCGACTGCCGGTGTACGGAAGCGCTGCATCGGACTTCTGAAGGATATCTACCTCAATACGTCGCGTACTGAGCTGAAGCTTGCGATCATGGATAGCTTTCTGCAACGTACAGGCGACTTGGAAGATAGCGTGGCGACTTTGGCGCGACAAACATTCGAGGAGATCTGGCTGACTCCCTTCCACGGACTCATCGACTCTGCTCAGGATGGCCCGAAACTCAAGGTCGGTCTTGATGAGAGGGTAACACTCATAGTCAGCCTGGTTCAGCGAAGTGAAACAGCGCTCGACACCTTGAACAACTGTCTTAAGAAGGTTCTATCCGAAACCTCCAAGACAGCGTCTTTGAACTTCAAAGTATGCAAAGCAATGGTCTCTACGATGTTTGAGAAGCTGGTCGAAGGTACCGATTCAACGAAGGAATTCCAGCAAGCGCTTTTGCAAACAATCACTGTTTTTGCAAAGGCCAACGCAAAGTTGTTCCGACCTGACCAACTGGAGACTTTGCATCCTTACATTGGACACCTGGCCACGGCGGAGGATCTTTTCCTTTTCCGCTCGGTGGTAGTCATCTACCGATGCGTATTGCCATATTTGTCGTCCGCCCACAATACCCTGCTAAGGGAGGTGCAGAACGATCTTTTTAAGAGCGTTGCAAAGCTTGCTCGCTCAGAGCTGAACGAAGTGATGGCGTGCCTCTGGACTATCAACGGAGTTCTACACAATACTGACCGGCTGGTAAAGCTAACCATTTCCGTGCTGAAACCGATACAGCACTACAAAAACATAGATCTTTCGGATAGTGCGAACGCGGCAGTCTTAGCCAGAGCCAAAAGCTACATTCGCATTGCAGGCTGTGTTGGCAGACACTGCGATCTTGAAAAGTACGAGCCGCATTTCAAGAATGCATTCCCGTCGTGGGGCGGGGGCTCAGTGGCTGGTCTAATGGTGGATGCCATTATACCCTTCACCGTTCAGAAACAGCCGCTTGAACTGAGGGTCATGTCACTGGAGAGTTTGGGATCGATTTGCCAGTCCTGGCCAGGCCAATTCAGTCGTGATAACCCAAGGCAGATTCTGTCCATGGTCTTCAAGGAAGATAATCCGAGTCTGCAAAACATTGTGCTGAGGTCATTCTCGGAATTCTTCGCAATGCACGAAGGCAAGGCCGAGAAGACTGTGCTACCTGCTGCTGAGATTGCCGAGCAGGAGAGCGCCACGCGACTAGGAGGTTCTTTGAAGGCCAGCGACAACGATGGTGCCGCTGCTTTGATTGCCCAGCACTTTTTGCGGAGCATGCTTCGAGTTGCACAATCGCGGCAAGACTCGTACGCTCTGACTGCCATTGAGCTGATTGCTAGTATCAACCGTCAAGGATTGGTTCACCCTAAGGAATGTGCTGGCGTCCTTGTCTCGTTGGAGACATCAACTGTTCCAGCGATTGCGAAGGTTGCGTTCGATACTCACAAGATGCTTCACCAGCAGTACGAGTCGATGTTCGAAAGAGAATACATGCGTGCTGTTCAGGAAGCTTTCTACTACCAGCGCGATGTGGTCGGAGACCCCAGTGGTGCATCAAGCCGCCCGTACATTGCCAAACTTGCGCCGCTGTTTGATATCATTAAAATCAGCAACAGTCGCTACCAGAGAAAGTTTCTCTCGAACTTGTGCTCGAAAGTTGATTTTGAACTGAAAAAGCTGGAAGCCACTGGTGACCCGCCCGAGCATCTCTTACTATCGCGGTTTGTGGCGCAGAACCTCGCGTTCTTCGATTACAACCAACTTGCCGAACTCGTACCGACAATCGGCTGCATGGAACGCATTGTGTCTGCGACTGGGACAGTTGTCGCCCACTCAATTGAGACCGACATCTTTACTGCTAAGGCGGAGCCCACTACCGTGGAGGGAATGCCTGCTCCTGCACCAGAGGGTTCAGAAACTCTGGCACCCTTGCAGCAGTATAATCCCGCTACCCTGCGGCTTTTGGCTACTGCTGCTGCATCCCTTTCCATGCTCTGGGAAGCACGGACCTATCTCCGCCGCTTATATGGTGTCACAGCGAACGCACGCGTCAAAGAGGCCAAAGCTGCATCGAAGGAGCTCAGCAAGTCAGCCACGAAGGTCCATGGCGTGACTGGTGACAAGTTCTGGGATGCTATCGCTCGGAATATGAACGCCTTGAGCAGCGAGCAGAGCATGATCGATAAGTGCCGCGAGTTTGCAACTTTGCTTAACATCGACGACGAATTCAAGGTTGGAGGTGATGAAGATGCCGAGGGGGACAATCTGGACGCGGCCACCGACATGGATGACCCAGCAGCCGGCTGGGGCACAGCTGGTGGACCCCGGCCGGGGAAGCGCAAGAACTCCATGTCCGGACAGAGTCCTGTCAAGCGTCCCCGGGGCCGAAAGCCTGGCTCTGGCAAGAAACGGGCCAGTACGGAGCCAGGAGCAGAAGAGTCGGACTGGAATTAGAAGAGGTGCTGGGACCGTTGACCGGGTTGGCACCATGACCCGTGTATTTTTGGCTGTCTATTATCTACTTATCTACCCAAGAGGATGCATTTATGGGATCGGGACTGGCGTTCGGAATGCCGACGAGGTATTACTTACAACGGTGGGTGGGAGGCGTACTGACATTATTATTATTATATTCTTTCTTTCCTATGTGTGATGAGATGACCAGATCTTTAAGACAATACCATATGCCTAGTATCTAGATGAATTTAAATAAACAAACAATGAGAATAAACAAAAATAAGACGGTGTATAACTACCTAATTCTGTATAACATTTCCGATCGAGCAAATGGCGCCAAGCCGGGCCCTGCAGGCCGAGCGGGTCCAGGTGGGCTTGGCCAGATGACGTCGAGGTGCAGTGGTTTCAAAGTGTTGTTCTTCCTCCTTGAATCTTCCCTCTTCTTCTCGCAGTCAGTGTGTCTCTTTCGCTGTTCTTTTCCACAGCCACTTTGGTGTCATCCTTCGTTATTACTTTCCTCCTTTCCTTTTTCCCGTGCCATTGGGTCTCTTCGCGGGTCGATTGTCTCCAACCTGGCCCCTTCGCAGTGACCGCTCATTCCTCCTGTCAGCTTAGACGCCATGAGCGCGGCGCTGCTCCGGAGTCGTCCGGACCCTCATGCCTTGAAAAGGATAGCTCTTCTATCTCGTCGCTATCAATCTTCGAAGTCTCCAGCATCAGCAGGCCTCGCTGCCTCCCGAACCCGGTTACCTCATCGCACCGCGACAGCTCAATGCTTGGCGTCGCGTGCCTTTTTCAACCCCCAATACACCGTCCGGCATAACTCTACAATCCCTGAAGCCAGCGAACCTCCTCGGAGGTCCTCCTTCCGCAATGCCATTTTCAAGTCCTTTGCCTACTGCGGCGGCTTCATCGTCATGAGCGGTGCTGCCGTCGTGGCGTTCTTCATCTACGATGCATCCACCTACCGCGAACACTCGAGTGCGGAAGACATTCCCGTTTCGGAATTGGCGCTAAATCCCCGGCGCGGTGGACCTAAGAACCTCCCCATCGCGGAGGTCTTGCTTGGAGATAGTGATTCGGAGGCTAAGCTGGAGCAGAAGGACAAGCCCCGTCTGGTCATTTTGGGTACGGGTTGGGGTAGCATCGCACTTCTGAAGCATCTCAACCCCGGCGACTACCATGTCACGGTCGTGTCCCCTACCAACTACTTCCTGTTCACCCCTATGCTGCCATCTGCGACGGTTGGAACTCTGGGGTTGAGGTCGCTTGTCGAGCCTGTTCGTCGGATCGTGCAGCGGGTGCACGGACATTTCCTCAAGGGTGAGGCGCAGGACGTTGACTTTTCCGAGAAGCTGGTCGAGGTGTCCCAACTCGATGCCAATGGCAAGGAACAGAGGTTCTATTTGCCTTATGATAAGTTAGTTATCGGTGTTGGTACGTTCGAAACCCTTTCTCCCTCTGTTGGAGTTATATTCCGTGAAACTAATTCTCCGATCCTATAGGTTGTGTAACCAACCCCCACGGCGTTAAGGGACTCGACCACTGCCACTTCCTGAAGTCGATCGACGATGCCCGGAAGATCAAGAACAAGGTTTTGGAGAACATGGAACTTGCTTGCCTGCCCACGACTAGTGATGACGAGCGCAAGCGTCTCTTGTCCTTTGTTGTTTGCGGTGGAGGCCCGACGGGTGTTGAGTTCGCCGCGGAGCTGTTCGATCTGCTCAACGAGGACCTTCTTTACTCCTTCCCTAAGATCCTTCGGAACGAGATCTCCGTGCACATTATCCAGAGCCGTAGTCACATTCTGAACACCTACGATGAGGCTCTCTCGCGCTATGCCGAGGTCAGTCCAGGGTCCCCATTCGTCAATCCAGGAGTCAACGTTACTGACCGACCACACAGTCCCGTTTCGCTCGCGACCACGTCGATGTATTGACGAATGCCAGAGTGGCGGAGGTTCGTGACGACCGAGTCCTCTTTACGCAAGAGGAAGACGGCAAGCGCATCCTGAAGGAGATCCCCATGGGCTTCTGCCTGTGGTCCACTGGTGTCGGTACGTAACCTCGCCTTACAGTTCTCCGACAGAAATACTCACACCTTTAACCAGCCCGTGCCGATCTCTGCAAGCGTCTCTCCGACAAGCTTGAATCCCAGAACAACAAGCACGCCCTCGAAACCGATTCTCACCTTCGTCTCATCGGCGCACCCCTCGGTGACGTCTACGCCATTGGCGACTGCTCCACCGTCCAGAACAACCTCGCCGGCAACATCATGTCCTTCCTCCGCACCATCGCCTGGGAGAAGGGCAAGGATCCCGAGAAGCTGCACCTGACCTTCCGCGAATGGCGCGAAGTAGCAACCCGCATCCGCAAGCGTTTCCCTCAAGCCTCGAACCACCTCCGCCGTCTGGACAAGCTCTTCGAGCAATACGACAAGGACCAGTCCGGCACTCTTGAGTTTGGAGAACTCTCCGAACTCCTGCACCAGATCGATACGAAGCTCACTTCCCTGCCTGCTACTGCGCAGCGCGCGAACCAGCAGGGCGAGTACCTGGGCCGCAAGCTGACCAAGATTGCGGCTGCATTGCCGGGTATGCAGGCCAACCAGATCGATTATGGTGATCTGGATGAGGCATGCTACAAGGCCTTCAAGTACAAGCACTTGGGAAGTCTGGCATACATCAGTAACGCTGCTATCTTCGACTTTGGCGGTTTGAACTTTAGCGGTGGTGTCCTGGCGATGTACCTCTGGCGCAGTGTTTACTTTGCTGAGAGTGTCAGCTTTAGAACGAGGTGTATGTTGGCCATGGATTGGGCCAAGCGGTCGTTGTTTGGAAGAGGTAAGTTGTTTATTCCCTCGATTCTATCCTTTCTTTTTTCTTTATAGTATCAAATTGCTAATGGGTTGTTAGATCTCATGAGCTTTTAAATGTGCTTTTTTATATGTCCATCTTCAGCGGTGATGCGCTTTTGATATCCTGATCGATTGCTGTCACCGGACTGAAGGTCATATATTATCATGGCCTGCAGTCATCACACTACCACTTTTTCTATATCTTCTACTTATGCCCTATGAACAGCTACCTGGTAAATAACAGAATATTTCTTTTTCTTATGTAGCATTGAGTGTCACTGCCCAAGCCTATATGGATCTAGTGACAATCGTAGAATTAGCATGAAGACGTTGATTCATCTCCGCACTTATCTGCATATGGGATCACCAATCATGCATTCCTGCGGAGTATGTTTCCATGATCATACTCTATAGCCCCAATACGTGATAGTATTGAGTATGTTGCTTTTTCTCCCCTCCTATGTCACCCTTTCTTGATATTATCTCCACCTACTACGCGGAAAATCAACTCGGAACATCTACACTCCGGATTATCTTCATTGCTTTTCCTCCGGCGCATCTAGAATGGTATGTCTCATCATGATAATCCGCAACGACTGATCCCAACTAGTCCAGGTAACGAGAACAATGATATCCTAGTTTCAGACCATAAAGATAGCTTCTTGCCCATCTATATAAGGGGCAAAAATTCCCCCTCACATCAAGTCGTAACATCCAACTTCTCACCTACATCTCAGACTGAATTACGAGTTATGCAGTAGTGGGTACGTTACTATCCATAGCAATGTGGTGGATCAGAATCCATCTATTCCCGTATAAGAACAGAAAAGCCGGGGTAACTTACTATAGACCCAAAGAGGAGTTTGTATTGCACTATGCCTAGTACTGGTTAATTTGGTAATATCGTGGTCGATAGGATAAGATACAGATCAGCCAATTAAACGAAGGCTTTGTAGGAGACATGGAGTTATAGTACTTATCTAGCCCTATATGTAGGAATAAGTAGTCAATTGGATACCGCCAGACATATTCTTGTAGACTTCAATTATTATCATCACCACCACCACTGTGCCATTCCGCCATGCCTACTAGCCTGTCTGAGCTATGATATAAAGATTGTTGGTGAAATTCAATTTGCCCGCCTATAGCTGCTGCTGCTGCTGCTGCTGCTTTTATAAGTATCACCAGTATCACCAGTACATCTGAACACCTGACTAGGCTTCTCACTTGTGCTTCATTAACTCCCCAACTTCCACCTGCTCCTACAACAGTGCGACCAAAGAAAATCTAATAGGGTTGAGCAATCTTTAAAGCCAAATCAGCCCCATCAGGAAGCCCCACTTGCCCAATATACCTTTGCATGTGGCAAAGCCGGGATTTGAATTAATCATATTGCTTTTCTTTGTATTGCATTAGTGTAACAAGTGCACATGTGCGAATTACTTTCGCCTTGCCTGTTTCAGTGTCCGTTTATCATCATAAAGAGTGCAATGAAGCGTTTATAGTATCGTAGGTGAGGCGAGTTGACGCTGCAAAGATGCGAATCAGACATAGTGATGAGAAGTGGCTATATAGGAACATGGATTTACATAGTATTAATTATAATGTTCATTGCCTTGGTCTTATGCCTAGATTGCTTAGTGCTTGCTTTTTGATCTTCAAAGATAGTTCAAGATACTCCAGAGTTGTGAATGGTCCTGTTTCAGTTCAACTCCTGTTTGCTTTTTCCTGAGACAATCCTTTTGGGCATATTCTGTGTACCATGTAGTCATCGCTAACTAGATTCAGGTAGTTAAGTACTATTGGTATACTACTACGCGCGTAGCATATTTCGGTAGCCAGTAACATCCATTTACACAGCCCCGAAGCTTCTATTGTAGTAGGCAATGAAGTACTTCAGCCATCTTCTTCGTCTATATAAAGACACCACTGCCCTCCCAGGTCTACAGCTCATACTATTCATATCCTCATCATCCTACAGACATCTAAATCTAGTTTCAAACAACCACTCATTCAAAATGAAGCTCTTTTCAATTATCTCTACAGCTTTTCTTATTACTGCAGTAGCAGCCACCCCTTCGATCAACAAAGCCGAGAACCGTGATGTCCATCAAGGCATGAAGCGAGAGGCGGAAGACAACAGGAACTATATAGTATGAAACCATCCAACGAACCTTTGCGTGTTGATTTTTTTTTTTTTTTTTTTTTTTTTTTTTTTTTTTTTTTCTTCTACATAGAAGTTATCACTGTCTTCTTTGACCATCAACTCCGATCGCATCAATGTTGTTTATCGTGTGACTGATATATGATACTACTAGTGTCCAACCGATGAATCTAACCGTTGTTGTGACATCTGCATACTTCAGTCTGAGACTGGTTGGAATATCCCAACTTGCTGCACCAACTGTGGATGTACAAAGAACTTTTAGTGGTGGTGTTGGTGGATGGTTGTGAGTGTTATGGCCTGTGGGTTTCATGCCTCGACATAGGTTTTCCCTTATCCGATGAGATAGGTTTCTCTATGTTGTACTGTGAATACAAGAGCTTTAATTGACTTGGATGCCCTGTATAATTGAGTAGTGTATGCTACATTGAAATACTATTGGACGAGGACAGGTTGGCTTATAGATAAGCAATGAGTAGGAAGGAATATCGAACACCAGATCTCGACTAGATTAAGCCTCAAATCTTAATCACCTATGATAAAATACACTACAAAACAGAATAATATTACAGAGTAAATGTTTCCCCTAGCTGAGCCAATCCTGGGGACTGTGGCTGCTCTTCTTTTCTTTTTTTCTCTCCTTAAATCCCAAGTCAGCTTGTGCTATACTATTACTCCCTGAGCCCTATCTCAGCCGCAGCTATCTAGTAGTCTACGTATTTTATTATATAACCGTACTACATTTGCCACCGAACTAGATAGGAGCATTTTCCATGCTCAATACATTATTGAACTAGCTATTACATAATATGTTCATGGAGGAATTATATAGAAGCCTTTTTCACCACTGGGATCGTGAATTGGTACAGACACTAGGCTTTATCTATCTACATGTGAATCTCGTAGTAAATATATGACAGATCTATGCAATGCCAGTGCATGCTAAAGCACTTTCCAAGCATCTCCACTACCTTCTTCATCACCCCTTTTTTGAGGGTGTTTCTGTATAGATTATTTGTTTGTTTTTTTCTCTATTGGAGTCGTTGTGATTGTGTACATAAAGCTTTTATCATATAAAAAGAATCAAAACAAAATTGTTGTGTTGTCAGCTAGTTCCACTAGTCCAGATAATCAAATAGATATCGGCTCCAACCCCCCCGTCAAAATCGTATCCTTCCTCTGATCCGCATGCGTCGCCTTGAAAACCTCATACTTCCTATCATGCCAGTTCGTCGCCGTCACCAACTCCCCATTACTATCCACAAACGTGGCACTGTTCGATGGCCGCAAGAAATACGCAATGGTATACCGATCAACTGTCTGTCCCTTCGCCGGGACCACACGGTGGAGACAAGAGCGTAGCTTCTTCTGCGAAAGGAATCGCAGAGAATCACCGACGTTGATCACGGCGCATCCGCGACGGGGTTCGACGAACTTCCATTGTTCCTCTTTTTGACCCTGGTCTGCGGCAGAAAGAACCTGTAGGCCCCATTGGTCGGTGAAGAGGACGGTGATACTGCCGATATCGGTGTGCTTGTTGTGTCCGATCTGGTGCGATTCGAGGTCGGGCTCTTGGTATGGGTATTTGAGGAGGACGAGGGTTGAGTTGGAGTCTTCCTTGTCTTGGTGGAAGTTCTCGAGGGCTTCGGATTTGTCGAGGCCTAGTTGGGAGGATAGGCAGATTAGGAGGCGGAGGGCGATTTGGTTGCATGCTTCTAGATAGGACTCGAACATTCCTTTGCGAACTTGGAGGTAGGGTGGGGGGTTTGTTGCCCCTTTTTTGATACCCATGTGAGAGACCTGTTGCATGTGGGCGTTAGATAATGAGAATTTGTAGGAGGAAACCCTGGAAATACCTTCAAGGTCTCATAAGCATCTCTGGTATTCTCACGGACACCCGCAAATATTCCAGTAGGTTTGTACCTAAACAGTGGGAAGACATGTCAGTCAATGATCCTTTGATATAGTATAATGGTGCTTACCCATCAGTATAGTTGGACGACAGTACTTCTTGCTTCACCTCATCAGGTTGACCAAACCACTCGCGCATGAAGTCATACATTTCATCCACCTTCTGGAGAACAGCAGGATTTTCCTCTCCATCTGTCACGTCGAGATAGAAGAACCCTTCATGGATACACGCCTCGAGGAGTCTTCCAACTTCCTTGGGATCACCACTCTGCAGAGCACTGTATCTGATGGTCCTCAGAGGTGCAATTGGAAGGTCTGCTGCTAGCAGTGAAGGTCCATCCTGCACAGAGCCCATTTTGAAAAGTAGTTAGATAAATTCTAACGAAGAGGTTTCTAACTTAGGCGAATTGGTTTAATGATAATACGAGAGTTGTTCTCATTCCAATCAATAATCTTGATGGAAAAGGGCCCTTTTATAACCCTCATTCACACCCGCAGCTCACGGAATCGGCAGGGAGGTGGTAGGACAAAGGCTGAATGGCGACATCTTGATTCCTTGCCTCATTAGCAATGGCAATTAGGTAAAAACTGTCGAGAAAAGGGAAGAAAGGCCACGGGGAGGAGGGTCTCGTCAGTATTCGTTGAAGTGTTGTCTGTTCATTGCGTACGACTCGAGACCTGTAGCTATGAGTCCCTCAAGCTGACCTACTAGGGTAGTTGCAGAATTGCCACAGTACTGCAGAGGATATCCAATCAAGCCTCCTGATTAGTTTCAGCTACATGCAGGTTGCAATGCTACTCCGAGACACAGATGGGGTACAAGGTGGCTAGCTGGATGAGCTTAGACCTCGGGGTCTGACCTGAATCTACGAAGAAATAGACTAATGCACCAGGAAGAAGACGCAAGCGAGATTGTTCCTGAGCATAAAGAGGGGTAAGTAACCCCTCTCAATCTGGCTCGTCGCCACCCAATATCCAAGCTGAACACGAATCCGAAAAAAGAAAAGAAATCAACATGGCTGACACCAAGAAATCGGAAAATGCTTCCGCGCTGTCTGGCTTTCGCGTGCTCTCCTTCGACTGCTACGGCACTCTGGTAGACTGGGAAAGCGGCTTCATCCAAGCCCTTCAACCACTTCTCTCGCAACTCCCAGACACCCATCCGCTGAAATCATCCACCCCTGAGATCCTCTCTATTTTCCAAAAGATCAAAGCGCAGATCTTCAAAACGCAGCCAACCCTACTGTACAGTCAACTGCTCCAACAAGCGTACATTGCGCTTGCGCAGTCCCTGAGGGGCACCGGCGACCCCGATCCCAGCAGCACCTCGCTTGAAGCTGAGAGATTTGCAGCGAGTATCCAGAATTGGGAGGCATTTCCTGATACTCGTGATGCTCTGCAGCGTCTGGGACGGCACTTTCGCTTGGTGATTCTTTCCAATGTCGACAACGTGTCCTTTGGCAGGACCCTGCAAGGACCACTAGAAGGGGTCAATTTCGATGCGGTCTATACCGCGGAAGACATCGGGTCGTACAAGCCCGATCACCGCAACTTTGCATACATGTTCTCGCGTCTGCATGCAGACTTTGGAGTCCAGGAGGGGGAGGTGCTGCATGTGGCGCAAAGTTTGGTTAATGACCATGTTCCTGCCAAGGAGCTGGGCATCACGTCGGCGTGGATTACGAGAGGAAAGGAGGGTCAGAAGGGGATGGGAGGGACGTTGCAGGATCTGAGGGAGAGGGTTGCTTTTTCGTGGAAATTCGCGGACCTGAATGAGCTGGCTACTGCCGTGGAGAGGGAACGACAGGGCTAGTACTACATGAGATTGCTGTACGTTTCTCGTAAAATGCATTAGTAATGCTGCCAATTAGACCTGGCCACAAGATCTAGGTTAGTTTAGCTGAAGGTGCAGGTCTTAAGCTGAAAACCCTTGTCGTTATTGTGCATATAGTACGCTACGCGATGTTACCTTGCAATATGCTATTCTGGGATGTCTACTGCAAGCAAGTATACTACGTAATCACGCACCGGTGCTACCGATGGAGCTAACAGCATATCTGTAATGAAGAGAGGGGAGATCGACAAAAGGTGCGGAGCACTATATCTGCAATACTACCTGGCTACACCATATTTGCCCCAGATTATATTATGTTATGCATGCATGCTGCGAAGCTAAAATAGGCGGGTTGCACCGCCGACTCCAGGGAGCTGAAACTTCAAAGTCGAGATGCCGTACGACCCGATCCGATCACACCGTTTTTGCCACGGATTGGTTTGGATATGCATGCATACTGCAAAATCTCCCAAAGGAAGAAAAGATGGGAAACGCGGCAAGGTCACAAAGTTGACGGGGTTCGATCTCGGAAGGCCAAACTTAGATAAAAGAGACAACCCAATCTCATCTAATCTCATCTAATCTCATCTAATCTCATCTAATCTCATCAGCACAGCAGAAACAATATCCCATTGACTTAGTTTATTTCCCTTCCACCAGTTTTGATATACTACATTCAAAAGCATGACACGAGGACCTATCAACAGACCCGTCCGAATCGCCGGCTGTGCCGGAGGAAACACCGATCGCTGGGATGCAATCAAATCTTTTGCCAGCGACCCCAGCATCGATGCTATTATTGGAGACTGGCTATCCGAGTCCAACATGGTTGGAACGGCAGCAATCAAGGCGCGAGATCTCACGGAAGAGAACGAGCAGAATCGCTCAAAGGGTGCCTATGCTAAAGAGTTCCTGCAATGCTTTGAGCCTGCCATTGCAGACCTAAGCGCTCATGGGATGAAGCTCGTGGTCAATGCGGGTGCGTCAGATACAGAGCTCCTTGCAATTGAGTGTCAGAAGTTAGTCCAGCAGAGTGGGCATGGTCATTTGCGCATTGCGTGGATTGAAGGTGACGATGTGACGGATATTTTGCTTGAACAGAGGAAGAAGGGCGACGAAGTCTATCCCATTCGACTTTCGGGTAAGTCGTTGTTGGAGGTCGATCCCAATTTTGTCTTTGCGCAGTGTTATCTTGGTGGATGGGGTATTGCAAAGGCTTTGGCTGAAGGTGCGGATATTGTCATTTGTGGGAGAGTCTCGGATGCTTCTCCTGTGGTTGGTGTTGCAGCGTAAGTTGTCCACAGCTGGGCTTGTTTTCCAGACTGCACGGAATACTTTGGTACTGACACAACTGCAGATGGTGGCATGGATGGTCTGAGAACAATTATGACGAACTTGCGCGAGCTCTGATTGCCGGTCATCTTATTGAATGCTCTGGGTATGCCACTGGTATGTCCAGCATCACTTTCTGCCTCCATGCAGGATCCAACTAACACCTCAAAGGCGGTAACTTCACCGGATTCAAGTCGCTCTTGAAAGCAGGAAAGCATCTCAAGCTCGGATTTCCCATCGCAGAGATCGAAGCCAGCGGCGAGTTCACAATTGCCAAAGAGAAAAACACCGGAGGATGCGTGACAGTCGAATCCTTGACATCGCAACTCATATATGAAATCCAAGGCCCATGGTATCTCAACTCCGATGTCGTTGCTGACCTGACAGGAATGAACCTGGAACAAATTGCCCCGGAACAAGTCCGGGTAACAGGCATTGTGGGCATGCCACCTCCCCCGACGACAAAACTAGGGTTCACCACTTTCGGAGGATATCAAGCCGAATTCCATGCTTTCATGACGGGACTCGATGTTGACGAGAAGTGCAAGTGGACCGAAGAACAGATCCGAGAGGCCATTGGTGAGGATATCCATCGGTTCACTCAACTGAGATTCCATCGTATTGGGTCCCCGTCCCTTGATACTACCTGTCAGGATCATGCGACTGTGATGTTTCGGGTCTTCGCGCAGACTAAAGACCCGGAGATCTTGCGGACTGATGTACCTAGAGGTTTATTCAGATGGTGCATGTCGACGTTTCTTTCTAGTTGTCCGGTTGGTCACCCTACTTTATCACTAGTCTTCCTGTGGCTAAGATGTTATAGGCCCTAACCCCCAGCAACGACCCCCGACAAGTCCATGCAAAACCATACTACAACTACAACACCGGACTCCTTCCTCAATCTGTCCTAAATCATAGAGTGCACCTCCTCGCAACTGATCCGAAGAAAATCATTACAATCGACCCACCCAGCGTGACGCAAACATACGGCACCCAGCCTTCCCACGAAACAGAAAACCCCGTTGATATCTCTGCCTTCGGGGAAACAGTCAAAGCCCCCCTGGGTTTCGTCGTCTATGGTAGAGCTGGCGACAAAGGAGCCAACTGCAATGTGGGCTTTTACGTGAAACACCAAGATGAATGGGACTGGCTTAGGACGTTCCTTACGACGGACAAGATCAAGGAGCTGCTGGGACCCATTGAGTATTCGGGGAACCAAATTGACCGATTCGAGATCCCTGGTGTCAGGGTGGTGCATTTCTTGCTCCATGATCATCTTGATCGAGGGTATAATTCTTCTTCAAGTTGTGATGTCCTGGGGAAGAATACGTGCGAGTTTCTGCGGTCGAAGACGGTCGATGTTCCCAAGGTGTTTTTGCAGCGTTATTAGTTTGCTTTCAGCTGATTTAGTATGCTGCGGTTGCTTATGCGTTTATGCCATGTCAATGCATGTTATCCGGACTTTTGAGGAAATTCTTGGAAGAGTTTATTGGTAACTGAACAATTCATGTTCACTCTCTGAATACAGGCCAGTTGTCTTCCTGGAAGATAATGGCTATTACTACTATAATATGTCTGAAGTGAATTTGAATAATGTGTTATTATAGTGACAGAGATGAAAGGTACTAGTAGTAACTAGATCCTTTGCTTTTCCTCTCAGTAATAGTCTTGAAATAGAACAATTGAAGCCGTTTATAGACAGCTCGGTCGATATAAATATATCCTTGGTTCTACTGGCAACTGTCGACACATCGCTTGAAGGAGTATATCTACTAATGAAGCTAGCAGATTCTTTCATAGCATAGAATTCAATCACTGTCCGATTTGTGGAACAGAATCATAAAGTCAATTCATGTACACGGTGCTTCATGGGGCTCTTTATACCCGCGTAACATATGCCACGGAAGGCTAGAGACAGCGGGATGGGAGCCTTTCGAGGCTTTCCAAATTAAAAAGATCTACATTTGCCGACTGCTTCTGAAACAACAAAAGTACCGTGCTGTCAAGTATATACGATTGACAGAGTAGCGATTGTTTGGCATCTCCAATCATGGTGGTATGATGTTGATTTGTTTCGTGCCCCAACCCATAGCTTGACGTTGCTGCAGGGTAGGCAACTGCAACATGGTTAACTACTGGGTAACCATGGGTTTGATACTAATAAGCCAATTGAAGAACCTGTTGGGTCTGTTTCGATTGCTAAAATTCAATCCGTTCCGCACACAAAACTGTCGGCAGAGACCAAATGTCAAGTCATAATATGTTATGTATCCCCATATTGAACCGTAAATGTTACAAGAGGGCCGTTGTGTTTGACACCTGCTGGTAGCCTGCACCCAAACGCCGTGCTCAATGGTGAACGAAGACGAAGAAACTCGTGTGGTGATACGTGAAATGGAAATATTATGTACCAGGTGATCGCAGATCGAAGCCTGGATTTATGAGATCATGGGGTCGATATCCCCATTATTGGTCATTACGGTGTCGTTAGAGCCATTGTGGCTGGCACTGGTCGAACTGGCCAAGGGATTACTGTTGTGGGTGTTGGGGTTATCGCCCAGTCCGAGGTCCAGCTTCTCGGGTATATCCTTCTTAGCCTCCCGGGCTTTCTGTTCGGCCCACGCGCGCAATTTGACCAGGTTGCGTAGCCGGGCCTCTTTACGAGCGCCTTGATTCAGCAGGATGGCTTCGTTGACGCGGTTGGCTATGTCCTTACGAAGGTCGGGGTGTAGTAAAGGGGCAAGTGATGGAGACAGGCTATCCATCGGGAAGATCAAGAGCGCAAGAGTCCTCTCAAGATCCTCGAGGAACTGGGGGTTGGTGGGTGCCCGCGGTGCGAGTTGCGAGGTCGCGAACTCAAGGGCAGGGCTGATGTCGCCATCGGGGGAAGAGGTGCATGAGCGAATCAACTCCACCAGCTGCAGTCGCAGCAAGGCGAAATGTAAAGGGGCATTTTCATCTAGGATCTAAGCCGGTCAAGTCAGCAAAAAGCTTTGAAATGAATGTGATGACAAGTAACGGCATGTTTATGTCTTGCTGCTCATACTGAGGACTGAAGATGTTTGTTTATCAACAAACCCCAAAAGGGATGTTCTGAGTGGTGCATGAAACGTCGTATAATCCTTGCAACGTGGGTGGGTGGGAAGGGGATGAGATAGAAAGAGTGTCTTACCTGTGGGTTGAGCTCATTGATCTTCTCAATGGCAACTTGGATATTCCCAGAATGAATTGCAGTACGAATGTCAACTCTTTCCTGAATCGACTCGATATCTGCTCTGGGTTGGATGTTGGCCTCTAGTGCGAATTTCTTCGCAGCAGCTGGATAGCCGTTGGTGATTAGGTAATCCATGACTAGATAATTGATATCACTTTTAGAAGACAGTCAGCATTTGAAGTCCATCTGGCAAATATGTGGATGACAAGGCAAAGTCAAACGAAGGGTTCAGAAACACAAGTCAATATATTCTCCTCAGTTGTTTTTCAGAGAGATTCCCAACTTGATTTCAAGGTACATCATGCAATCGTGGCGCGCGACGGAAAGGTGGGGTATATCACTCACGTTTTGGATGGTTTCACCTCCTCGACCTTCCGTTCGAACTGATGCCATGTTGGCGTCGTCGAGGAAGAGGGAGACATCTGCTTCCTGTTAAAACCAGGCAACCACGCGGCACACACGGCATGTCAGGACGCATACGTAATTGGCAGAGGACATGGTGGAGAGCTTAGTGGATGCGGAATTTCGCAGTAGAATGTCAAGTGACCTGGTAGCGAGCAAGAGGCCGTCTGTGAAGATGGAAAGCTTCGCAGACGGGAGCCATTAGGATGCTCGGGGCAGAAGAGTGAGTGAAGAGAAGAAGAGAGAAGAAGAAAAAGAAACGGCGGGAAGGAAGAGCTCTATTTAAAGGAAGAAAAAGCGGCGGGTGTTAGGTCACGTTCACCAGCTAAGCCTAAAGCCGCAAGCGAAGGTCACGGTCCCGCCTAGTCCCGATTGGGGCAAGCGCCGATCACTTGGTCCCTTTTGGAATTGGAGTGTATCGCCGAAGTCTCTCTTATCGGTTCCAAAGCTTGTGTCGCCGGCGCTTCTTTGCTGCTGGTGTCCTAAAACCGAATTTTGCTTTTGTTTCCCCCCGGTTATGATCAGGCCGGCCTGTCACTAGTCCCCTTCGTTTTGGCAGGTCAGTTCCTCGGTGAGGGTCGGCAAGATGCAGTCAATCTCCCCTGTATACTCGTCCGCGACAGACAGGCGCTACTCTCCACCATGGGCGGATTTGAGTATTATCGGCATCGCTGGCAGCTCCGGCTCCGGCAAGACGTCGGTGGCCATGGAGATTGTGAAGTCCCTGAATCTTCCCTGGGTTGTGATTCTCGTAATGGTATATGCGACCGCTTTCATAATTGTTTAGCCTAATAAATCCTTCCACTTCGTGTTCTCTAACGGCGGTGTGGTATAGGACTCCTTCTACAAGAGCTTGTCCCCAGAGGATCATGCCAGAGCCCACCGGAATCAATATGACTTTGACTGCCCGGAGTCTCTGGACTTTGATGTCCTGGTCCAAACGCTAAGGGATTTGAAGCAAGGGTACGATCTATGAGTCTCTTGTTGTAGTTTCTGGTGGGGCACGTGCCATATACGGAAGCTGACAGGGTTTCTTCAACCTATCTAGAAAGAAAGCAGATATCCCCATTTACTCGTTTGCAGAACACCAGCGTCAGCCTGAGACGAGTACCCTGTATTCCCCTCGCGTATTGATCCTAGAGGGTATTTTGGCCTTGCATGACCCGAGGATCATGGAGCTTCTAGATGTCAAGGTAAGTTCCGCCCATCCTTCAGATCTGAACCGTCGCTCATGTTATCTAAATAGATCTTTGTTGAAGCAGACATGGATGTCTGTCTTGGGCGCAGAAGTCAGTTATCCTACTACTCAACCGGTTGGTACTGCTCTAACGGAGAGGAAGCTAGTCATGCGCGATGTTCGTGAGAGAGGAAGAGACGTCGAAGGTATTGTCAAACAGTGGTTCACTTATGTGAAGCCCTCATACAAGCAATACGTTGAACCCCAACGAGCTGTGTCTGGTATGTACGACTTCCCCATAAGCTGAATCAGGTCTGACAAGCTCCAGACATCATCATTCCCCGTGGTATCGAAAACCGGACGGCCATTGGTAAGAGTGTCTGCTCCTTCTCCCTTGGATCAACACACTAACTCCGGCTTAAGAAATGGTTGTGCAGCATATTCAGCGCAAGCTTGATGAGAAGTCAGAGAAGCATAATGCAGAGCTCAACCGACTTGGTCTCATCGCCTCGGAAGAGCAACTATCTTCTAACGTCTTGATGATGCCTCAAACACCGCAATTTGTTGGCATGAACACCATCCTCCAGGACCCGGCAACGGAGCAAGTTGACTTTGTGTTCTACTTTGACCGACTTGCTGCTTTACTGATCGAGAAGTGAGTTAACCCGGCGTCGCTGTGCTCCGCGCACATCGCATGAGTTTGTCAAATCTTAGCTTACTTGTTATCAACTGCACAGGGCTTTGGATATGACCAACTACGTATCACAAGCAGTAGATACACCTCAATCGACCAGCTATGAGGGCTTGAACCAAGCTGGTGTAGTGTCTGCCGTTGCAATTCTGCGCGGAGGGTCTTGCCTAGAGACCGCGCTCAAGCGCACCATACCTGACTGCATCACCGGTCGTGTGCTGATCCAGACCAATGAAAAGAACGAAGAACCCGAGCTTCACTACCTTAAGCTCCCTCCCAATATTGAGAACCACGAGAACGTCATGCTCCTCGACCCTCAGATGTCCAGTGGAGGTGCTGCTCTAATGGCGGTCCGTGTTATGATTGACCACGGTGTCCAAGAGGACAAAATCATTTTCGTGACCTGCGCTGCAGGCAAGATCGGACTGAAGCGACTGACCACAGTGTTCCCTGGAATTAAGGTTATAGTTGGTCGCATTGAGGAAGAGCGCGAACCGCGGTGGATTGAAAAGAGATATTTCGGCTGTTGAGTGACGATCAGAATCTGAGCGTGGAGTATATGAGCTGTGGAAATAGGCATATATATAAGCATCTCACTACATATACGTGATATAATGAAAATAAAAAAAATTTCTATAAAACACAATACGAGCATGTGCAGCCACTAAATCAGACGACGGAGATAATCTGAACCTTCGGAGAAACGCACGGACCACATCCAAGGCTCGCCGAAGAATCTTTGGTTCCGCCGCCAAAAAATTATCCATGATCATCACTTTTTCAGCAATCACCTTGACCAGACGATCCACTCTTCTTCTATTACCAGAGGGTCTTAAACTTCTTATTCTATACACTTCTATCTGAATAAAACTTCATTGCCGACAGGCGTGCCACCATGCCTGACCACAAAAAGAAAGGCAAGAAGGCCGGCGCCGCCAAAAATGACTCCGGCTCGGTGATCAGTACGTACCTTACCATCAATCCATCCTAATATCTCAAAGCGAGTATTTAACACATAACTAACCTATTCTCTTTGCTGCAACTAGCCGACCCCAGATTCGCCAACATCCAAACCGACCCTCGCTACCGTCTTCCCAGCAAACGCCAAACCCATGTTAAGCTCGACAAGCGTTTTGCGCACATGTTGCGCGACAAGGATTTCTCCCGCAACGCCGCAGTCGATAGGTACGGCCGGAAGCTCGCCAGCGATGACACCAAGAAACAGCTCGAGCGATTCTATCAGCTGGACGAGGATGCGCAGGAGGGAGAGGAAGATGAAGAAGAAGGCGAGGACGAGGAGGACGATGGTCTTGAAAATGCCAGCGTTGCAGATGACGAGGAGGTGCTTAGAGAGCTGAGAAAGGCAGAGTCGTACGACCCGGCGAGAGATGGAGGATTCGACGAGTCTTCGTCCTCGGAGGAGGAGAGCTCCGACGAGGAAGATGAGGACGAAGAGGAGTTCGAAGGGTTTGGCGAGGAGCTGGAATATCCTGATAAGCAGCGGGCGGATGTTCCTACTGGCGAGGTTACGGATCGCATTGCGGTGGTAAATCTGGATTGGGATAATATCCGCGCGGAGGATTTGATGGCTGTCTTCTCCAGTTTTGCGCCGACTGGTGGGAGGGTGTTGAAGGTCGCTGTTTATCCCAGTGAGTTTGGCAAGGAGCGGATGGAGAGGGAGGAGACGGAGGGGCCGCCTAGGGAGATCTTTGCGTCGAAGAAGGGTGGTGACTCTGATGATGAGGATGAACTCGACTCTGATGAGGAGGAAGAGAAGATCAAGCAATCTATGCTGAAGGAGGATAAAGGCGAGGAGTTTAACTCGACACAGCTACGGAAGTATCAGTTGGAGCGCCTACGTTACTTCTATGCTATCTTGACTTTCTCGTCCAGGGACGTGGCAAAGCACGTTTACGATTCCGTCGACGGTGCTGAGTACTTGTCTAGCGCCAACTTCTTCGACCTCCGCTTTGTGCCTGAGGACACTGACTTCTCTGACGATACGCCCCGCGACGAGTGCACACGCATTCCCGATGGGTACCAGCCGAACGAGTTCGTTACCGATGCGCTGCAGCACAGCAAGGTCAAGCTGACCTGGGATATGGAGGATAAGTCGCGCAAGGAAGCTCAGGCTCGGGCCTTCCGTGGTAGTCGCAAGGATATCGACGAGAACGACCTGAAGGCTTATCTGGCTAGTGATAGCTCCGATGATGAGGAGGATGAGGGTGGTGTGGAGATTGTTGATACTACGCGCGGGGATGGGGAGACAAAGAAGGTGTCTAAGAAGGAGGAAGAGAAGCAACGTCTCCGGGCTCTACTTGGTCTTGGTGCGGAGCCTACGCCTTCGTCCAAGTCCGATGGTCCTGTTGGTGAGATGGAGGTTACCTTCACTTCCGGTCTGGCTGGTGGCCCTAAGGGCGACAGCATCTTCGAGAATGAGCCTGAGAAGGATGAGACTACGATCGAAAAGTACATTCGCAAGGAGCGTGAGAGAAAGAAGCGCAGAAAGGAGAAGCTCAAGGCTACCAAGCGTGGTGAGGATGGCGAGCAGGAGGATGATGCCGCTGATGCCTCGGATGCTAAGGAACAGCCCCAGGAGGACGACTTGGGCTTTGACGATCCCTTCTTCGACGACCCTAGTGGCAAGGCTACTGCTGCTGCTCGTCGTAAGGAAGAGAAGCGCAAGAAGCGGGAGGAGCGTGCAGCGGAGGAAGCTGCGGCCGCAGCTAAGCGGGCGGAGCTGGAGCTACTCATGATTGACGACAACAAGCCTGGCATCAAGCACTTCGATATGAACGAGATTGAAAAGGCGGAGAAACAAGCTCGCAAGAAGAACAAGAAGGGCAAGAGTAAGGGCAAGCAAGTTGAAGCTCCTAAGGACGACTTCGAGATGGAAGTCACCGATCCTCGTTTCGCTCGACTCTACGAGAGCCACGAGTTCGCCATCGATCCTACCAACCCCCGATTCAAGGCGACTTCGGGTATGAAGGCTCTGTTGGAGGAGGGTCGCAAGCGACGCAGGGATCGGGATGAACATGCAGACGAGGAGGATGCTCCTCGTGAACAAAAGAAGAAGCAGAAGAAGAGTGCGTCCAAGGAGGGCGGATCGGATGATCTGAAGAAGCTGGTCGAAAAGGTGAAGCAAAAGACCAAGCGCAACTGATTGGCTTGTACTATATTTAGTTGACTACCTACTACCCCTACTACTACTCAACTATCATGAAAGCGTCATCACTGGGATGACGATGCAGATACCATTGGTTAAAAGGTTCTTGTGTTTAATTTGAGAGGTTTTGAGCGTCTGCCTATGATTTGGACGGCAATGTCATTGTTTGTTCCTTGTGTACCCCTGCGCTGTAGCTTGCCGTATTACTATTCGACCTATCGCTGTGGCTCTCATTAGTCCAAGCTACTTCCCCCCTGATTCCACCATGTATAACCCATGACGGGCGTAGGCGAGTCATGACAGACAATGTATAGATTCGGCATTCACGGAGGAAATCCTGGTAAATCAGAGTTGGGTTGAGGGGCGTTGGAATCCCGACTGGCGCAGATTCCCGCCCAAACACTGCCTAGCCCATGCAACATGAGGTGATTGTGTGACGGATTGGGCCGTGTGCAGGGGGGCAGTCGAGCGCTGACAGGCCCAAAAGGCCGTGAAGTTGCAGGCGATCGGCCGCGATGAGATGAGGCTGAGATCATGTGCGGTACGGCCAGCTTCACCGCCCTTTCGGGAACTCGTCGCTGTTTCTTCCCCAATATTCCCCTCCTCCTCCTCCCTCCCTCCCTCTTCTCTTCCCTTCCCTTCCCTTCCCTTCCCCTCTGGCCAATTCATTAGCCCCCGGTCCTGCCAATTCATTCCCACTTGTTTGCGTCTCCCTCCGCAGTGGGAAGTCGCTCTAAATTCATCTGGATCGATTGGCTTCGATTGCATCCCCAGTGACTTAATTCTTTCCGGCCCAATTGGCGGCTGACTAACCCCCTTCTGGACACGGGCTGTCACTACTACCACTAGTTCACTACTATCACTTCCTTTTCCGACTACTTACTTTGCTTCACTTACCACTCCTATTACTGCCTATCCCCCCTGCAAGTGGGCGTGTCTGGCCTCCACAGTGAAAGAAGGCCCTCCACCCCGTTCATTCCTTCTGGATGGCTTGATCATGGTTGGCATTCGGCGGGATTGAACGATGGGTGCTGCAGCTCATTCTAGTATATCTGTCTGAGTGTTGGTTTCTTGCCTTGATTTCCTAGCTTGATTATTTCTTTTTTTGTTTGCTTCTCGGCTCGAGTGCTCGATCCCTCCTTCATCGGCATTCTCTCACTGGCCTTTACTTCCTGCAGGTTTGCCTTATTTCGAATTGCCATCATGCTGGGTCGACTGTTGAGCACTGCCGCGGCTACTCTAAATCCGGCGACTTACAACGCCAAAAACGCTCACCAATTAGAATCCGTCACGGAGGAGGAACATACATCTGGCTTACTATTCCCCGATGCTAGTCTCCTCCGACATTCCCATACGCACGCATATCCGCTGCATACGGCCTACAATTCCCCGAACGCTTCTACGGCTGGTGCCTATGATGATCGCGGCGGTGTCGAGTTGGACCCGTTGAAGGATTTCCGGGTGATAATTGCACAAAATGCATTGGGAGATCGAGATGCTTGTGTCCTGTTGGACACACGCGCCAGTTCGCAGGATCAGACTTCTATGGGACTTGGGTTGGAACCTCAGGTGTTCGACAATACTACCGGTGCGAGACATGCCCGTACGGTTTCGAATCTCACCCGTGGGCCACGGCGGGGCTACTTGTCGCAGTCGTCAGCCGCGGAGCCAAGCCCACTCTCTATCGCCGCGGAGGCACGGAGGTCACCTCCCATGTCGTCTGGCGCTTTCATGAGGGCTCGTGGTCGTAGTTCCACACTATCGCCGGCGGGAAGCTATCATGAACCTAGCCACCCTCGCTATGCTGCGGACTCGAATGATACCGGTCTTTTAAATTGTATTTTCGGCAGCAGTGCGTTTAGCTATAGGGGGTCATCGACGAAGATGCATATCATCTCTGCCGACGATGAACCTGGCAAAACTGCACCTACATCTCCTGCAACCCGCAACTCTCTGTCGCGCGCGTATACAACTGGAAGTCAATCAGCCTTTACAGGCACCAGCCGCGGGAACGAGTCCAGACCGCCAGCAAAGGTTACGATACTCCTGACTAGAATGTTCAGCGTCCATCTACCCGAAGGTGGTGAGACGTCTCTGGATGGCATGAACGCAGCTGGTTCTGTGAACCAAGACTCACTTCCGAACAGCGGTTTTCCTTTTCCAGACGTCACGAAGCGTCGGAAGATCAAGGAGAAAAAGACACCGATGTATGCTGTGGCAATTACTATCCAGATCCCGCTCCTCTCTCGGAACGCAGGGCGACCGGCCTCACGGTTCAATGCCCAGGGTCCGGACTCTCCCAAACCGGGAATGTCGTGCTCTTTGGACTCGGACTACCGTTTCCGTGGGGGTTTCCTCGATGACAGTTTGTCCCTTGCGAGCCCACCTGCGAGCCTGGATGAGCGCATTGATCTTCTGGTTGATCATTGGGATGTAATAAACCGCACCCTGTCCCACTTGGAGAGACTTTCGCGAAGAGAAATCCTCTTTCTGCTGAAAAAGGTAGATTCCTCTTCAGCCATGCATCCAAAGCCAGCCAAACCCCCAAACATGCAACGAACAAATCAAACTTTTGTCCACCTGCCTGCGAACATCTTGGCCGTAAATTCCAGGCTACGAGACGAAGCGATCCGCAGCAGCCGTCGCATTAGCACGGCGTTGCAAATGCCATTCGTCGTAACCGGCCAGAATCGGTGGGGCGTGTGGCGTGAGGAAGGCCGCTCCATCATTCGCAGCATTGGAGATAAGGACCACAGCTTCTTCTTCCTTGTTCTCATTACAGCATTCCTGGGCAACCATACTGAGTGGCTCAATGCCCTCGGTCCCGAGTGGTACCGACGGAGGCATTATTTACAGCAGAAGGCTCAGCAGGATTCTGACCCGCTTCTTGCTCACCGCACTGTCATTATATCGCCTGACAAGATGACGGCGCGGAGACTTATTTTCTTGCTTGCAGTATTTCTTCCACCGAAACAGCGTTTCGAGCCTCTCCCTTCCCCTATCAGGCCGGGCACCGCGGCTTCCACAAGGGCTATTTCTCAGAGCCCGCCAAATGTCCCGGTTCTGCGGCAGGAGTCCCTGCGAAGAGTGATGGAACGTCGATCTCGCGCACAACGCCTCACTCTTAGTGAAAGAGAACAGCACCAGCGGTCCGTGAGCGTTTCGTCGTGCGAGACGGCGCATCGTTCCACGGATGAGACCGAGCCGTCGGTGACACCGGACTTCACTACCATGCGCCGGGGATCCGACGCTCGCTCTATTCGAGCATTAGGCGTGCCCGTCCACGCCAAGGATATGCGCGCGAGGAATACGAGTGCAGCGACAACATCAACCACCACTCCGGGTAGTACTGTTCCGGTCCCCCATTTTGCTTCTCAAGGCCGCTCCGAGCGCGCAGGGTCGGACCAAGCAGTGGCTGACGGGCCTGACAGCCTCGCTTCGGAAACGCTGCTGAGGAGCCTCCAACGAAGCGAAAGCACAAACACTAGTGCGAATGGCAGTATACCATCTGCTAATGGTCGATGGGGCAACATATTCTCCGGTCTGTGGAGCGCCCGTCAGGAATCGTCTACTGGTGACAGCGAATCTGTGGCACCAACAGACACCCGCAAACGGTCCGTGTCAGCGTACACAAATCCTCCGAGGCGCCCTCCTCCCACCCTGAGTCAGATGGTTAAGGAGGCCTCGCTCGGACCTACTGAAGTCTCTCCGAAAAGCGCAACTAGCAACCATATTTCCATTCCGCAGGCTTCAAATGCCCACCATGGATATGAAGACGATGATGCCCCTGATGAGGCTGCGGCTACGGACCAAGCGAGAGAGTCGTCGCTGAAGTTGTCGGTCCGAGGAGATGATGGCATTGTTGATGTTGATCTTCCTTTGCCCGGATTTGTCTCGCTTTCTTCATCTGGCGATTCCACAATGGCATCACCAAAGAAGACACGAACGTCGGTTACTAGTGTTGACGCCGTAGCGTCTACACACAGCAGCACATCCGGCTTTCCCTCTACCTTGAAAGACAGTGATGGACCTAACATGAACGTTGCTGGCTGGCTGAAGAGCTTCCATGATGACTTCTTACTTCAAGCGGTCCGGCCCTATAATGGGCTCGAGGCTGACATCAAGCGTGCCATGCAAGCAGAACCGATGTCAAGCCAAGCCGCGTGTCTTGATGCGGACGGATCCGGACGATGGGTTGATGTTGCGACCACTCTCATTGCGGATGTGCGAACCTTCACGGTGAAGCGGCTGCGGCTACGTCGTAAAGTCGGGAGTGCTTCTTGGCGCAACACATCGCCTTCGTTCTCTCCCCAACCCGGCACCCCTCGTCATGTCTCCGGCGGCTCGGCGTCTGCGTCTCAGCTGACCAGTTTCTTTTCTCAAGCTACTGCTTCCAGCAAATCGTCCGCTAGTTCTTCATCTGATGGGTTTGGCTCAAGTGATGTAGAAGAACGCTTTGTAGAAGAGCACGTGATGGATTTGGATGGCACACTGGTGGACGCTCTAGAACGAGTTCTTGCTCAGAGCGGACCTTCCTCAATGGTACACTCCCGGGCTCCGTCGCCCACGCGCACTCGGCGCACTGAGGACAAGCACATGTCAGACGTGCTGAGTCGGGACGAGATGCGCCCAGTGGAGGTTCCTCGGACCGAGTGTCGCAAACTTGTCTTAAGCGCGCTCGACGAGGTTGTTCGCAGTGTAACCGCAGAGCACTGCCGAGAAGATGAAGGCGAGCTGGGGCCCACAGACCGGGACCGCCGGCGAGTACAGACAGGAGGTGATAACACATTACGTGAGGGCATTCGTAAATGGCTCCTTGATGTTGAAGAGGCGTGGTAGGCCTGTTGTGTAGTTGGGGCGGTCTATGATTGGGATTCATACTTTTCACCTCTTCTCCCTGTTCTTACCGGGGATGCCCTTATACAGTTCTGTTTTCTTTTTTGCGCTTTGATATATCATCATGATACCCATGTGTTGATTATAGTTTCTCATTCGCCCAAGCATACATATGACCGCACCCATGCCTGCCTCCCTCACATTGTATCTCACTATGTAGATAAGTCAGACTACATCAGTCACAGATAACTACTGAATATAACATAACAAATTTCTATAATACTTACTTGATTGTCAATCCCATCCTGACCTTCCGTTCGAACACAACTAACGAACGTCACCACCACACTACTTTACACTCACACATGATACCTAAACACCCCATACACGTACTTCGCCAAAATACATCATATAATTCATTCAACATAATTAGCCATAGATTACGATTACTCAGTACATCCATCCACACATCCACACACAACAATCCCACCAACACAACCTTACTACATACAGACAGACATACATACATCCTACATAACCGGCCTCAACGCCCCACTCCTCGGACTCCTCCCCTCATCCCTCGACGCCCTAGCCCTAGACTCAATGGTCGGCAACGTCCCATTATGCGACGCCCTACTCATCAACCCCGGTCCCGAGGTGATTCCCAAGTGTGGATGATGGCTGACCACACTCGCCGGCAACTCCAATGACGGGATAGCGGTATCCAACAACGCCGTAGGCTCGACGCGCGTACTCGTCGGACGGACATGCGACTCGCTGTAGAACTGTTCAAGACGGATAGGGTCCCGACAGAAGTCCTCGAAGTTGGTGAGGATGTGTTCCGGCGCGCGGTAGAAGTTCGAGGAGTCGAGACTAGCTGCGGCGGCGGCGGTGGAGGCGGGGAAGTGGCGCGGGCTGTTGGTGATGCTGGTGCTGACGTCGTGGGGGATGGGGAGGATTGTGGGACGGGTTAGTGGGGAGAGGCGCGGGGAGGCGCGATCGCCGGGGTCGTAGGTGCCGGCGCGGGTGCGGTGCTGTGGCTGCTGCGGGTCGCGGTCACGGTCGAGACGGTCGCGGCTGGTGGCGGCGGCGCGGGTGCTGACGAGGCGGTTGGCGAGGAAGAGGAAGTCGCCGTCGTCGGTGATTTGGACGAGGAGGCTGCCGGATCGGTGGATGTATTGCGGGTAGCGGTAGTCCGGGATGCCCCAGGAGTAGGAGACTTCGACGTCGGCGGGGAAGGCGGAGCGGGCTTCGAAGTCGAGGACGAAGTCGAAGCGCCGGAGAAGGGCTTTTTGGTAGTAGTGCCGGTCTGGAGGGGAGGGTTGGGTGAGGGAGGTGGGGGTGGTTGAGGAGGAGGTTGATGCTTGGAAGAGGGACGGGAGGGGACCCTTGGGAGGGGGGAGTTTGAGTTGGACGCGGTAGGGTTTGCGGAAGGGTTGGGTTTCGTCGATGGCGCAGGCTTCGGCGATGGGCACTTGGACGAGTTTGAGACCGAATTTCTCGGCTGTTGAGGCCCAGGAGATGACGGCGTCTTCGATTAGTTTGGCGGTTGTGTTCATCCAGCTGAGCTCGATGTGGAAGCAATTGTCGGGGTTGTGGAGGCGGTCATAGTGGAGGTCGATGACCTCAGGGCGGTTTGATCGTTTGCGTGGATCGACGTCGTATTTCATTGTCTTGGATAGCATGATGGCGGCCTTGTTCTTCCCCTTTGAGGGGGTATTTGGGGCCGGCTGAGCGGCCTCGTCCAGACTTTCTGACCGCGAGTGGCTGATGGGCGAGTCGCGGGGGTTTTCTCCAGTCGGGGTGGAGGCAGCTGGCTTGTCGGCCCGGATCTGAGGGAACCAGCTGCCGCGAGACTCTGGGCGAGAGGCCCGGTATTCGCTGCAGATCTGGTAGAAGTAGTTGCCATCGCGGAAGTTGTGGCGCCGCTCTACGTGCTGGAAGAGGCCGTGCTTCAGCAACTCGTTGCCGAACTCGACTGCCTCCTCGCGGCTGTCGATGTCGCGGAAGTTTTGGAGAAGCCAGGTCGTCAGTTCGAAGCCGATGAAGCAATTGTAGTGCAGGCGCCAGTGCCACCGTCGATCCATCATCCGGACGCCCTTCTCACCCTGGATTAGTTGCGCCAGTGTTGTCAAACTAATGCTCGATCGCTCCAGCAGCTCCGACTCCGGCAGCAGCTGGGCTGGAGAATTGTCCAGGCCGGGATCTGTAAGGATGATTCGATCCAGTTCAGCTGCCACGACCTCGGAGGAATTCCGTGTCTGGTACATGATGTTCAAGGGGTTTTGCTCCCGCTTCTTGCGGGCTGTGTCGAACAGCTTCTCCTCAGGCGGAACGTACTTGTGCCGCTGCCAGATATGCGTGAGCTGATTGATTCCCAGCAGATGGATTTCTTCCTCATTGTCTTCGTTGTACGACTGAAGTTGGCGGCGAGAGTTGACTTGCAGGTGCATCGGGATCAGCACATAACGCGCCCGCCAGAATTGCAGCTGTTGGGCCGGGCTAAAGAGGTACTCGCGATGTCCGGCCACGTAATTGTCTGCATAGTTCCAGTTGTATTCTTCCAGTGTTGGATCCAGTCGGATATTTTTGACTTCATATTCCGGGCTCAGGATCGTGCGCATGGCTGGTGAATACATGGTGAAGTCGTTGGTCTTGTGGGACGCCAGCATGGCCGAGTTTCGGTGGGTGTATCGAGTCACTTCGATCTCGGCCTCGTCGATGCACACAAGTCGATGGATCGTGTTGCCCTTCGATAAGAACACAGTTGCCCCGTCTCGTTCCAGGCTTCGTGTATCGAACACGTTGGGTGCCTCGAGGGAATACTGGCCCGACACTTCAACGACGTTCTTGCCGACGACTATTTGGAACCCATGAGATAGACGCAGCGAGATCATTTCACGTAGAAGCACGCCCCGTGTTTTCGGCGGCTCCACACCCTCCGCATCGTCGTTCGGGAACACGCGATAGGGAGTTTGATAGTAATCCGACGCCAGCTCGGTCGCCGTCGGGAACTCTTCCGTAGTCAAGGGCAGGATAGCAGGGGATTTCAAGCTCTTCCACTTGACAACAGCTACATGTGGAGGTCTCGGATACGCATGCTGCCAACGCCCAAACCAGCTGGTGTCTCGTAAGACGTCTTTTGGCGTATTGCAGGGATTTATGGACCGAACCCAAGGCGCCAAAGCCTTGGAAGGCGCGCTCTTGGATGCGTCCCGCGAGCTTCCATTGATCGTCACCCGTGGATGCGGCCTTTTGGCCCGGCCTTCATGGCGAGCTTCACCGGGTATAGGGATTTCAGTCGTTGTAGTTGAGTATGACTCGGTGATAGGGCGGTCGCCTTGCTCCGCATCATCCTCGGGTGGTTGCTTCTGGGGAACCTTGATCTCTATGGGCCGCGAGGGGGTGATTGCTGAGCTATTGTGAGATTGCTTCTGGGGCGTAGTCGGTGTCGTCGAGAGATCGATCACGGTCTTCGTGGACGCAGAATCCGATATGCTGAGAGAGTCCACACTTCGCGTATCAGCAAACATGCCTGTGGGTTTCTTCACATTTGCTGTCGATTGCCCGCGAGCATGCTCGACGTTGACTTCCGTGCTCGCCTGAGCTCTGGGAGGAGTGGCACTCAGACCCCGCAGAGCAAAGCTGATCGTACGCGAAATCCGTGGGATCCGGGCGCTGGAAGAGGTCTTTAGAGCAGGCTTCTTCGGAGACACCGTTCGCGTAGGAACGGGCTTTTTCGGGACCGGGAGCGTAGCATCAATCTTCCGGGGCGCGGAATACGTCGTCTGGGCGCGTTCGTTTGAATTGGTTTCATTTTCCCTCAAGCGAGTCACAGACCGAGCGGACAGTCGATCGTGTGCATTTGACACTTGCACTTCTGGCTCGCTGGGTCGCTTTGGCTTCGTCGGCTTCGGGCGCTGACGGCGCTTAGGAAACGGATGGAACACTCCTTCGTCATATTGGTCCATCCACGAAACCACCGACTTCGAGGATTTTCGCGACTTGGGCAACATCGCATCTTTGGAGCTTGCTATGTTCTGGAGAAATGGCTCGGGTCGGAGGCTATCACTCAGCTGATGTCGGAAGGGCGAGTTTCGCTTAAAAGGCAGATTTCCTGGGCTTATATTCGCGGGACTCAAAGCCATCGCGTGATTTGACCTTCTCGAGATACCCTGTCCTTCAAGAAGATAAGGAATGGAAATATTCGACTGTTCACTTTCCATGACTCCCATCATCTGGATCTCATACATCCGCACGCGCGGCACGAAGACCTTCGATTGCTTGGTGACAGTGAATGGAATTGGAGCGTTAGGATCCTTCTTCAGAATGCGTCGAGCCTCTCTGTACGTCTCAGGATTCCAGTACGAAATGTCAAGCCAGTGAGGAATGCCGTAATTCCATTCGTTACGGTGTGAAGACCAGGGTCTTGCGCCCATTCCAGGAAACGACTTTGGCGAGAGGTGCGAGCCCCTGCTGGCTAGGCTTGCGAACGACAGACGCATTTCAGGCGAATAGCCGCCGTCTTGAATGTCCCCTCCATACGAAGGGCTCTGTGTTCTCTGTGCCGGCTCGCGGTATTTGAACAAAGGCACCGAGTGCAGCGGCATGGGACTAAGGCAGACCAAGTCAATGGCAATACCTCGATTCGTCAATGCTTCCGTCGTGGAGGCTAGAGACTCATAGGACACCTCGAAAACGCCACTTCCTGGAGTGATGACGATGATCGAAGTTCCCGTATGCACCATATCGCGATCAATGTGATCATACGCCAGATGAGATGAGGCCAAATGGATCGCTTCGAGAATGTTCCCGCGAAGCGCAGTGCTGGGCCGTCCGGCGATGGTGGCAGATTGGGCTCGAGGGGCCACCTTGACCCCATCGATAGTGGGCGTTTTGATGTCGTCTGTAGTCTTGAGAATCGATACGTCCCTCAAAAAGGTTCGAAAGTCCTTCTTCAGCTCATCCAGAATGGTGGTCCAATGGCCACTCGCCATATCATTTACGACCACACGGTAAAAGTCCCTAGTCGGCGCACCATTTGGCGTGAAGTTGTTGTGCAAACTCTCTGATGTAAGACTCGAGGAGGGCCCAATGGCCGACGGATCATATTCCACGCGCGTAAACAACACAATGGTGACCAGATGTCTCGCGTCGGAATTGGCCCAGCGCTTGAACAACTCCGGCAGAAAGCCATTGATGACCCTACTAAAGAGAATATCCCCTGTACCTTCAGAGTCAAAGTCCCACATCTCTCTCGACATCTGAATAAAGAGGACATATTTGGCCGATTCGCTTCGAAACACGGGAATAGTCTGCGGGGAGAAGAAGCCCGAGAGGACCTTCTTGCCCCGGATGAAGATATTCTTGACCGTGGCCTTGATACTCCCCATGAACACGATCTTCTGGCCCTTGTAGACGATCTTCTCCGATAATTCCGACATTACCAGTCTCCACATGTCCGAACGGACCAGATACTGATCGCGGAAGGAGATATCCACATGAGAGGCCGAGCATTGCGCACGCTCCACAATGGAGATGTGAACCGCGGTGCGGTTCTTGAACCCGAAGATGTTAGCCACGCTGCTCGTGACCGACAATTCGAGCTTTGGGTGACGGGTCTTGATCTCCTGTGGGAGCGGCTTGACCACGAAGAGACATCGACTCTGCAACGGAGTCTTGAACTTGGACATGGGGTTCGCCGGCAGCGACGAGTTCAGGTCGACATGACTCTCGCGCAGCGACCGGGCTCCCATGTCTGCTTTGGCGGCATAGGGGGCATCGCCCGAAAAGCGCGCGGGCAATATCTCAATGACATCGCCCACTTGCACGCCGGTGTCGCTGAAGGCGGCCTGGTTGAACAGGATCTCCTCCTTGGAGAAGGTCTCATCATGGACCCAGAGGGAGCATTGACGACGGTCCAGTCCGGTGGATGAGAGTCGGGCTGCCTTGTCATCGGGAGTGGAGGAGCGATCCCGGGGCGTACCACGAGGAAGCTCGGCGGTGCGCGAGCTGGAAAGCGTGTCGATACTGGCGGCGCTCACCTGCCGCAGGTGCGAACGCTTCATAGGGCCCCGCAACGACATTCTCTAGCGTCACCGTCGCATGGTTGAATGACCATTGAGATGAGAATCAGTCTAGCAATTAGCTAACGAACAAGTGGAATAATTGAGGTGATTGGGGCGCATTGGCACCGTGGCTAGCTGAATTGATGATTGATGCTTGATTGATTATTGATGGATTGCTTGATGCAGTGCCCGTGACTTTCCCCACATCATGTGACAGCCTCCGCATCCACAAGGGAAGGCGGTGTAAGATCAGTCTGTTACATCACGTGCAATTATATAATCACCCACGTGAGCCGGAGTGACGTACGCCTGAGGCAGTTATGATGCCATAAAACATTCCTGCCTCAGGATCACAGCAGATCCTGCGAAGCATTTGAAAGGGACCGAAAAGATTCGGGGACCAGGAATCCAACCGAATCTCGACCCAAAGGGCAGCCCGAGCTGCCCTTCTCGGATCGAGTCCGAGATCTCCGTCCATCCGAAGATACGAACGAAAAGTACTTTTTTTCGTTGAGATCTACATGACAAGGCACACCTACTAAGCCTGAATTTTAGATAGAGACTGATGCGAGTCGCGCAGTGCGCATGCCCAGGTGCGCCCACAATCGTGAATTTTCCCTGCGCCAGCCGATACCAGCTGGTGATTGGTTCCATTACGCATGATCGGAATCTGAAGGGCATGAAACGATCCGTCGGTCTTTCCCTTTCCCTTTCTCCCGGATGGAGCGAGTCGTGCAACGTAGACAGACTAGACAGTAAGGTCCGTCCTGTCATGCGTTGGGAGTATGTACACCCCAATGCAGTAAATAATGCAGGAAAGGAGTCTGCCGACGCCGAGGCAGGCAGCTAGCAGGTTGTGGAGAACAAACTAGTGACTTCGGAATGGTTCGAAACGGTGAATCGCAGATGGGCTGGCCCGAAGACGATCCATCCAACTTTCCACCGCGGCGGGAAAAAAAACCCTCTTCAAATGCAACCAATCGGTAATGATCAGGCCCGCGCGGTGATGGAGATTAACCGAACATCACCAATGAAAGGGACCGGAATGTGCCGCTTCCTCTGGTGGTGACGGCCTGGGATGGCTGGATGGAGACCTGATAATGCAATTGTCTGCGCCAGTCTGTGCAAGACCTGACATCAACACGTTGACAGACATATCTTGGACCCATCTATAGGGGGGGGTTGTTTATACTACTTCACCCTGATACGCTGTCCTACGCGGTCTGGTTTGCTAGTCTCGCGTATGCCAACAAGTACAATGGACAGTATTAAAGGGTGGCCATGCAAATGGTGAGGTCAGCAGGAGATTTTCAAAAAACTGGATGGTTTGGCTTGGCTCATTTTAGCGGCGTCGGGATTTGATCTCTGACATCGGGATCTGGACCCTATTTGGGTACGCTGGGGCCATGCGTAAGCCATGGTGGAGGATATTTTCATCTGAGCCAGCAGCCACGCATTCGAATGGGCTTCCACTCCATTCCCTCCGTTCCTCTATTTTTGTCTTTTATCGTGTTTTTAGCCCAGGTTAAAATCATGGTTCGCACCATGGCGTGCTTCGGAGCATCTCGCCAAATGGATAGGTCAGATTTGGATCAGCAGTAGTTGAACAGAAGAACCGCAAACCCGGACGCTATCGGCGCTAGCCTGTAGCCTAGCTGGCCCCATAGTCCATGCAGCGTCCTTTTGCCTTCTCCAGATCGAGGATCCGTACACTGCCGAAGTGCCTCCTTCTCCCTGCCACACTATCCCCCTTCCCTGGCGCGAGAGAAACGAGAGCAACACGGAACAGCTCTGATCGAGCGCACTTAGATCAAGCCAGTGGCTCAATATTTAGCACAAGAATTGGCGGAATTACGAAGCGAGTCACCAGCTGTACCTGAAAACCGATGGATGACTGGGTGGTGAGTGGTGAGGTCGTTGCCCAACTTTTCCCAATCAGTAAATGCTTGGAGCCTCACGCACCCCTTCACCATTAACCATGAGCAGTGTCTTCTTGGTCCATATTCTTTCCTTTTTCTTTGCTCTTCCCCTTTGTTTTCTCTTTTTTTTTTTTTTTTTTTTTCCTATCTATTTAACATATGGCAAGCGTAAGTTCTTGTTATCGCTCCCCTTTCTGCAATTGACTTGGCCGGTCTTTTCGTCTAGACCCGTGAGGGATCTGGCACCCATGACCAGCCGGACCATGGCCGAGAGTTTCTCCCAACCACGGATCAACCCCCAACGGGCAGCAAGCTTTAGCTGCAAGCAGGGGAATGGATGAACGGTAAGCTAAGCCCGACAGGAATCGACCTTGCAGACAGCAGCACAATAAAGTACCGTTCCGCACGGTGACGGAAGTGCTTGCCAGCAAATGACAGCAACCCGCTTGAGATGGAAAGTGTCGGCCCACTCCGAAGAACGCGACTGCAAGGAGTCATCGAGCTACTCTCCAGCTGTACCGACAGACACTCAACGCCTGGGGAAGGTGCCAAAGGGGAGGGAGAGACTTTAGTAACATGGAGACTGCAGTGGGTTGCGTACAAGCCCATTGCATATTTCTAGCCTTGTCTTAGTTCTTTGGGGGACCCTGTCAGAGCCATGGTGCCAGTTGTAGCAGCACAACGAATGCCTGTCGAGCAAGGCAGCCGCATTCCCAGCTGCGCGCAAAAAGTCCAAGCATCTTACGAGCCTTCAGCTTCCAATCAAATTCAGAGGACTCCAGTTTCAATATGTGGTAGATAGATAAGAAAGAAAAGAAAATCGAATCCAAAGGATCGAAATGCACATCGACATGAAAACTGGATCCCAGCCAGTGTCGGGCCAATCAAGGCTCCCATCTCCTCTAGGGCGTCTCCAATATCGGATCGATGCCCAATAAAGGCGGAAGTGCAGTTCGGACCGTAGCCCGATTGGGACAAAGTTCGCCTGATGCCCTGCACTTCGCGGCTCGACGATCAATTCTACTCTCCTGTGGGGGTCCGTGGGCCTGACAAACTGGACAGAAAAGGGGGGGCTGCCGTAGAATTGCTGCAACAGTAATGGGGGAGCAATGAGATTGTCAAAATGAGGCAAGACCCCGTGCGAATTGCTGGACGCCACGGGTGGGTTGCGACTTACTTTAAGACAGGGCTTGCGCTATGTAGATCCACTCCTCGAGATTCATCGGTGCAGAGCCGGGGTTGTCTACATCTATTGACAATCATAGAAAGCCTGTTCCAATCTCTAGAGGGGTCACGGGGTAGGAGTAGAAACAGGAAAGAAGGGAAAGAAGAAAGCAGAGAAAATGGGGGGAGAAATGGAAAATTGGAAATAGGAAGAAAAAAAAATGAAAATAAGATAATGTGAATGAGACCTACTCCAGTACCAGTTCAGTCCAATGATAATAGATAGTGTAGGGAAATAGAGATGACCGCGTCAAAGCGAATTATTTTCCCTCGACGGAGACACTCTAATCAGCGCGACCACTAATGGTTACTGACGGGGGGAGTAGCCCACTACAGTGGGTGAGTCCAAGGCTTCACTGGACAGGGACCTTCGGTCAGTTGTCGGGCTTGTTTCGGAAACGCAAGGTGTGAGGGAGAGATCATCATGGAATGTTTGCACCATGCGGACAGTCAGGATTTGCTACGGTCGGCGGGGCTGGCGATATCACCAAGGTCGGGGGCATGCTCAGCGATAAGATCCTTGCACACTAGCCAGGCCCTTTGGCAGGAGGGATCCTTCGTCGACATTTCCGCCAGCCAGCCGGTCGCTTTGGACACCTGCGCCAGCACCCGCCGAAACTTGGCACTTCCGGGTCTCGTCATCAGCAGCAATTCCATGATGAGAACGGTGGTGGACTGCATCAGATAATGTAAGATGCACCACCAGGGGGAGACCCCATAGACCCAAGCGAGGTCCGGGGGATCGGGCAGTAAGTCGAGCATCTGGCCGGCAAGGTCGACACACACAGTTGACATGGTCTCGCAAAATCGTCCCGGTGGGTCGTTGCCGTAATTCTGTTGGGCGAGACGGTTTAGGCACGGTTGCGTAATGAGCATCTTGGTACTGCAAAAGCGAAACGCCAGGCTCGCCCGTTGCCTCTCGAACGCGGGTGCCCCTTTAGTGAAGTGGAAGGCTGGCGGAAGTCTGGAAAGCCATGCTTCAACCTTGCCATGCAGCATGGAGATGGACCCCTCGATCTCTCGCCATGACTTTCGAGCTGCCCCTGGAGCATACAGAAGGTCAACCGACTCCCGCATGATCAGCGCTAGGTCAATATGATAAAGAAAATAGAGCGAGGTGTTTGGTGTGAGCGCTTCGATGGCCCCAGCAGCAACCTGGTCACTTTGTTTGCCGAACGAATTCATTTGTAGCCGGAAAGAGTCGGGCGTTCCCGCGTTGTCGGGAGATTTTCCAGGAACCCGTAAACAAAAGGTTTCCATGAAGATATTTCGAGCTTCGTGATCCGCGATCAGTTGGACGACCTTGTTGTCCATGAATTCTTCCTCCTTGAAAGGAACTGGGAGCGGCGTGGTGCAGAAAACATCATTGGTGCTCGGTGGGCGGCCCGTCATGACACAAAGTGAGTTATCCAGCATATATAGGGACCACCATACCCGATAACGCGTCTCCTTGGACACATGAACAATCGCATTGCTCTCGCTTCTCAAGTTCAGCCCCATCGTGACAGCCGAACGGATGGACATACCACAGATTCGCCAGGACCTGCGAGATGGGTTTTATCAAATCAGAGAAAGATGCGGGAAATGCGGGCAACCACCGAGAGATGGGCCCTGAAACGTAAGAAGGAATCCCGGAAGGTGCATACCTGTTGACTTGTCCTATGGACATTAAGTAAAACGAAGTCAGCCCCTCCACTTGTACTTGCTGCAGATTTGGGTGCTCGAGAAGTGCTGTATCATTCATGCTAAGCTTCCATGCCCGCGAGAAGTAGACCAAGCTCTCGTCGGTCCCATTCTCCACGTCATTGTACAAATGACGCGCGTGTCTCGCAGAGATCGCGAAGACCAAGTTGAGTATTGCAAGCCATCTTTTACCCGGCCGTACATGAGGGGCCGAGTAAAATGACTTGTACTGTGCCAGAAAAATCATCTTGCCCACGATTGGGAACGTTGGATGGACGGCTTGAAAATAGCTGTCGACAAGCTGGTCAGCCACCGTAATAGGGGGTCGTTGAGATGGATCAACATCATCAATAACTGGGATATCCGAGTCGTCAAGGAAAAAATTCACGGAGGAGACCGAATGTCGATCCCAGGTCTCTCGGGGGGATGCGGATTTCGATCGTTCCAGAAGGCGCTTCAATCTGTACATCCAAGCGATCTCTGAATGTTCACCCACAAAGCCCATGGCTTGTATCTTCTCGTCACGGTTAAAGTCTTCGTTGGTATAGTCTAGAGCCGCCAGCGAAGAACCTGGTGAGGGCTGCCCCAGAAGGGCTGCATCGGCTACTTTGGCGGCCGATGATGCGGACAACCCATGTGCACCACCGAGTTGGTCATGGTCGTCTCTTTGCTGTAATGGGTTTCTTTATGTTAAACAGGGCTGGGAATGGGGTCTAGAGGGGAAGGGAAGAATAATAAAAAAATAGCGGGAGAGTTCGGCCACCTAGAGGATGGATGGATTCAAGGGATCTTACATCGTGCAAAATTCGTTCGACATATTGGGCCGTTTGCGAGTCCAGCTTCGGAGCAATCTCTCGCATAACGGCTTCGTATACCTGGACCTGGGTTGTCAGATCACTGAGCTGCCTAGAACCCACCGTCAGATAGATTCATCGATCAACTTTGGAAGCAGTCACGTAAACGCACTTGGCCATCTTTTCGCGCTTCCGATCTCCATAGGAGCAGCGGATGCCCGACTCCTGGCAACGCTGGCAAGTCGGGCGGTGACCGCTACATTTGGCCTTCTGGTCTCGACAGTTCTCACAAGCCCGGCTGACTCGGCCACTGCTGGTCCAGGTGCTCGTGCTCACAGTCCTGGGGATGGCCACCTTGGAGTTCACTGTGCGATCCCCAGGAGCGCTCCGGGAGCCGCCAGCAGCGGGGGTCTCAGCATGACTGACGGGGACGGACTTGTAAGAGACCGACGGACCGAAAGAAGCAGGCTGTGAGTACTGAGGCACCGGCCAGTTATGATACTTGGGTTCACTGTCCGGGAGGTCGGACGAGGCGGACGAGGAATAAGAGGGATAAGGGAAAGGAGGGGGCCGGTTGTTGTCGCTCATTGTCAAAGACAAGACGAGGCGAGGCGAGAAAACTTGTCAGCCCCCTTGGTCCCAACCCTCAATAGCACGGACGAACCCAGCAACAGCAAATACGGGCAAACACTCCTGATTAGCGAGGACTGGGCATAAGGGTCACTATAGACCAGGAGAGAATAATAATAGTGGACAGGGCGGTTTTTGGTGAGATTCATAGCAACAGCTTAACGCTTGTTGGCCGGAAGGGACCCAGAGCCGGTCAAGGGAGAAGTGTGGTAGGCTGGAGTTAATTGCCGGGTTTGGTCTCGCCACAAGTTGGGCGGAAATCGGCTCGCGTCTCCGGAACACCAAGTGAAATTGGACCAGAAGACTATCCTTCGGGCTATCATTTTCAACCATGGTTCTTCGCTCCCTCCATCTCCGCATTTTTGGACAAGAGAAAGAGGCTCTCTCTCATCCATAAGCCCTCCCTAATTTTCTTTTTGGGACGAGAAGCTCGCCCGTTGACCCAGCTAGAAAGGGCGCGACCCGACCTCGTGGGACCGCATGACAGCCAACCCGGTGCCAATGTTGGTGAGGCGGACGTCCCCGTTCCCTCCCATCCAGCTCATCAGCAACACAAGTCACCTTTGAAAACATGGGAGATGGAAGCATTTCGCGATTCGCATCGGCTCCAGGTAACAATGTTTGGTGCACGCCGCTGCACCACCTGGATGACACACCTCCAATCTTAGATCAGCGCCACCGGCATTGAACATGTGGTCTTTACTCACTTGTATGTCCTGAGGTCGCTCAGTGGCTCCAATTAAAAGCTCGTCGAGCCCGATTTCAGGAGGCCTAGACATGGGGTTTTGAGTTAAACACCCGGGGAGGAATGCAAACACCCCGCAACCTCGACACCGGCAGGGGCACCTGGTGGCTAGCTAGTCCATTGCTTCTTTTCGGATGTTTTTTTTCTGGTAAGCCACTGGTGTCAACGACGGGGTCGACATACGACCACCTATCCTTGGATCGGGGAGGGGTTGCGACAATCCTCACGGATTCATTGTGCATTCATGGGGAAGCTGCTGCCTATTCGAGGTAAACAGTATATCATCTGCATCATCCGCCACCCGTTGCCCATGAACATTGTCTCTTTACGGTGATCCGTGCCCTTTTCGTGGCTTTTCTCCTCCTTCTCTTTGATGTCTGGCTCATGTCTCTTCTTCCTCGCTCTAGTCCCACGATACGTTGAAAGCTGAAGAAGCTCGAAAGAATGTTCCGGAAACGCCAGATGAGGTCGTGCTTTCTCGCCGATTTTTAGTATCGGAGGCAGGAAGTTGACGACTTGAATTTTTCTTGCATGTAAATTTGGCTGAAAGTTCAGCGGACATCTATACATCTACTGTCCGCGATCGTTTGGAGGGTCATGTGTCCGTATTGGGTGGATGAAGCGGTGGCTGGAAGCGTGGCGAACAGATTGGTGTGATCACATGTTCACAGGCTTGAATGGTACTGGTTGGGGATTTCTTCCCTTGAGCGCTACTCAACTGCGTGCTGAGGTCAAATGATGATGATATGGCTTTTTGCGTAATGCGTGTCGCTAAACATCACATGCCCGGCAGTCTGTGTTACCAAACCACGCCGCAGTACGTATGCGGTATGTCCCAGGCGATTCTTCCCCCCGCTGGCTGGTGGCCTCTTGGCGCGTCAAAGCAATGATGCTTGCAGGAAATGTACTGATCATACCACTAGCCATCCCAACACAATCCAGCCGGTCGGGTATCTCTGCAATCGACCAGCATTGACCAAGCACACATGGAATGAATCTGTCATGCCGATCGAGGAAGCTACTAGTCATCGGCACCTGGTGTTAGTGGTATCATGTGGGAGGCTTTCACGATGAGCTTGTTTCCCCAATTTCCCTCTAGTTTCCAATTGGCCTAGTCTGTAGGTATCAGACCAATTTGCAGTGGCTCCAATCCACGAGCTCGTGGGTCTGCGGATATAGAACTTGATAAGCTCTCTTAAGGTTCGACGCAGATCGTGGACGAGGCGGCCAACCATAGCACTGGGCATCGCTTCCTTGGGGTACCACTAGCCGGGACTCCGTGCCGAAGCAGCCAATGTCATGGGCGACTAGCCAGTTCCATCAGCACAACCTTAGATGACGTTCGGCGAGCCGCGTTCTGCGTTTCACTTTGAGTTGGGAATCGTTCACGAGCGCGTTCTAGGGAGGAGGCTCCGTGGCCAAGCAATTCGACACATTTGGCTCACAGTATCAGTCGGCACTGAAAACAACACAAGACATTAGCCAGGAGGCAAAGAGACCAGACCATTAGGGAGGTTATAGCTTCACTTTTCAGATAGCGAGAAGTCTCTTCGCATCCGCCGTCCAGAGGGTGTTTCATGGTGGACATTCAGGGACGGACTGTTTGTCCGCAGCTTCTTGAGCAAGGAGGCGGGAAGGTGATGTTACAGGATCCGTGCTTTAGAAGATATGTAGTAGGCACTTTGCAATAGAAACGGATCGGAAATCTCCGTTGACAAGTCCAATGGGGCTTTCTGTCTGGGCTCAATGTTGGTGTTGCCTCGGATTACACAACATTTCCGGTGTCCGCACAACGGCCGAGTGCCGGAGATCATAACCTGGAGTGGTGGAAGAACGCTTTCCGCTAAGCGGGCGGCTTTACAAGGTAGAAGGTTTGCGAGGATCGCCGTGGCGCCCTTGGCGCGGTTGACACTGCATTTGCGCTGCAGTAACGCCACAATGATGGGAGATGTTGATTTCACAGGTGTAGAATGCACGTGTTGGGTCGCGGACTTGCTTCGTGTGCGCCCTCAAAACCGGTTGAAACTCGCCCGAGACGATCTTTATTCGAGGCTCCACTCGGTTCAAAGTTTGTAGATGGGCACTTGACAGTGACAGTGGAGTAGGACGCACTAACCTGAATTGCGCGTAGGAAGTAATTCGATTTGCTTGTCCATAGTAGAACAGTAGTACGAAATAGTAGGTTCTACAAGCATGAGGCTAGTACTAAAGAGTAAGTAGTTGAAGTTCTGAAAATAGATAGCATCCAGTGGCAGTTAAACAGCCCGGATATATATATCTCATCATGTCCGTGCTTTCTAATACCATTTCCCAGGAACGGAGAATGTTGCTAGTAGTATTCCATACGAGACCGCTACCAAACCATTAGATTATGTATATCTACCATGTATCAAGCCTAACTATTATTATCGTGTGAAATGTACAAATGCCTAACTAATCCATGCTCCTGCTGTCTGCTGTTGTGTTGGTTGTTCTTATCTAAGCGACATCTCGGCCTGAGGCTCGGCGATGTTGAACCGACCGCCGACAGTCCGAACAACTCGATCCATCACTAATTCATCCAACTTCATCAGAATATCCTCTGCATCAGTTATCTACTTGTCTTTTGCGGACAATTTCAGGACCTGATACATCAAGTCGGGCATCGTCATGACTCATGAACCGTAGAAAACATTCCAGAGCGACCGAAGAGGTCGAATGCCCAAAACGGAGGAAGTTTGTTGCGTAAGTTGTGCCTTCTACTGTGGCCCTCTCGCACAGCAGCAATATCTCAGCATCACTGCTAATTTCATCGTGCAAATCCAGCTGCCAACGATGTCACGCACACAAAATCAAATGCTCGGGCGACCAGCCCTGCGCCAAATGCCGCCAGGTTGGCTGTGCCGATGAGTGCCAATACGCACCTCGGGACCGTCAGGTCAAAGTGAGCGAGAGGTATGTCCAACACTCCTGTTTGTGACTCACACGATGTTCGGGGATGGAAGGACGTCATGCAT